>NW_004567125.1:34769760-34888067 GCF_000260355.1 Condylura cristata | reverse complement strand
CCTCAAAGCCTGATCACCCTCTTCCCCCATTCCTCTTCCCCAGTCTTCCTCTACCCTTCCCTCAAGCTCCACTACATCTCATTGCCCCTCCTCCCACAAGCCCCGCCCCTTAAGGCATTTCCAGCCACATCCCGCTGTCTTTGACCATGCCTCTTCCTGTCTCCACCCTGGGGGACCTGCCCCTCTCACCTCACTGGGACCCCAGCCCTCCGCCAGCTGACGTGCGTAGTCATTTGCCACATGCTGTCGGGAGGTGCCGCTCACCGCGTCATGATGCTGGAGCACAGCCATTGCCTCATCTACAGGCAGAGGGGAGTCAGTGGGGTCTCCGCAGTGCTCTTGCCCTGACCCCAAGGATGAGCAAAAAGTCACGTGGCCAGGGTAGTGTTCTTAGAGGCTTTGAAAAAGGGTTAGGGAGGTTGCACATCTCTGTTATCCAGTTTCAGTCATTCCCCTCCCTCCACTACCCTCACCAGCAGACACCTACTGAGGGATGAACTGTCTCCAGAGCCATAGGGTCCCACGTTGGCTGCTGGACCCACCAGCGCCTCCATCTGGTTGCATACCTGAGGGACATGGGGTATGTTGGGGCATCCAGCATGTGGGAATCCCTGGATGCTGCCTAGATTCCTACACCCACCCACCTGCAGGAAGTTGTAGCTGAGGCGCTCATAGCGTTTGAGGGCTGGCCGGCTGGAAAAGTAGCCAGTCCAGAACTTGTGGGGACCATCAGCATAGGGGAAGAAGTCATCCTGCTTCAATGACCTGTAGTAGTAGAGGTATTGAGGGCAAAGTCATGCCTCACAGGGCATGCCAACCCCAACCACCACCATCCCCCCCCATGAAGTTCCCAGCACCCCAAATACCAGCTGAGGTTGGCCTTGTTCAGCTCCCAGAGGTAACAAGCAGGAGTGGAGTAGAGAACATTGATACGGCTCCCGTTGGCCTGCTGCTGGGAACAGGTGTGTGTATGAGTCCCACCTTCCAGGGGGCCCACAGGTGTGCAATACATCCTCACTTGCTCATGCCCACATTTTCACACATCCAGCAGGTTAGTTCTTTTAATAAGTAGTTTGAGTGCAAACCAATGAGCAAGTGTGAAAATGAAGTTTGGCCAAAGCTAAGTAATACCATCCTGGAAAGAATTTCAGGAATGCAAGAATAAACCTGAAATTTTACTAAATTTTTTAAATAATTCCAATTTAATGCTTTAAAATTCACGGGAACTATGACATTAGAGGGCAGGAATACTCATCTTGCAGCACTGACACAATTTTTATAATAAACAGGTGCTCAAGACCAACCAAGGAAAGGAACAAGACGGGAAACTTCTGTGAGGAAAAGAATGTTTGTTCTGTTCATGTTGAGTTCCCAGTGCTTCATATACAGTTGGTGCTCAATAAACAAATGAAAGGACATACATGAGACAGCATGCCTTTATGTGCACATACACACAAATAGACACGCATGTACACTCTTCAACAAACAGTCACTCAGGGCTTAAGATGCTCAGGATTACAGACAATGTCCAGAATCAGAGACTAGCCTCACTCTCACAGAACTGAGTCAAGTGGAGAAGAGACTGAACAGTCAGTTGGTTATAATAGATTTGGACATGGCATCATTCAGTACTTGTAGGGACTGGTGCAAACAGAGAGGAAAAAACAAGAACTCCAATTGGGGTTCAGGAGAGGCTTCCCAGGGGAGACACAACAGCTGGTATGAGCCAAAAGTAATGAAAAACCCTAATGTTTACTATTTACCTAGTACTGTTCTATTGATCTATGCAAATGAACTCATAAAATCCACACTAACAGTCCTATGAGGTAGGAACCATAATTAAGCCCATATTCTAAATTAAAAAAAAACTAAATTATTTCTCAAGATCACAGATCCAGAAAAAGGCAAAACCAGGATTTGAACCAGGATTTTTTTCATATATTTTGTCTTTTATTGAGAAAAATCAGTGCTGATACATTGAAAGAGCCTCTAAAAATGGGATTGTAAATAGCAAATGATCATTTTGCACATCTGCCTGTATCAATGTAAGAATGGACATTGTGGGAATTCATCAAAGCTAAATAAGTTATTTTTGTGTGCTTAGGCCAGGTTCATCTTAAACAAGTGAAGTGGGAAATATTTGGACACAATAGGCCAGAAAGCAAAGACTTGTCTTGGATAATCAAGTGAGTAAAATACAGTTTTGACAGAACTATGTGTTAAATGTTCTAGGTTGGCTTCACCCTCCGTGAGTGTAGTACTGGACTTAAAAACAGAATTGGCTGAAGGCACACAGCTGACAGCTATGTATTTCTAGTAAAATTGACAGCTATCGGTCCTCCCTGGTGGCGCAGCGGGTTAAAGCACAGCACTGAGAATCTAAAGCCGCTTCCTCATGAGTTCGATTCCCGCCTGCCCCGGAGGTGACCACATGGCGCGGCAGACCTCTCCTGACCCGCCCGCTGCTCCCCTCTGCAGTGTACTTCGTCGATCTGCCTGTTCTGCTCCCCACTCTGTCTCTGGCGAATCCTCTCGCAGCCCCTGAGCCTCTGGCCTGTACCCCAGTTCTGTATGAACAAATAAAAAAATCTTTAAAAAAAAAAAAATTGACAGCTATCAATTTCTAGTAAAATGGAATGGGCAAAGGAGCAGTCAATAGCAATAGGAAACCAAGAATGTGACATCCTGGCAGCCCAAGCACATGAAGAAGGAGTTAATCAAGCTGTGGAAGGTTCATCAGAGGTGAATGTCTTCTGTATGGTGATAGGACTAAGGTGTTTTGGCGAAACAGCAGTGCAGGGAGCAGAGAAGTTGAGGACACCAAGATTATGCCACTAGACAGCCCTGAGGACTGAAATGATAGGACAGGACACCTCAGATGGGAGAAGAGAGACAGGGTGTGTGCTGATGGGACACACAGCCACAGGCTACTTGTAGGGACATATCAACACATCTCTGGTAGGCAGGACAGTGGCCACCCAAAGATGCCCATGCCCTAGTCCCCACAACCTGTGACTATAGTCATGTGTTCCTTGATTACATTTCAAAGATATACTGCACATATGACAGTGGTCCCAAGAGCTGACTGTACCATCTAGCCAAAGTGTATAATAGGCTACACCGTTTGGGTTTATGTAATTCACGCTACGATATTTGCTCAGTGGCAGTATCATCTAATGAAAAATTTCTCACAACATATCCCCACTGTTAAGCAACACATGACTTTGCAAAGTTACCAGGCAAATGGACATTAATTAAGGTTGCAGATGGATTTGAGGTTGTTAATCAACTGACCTTTAAATAGAAAGGTTATCCCAGATTATCTTGCAGGCCCAATGTAATTGCAAGGGTCTGTAATAATGGAAACCAGGACAGAAAGAGGATATGCTGCTAACTTTGAAGATGGAAGAAGAGGAGGAAACCCAAAGAATATCAGCAGCCTCTAGAAGCTGAACAAAACAAGGAAGCCTCCCCTAGAGCTTCTAGAAAGACTGTAATCCTGCTAACTAACATCTTGATATTAGCCCAGTAAGATCCACATCAGACTTCTGACTTACAGAATTCTATTTCTCTTGTTCTAAACCAGTAGGTTTGTGGTAATTTGTTATAGTAACAATAGAAAACTAAGATGGGCCCTACCTTGTGGTGCAAGGGGTTAAAGCACAGCACTATGAAGCTAGCCACAGCCACTGCAGCACAAGTTCTATCCCAGCCAGGGAGGTGATCTACATGGCTCTTCTGTCTCACCTGCCGCTCCCCTTAGCAGTATTTGTCAATTGTCTGTTCTGCTCCCGACTCTGTTTCTGGTGAATTCTCTCACCCCCACACCTCTGGCCTGGACCCCGGTTCTTGTATGCATAAATAAATGAATTTTAGAAAAGAAAACTAAGACAGCACGCAAGGCTCTGCATGTGACCCAAGGCCCAGGATCCAGGCACATATAGCCACACAGGGTAAGCACACTGACCTGGGCATTGACCAACCGGATGAGCTTGTCAAGGTTCTTGAACCACATGTTAGCATTCTCATACTGGAAGTCCGAGCCCATGGTCATCACTGTGTGGTTGGTTCGGTAACTGTGACCCTGTGGGAGAGACAGGGTATGCTGGGCCACCTGTGTGTAGCTGTCTGGATATATGTGTGATCAAGAGTATGGATAGACACTGAGGCTGAGTGTGGAGTGGAAGCACAGGGATTGAGAGAAAAATAGCCACAAGTAATTAATTCTCTTGAGCCTATTGCCTAGATGATGTGTCATGCTGTTTCACCACCATGGGGAGTGTAGGCAATGGTGAAGGGGTCTCCAAGTTTCTAATGATGAATACACATAAATTTGGGAGGGGTCATGGTGACAGTGACCCTTCCTCCAGGGTTATGAGGTTTTAGGAAGAGCTAGGTACATCATATATATCAGTCTCAAAGGGTCTGAACACCAAAGTTACCTGGGCAGCAGCCAATTGAAGGAAATAAGCGACCAGCTTCTCAGCGTTGTACTCAGGACTGCGGGGATCATCCACCACAGGCTTGTCAGCACACACTGTGTCCCAGCACATACTGTCCGGTGGGTTGTAAAGGTTGGGAAGCACACCTGTGGGCCACACAAAGCTTAGGGGGTGGTCCAGTGCCCCAGATCTGCCCTGAGGCCAAAGCCTGCCATGGGCAGCTCTTCTGCCCACCTGTGACTAAGCAGGCGCTCTTTTTTACGTTTTCCCTCTCCTAATAAACCTGTCCTTTTAAAATGTAAAAAAAAAAAAAAAAGCCAGCAATGGTCCACCCAGGACAGACTTCAGAATTTACAGGGTGCAATGCGAAAAATAAATTTTCAAGCACTTCAAGAGAATGACAGCAGAGTATTAAACTAGTGTAAGTTCCTCCTGAATCTGTAGCCCCAAGTGAACACACAGGCCCCACACCCATGTCCTTACTCGTAAAGAGGTCGGCAACAGGGGGTTTTAAGCTGGCACTGGCTCTCCACATGAGCTCCATTTCCCGCTCTGCCTTCCGCACAATCTTATCTTGATAATCCAAGCGTCCGAAGAAGAAACCGTCAAAACCCATCTGATGGTGGGTCAGAATGTGAGTCAAGATAGGAGAGTACTCAGTAAATGCCCAGCCTCTACTCACCAACCCACCAACTACCAGCACTCTCAGTTTGGAAGGATGGGTCAGTGTCTAGGTAGAAACAGCAAGTCTGAAACCAGAAAGACCTAAAGCTCATCTCTAAACTTGAAGAAGGGCCAGAAGTTACCCCTGGAGCCAGAAAGGGGTGGGTCCAATTCTAATGCCCACCTCTACCTTTCCCAGCTCACAAAGAAGGGCCTGATTCAAGGTCACATTCCCGCTTCCAAAGCCTGAAAATATAAGAGGTCAAGGTCATAGCCTAAGTAATAAAGCCCGTAGAAAACAGGGCAGGGTCAAGCCTCCCTAGTGGCACAGGGGTTAAGTCTCATGCTATCAAGCTACTGGCAGCCACTGTGGCATGAGTTTATTCCCTGGCCAGTGAGCTGACCCACATGACACAGCAGACCTGTCTCGCCTGTTGCTCCCCTTAGCAGTATACTTCAGTTGATCCGCCAGTTCTGCTCCCCATACTGTCTCTGATGAATCTGTTCACACACACACCCCACCATGCCTCTGGCCTATATCCCAGTTCTTGTATGCATAAATAAACTAAACCTTTTTAAAAAGAAGAGAACGTAAGGTTTCCACCTGCCACCCAGCTGGAGGAGGAGGCCTGATTCTACCAAATGAGGCCAGAGTACTAGAGGCAGGTCAAAAGAGCCAGATGTTGAGGGGGAAATGAGTAGTCAGTCTGGAGCTGGAGCAAAGCAGGACCAAATCCAGAGGAAGAAAAGAATCAGATCTACAAGTAACCTAAGGGACAGGATCTCAGGTGCCCAGAGAACAGGGACAGGACCTGGTCCATTTCAGACTACAGTGAAAGGATGGGCTGGAAGAGCAGAGGGATCAGTGGGTATAAGAAAAGAAGGAGAAGCACCTGTGCAAATAGGGAGGCTTGCTCCCGAGAGTGGCCGAAGGGGTCAATGTGCCAGGCGACATGGGGGCGCCCGTCACTGCCAAACCTGTCCTCCAGGAAGCGCAACCCAAGTGTCATCTGGTCTATGATGGCTCCATAGTGGGTGGTCGCTTCATCATTCATCACCCAGCCACCATTTACAAACTCCAGGCGCCCTGTGCAAGGAGAAGCAAAGTCCAGGTCTGCTGTCAGGGCCAAGAGTGGGACAGGAAATGGTGATAAAGGGGATGAGAACTGCCTGCAGTTCTGGAAAGACAGGAGGGATTATTCCTAGGTCAGTATGACCAAATATGTGATAGAAGGCCCCTGCCTTTTATCATGGATAGCAAGATTCCCAGCGAATACACTGGAGATGGGACTTTGTAATACAAGGAAATCCCAAATAAAGGGAAATTCCAGGCAGCCAGAGCCACAGCCATGGTAAAATCTCAGATGTCAGGGTGATAAAAACAAGCTATGCTCGGCTTCCTCTTTTCACTTCCTCCGGGTGAAAGGCTTACCCTGGCGTACCAAGTCCCGCACAACTTCCTGTGTTGCATTTGTCTGCTGGTGCCACCAACGGGAGAAGAAGGCAATTTCCACATAGATGAAACGGCGGGTGGGCTCCGCCAGCAAAGCAGAGATGACTGAGTCTAGGATGTACTGCACACCAGCATGCTGAATGTCATTGTGGACTGTGGGCACAGGGATCAGGCAATCAGGACCAAGGGAGCTAATAAGCACACTCCGAGACACAAGACCCAAGCTAGGCATTGCCCTCACCCCAGTGTTGAGGGTCCAGAAAGGATATGAGGGATGGAGAGGGGACATGGATATTCCAGTGGTCAGTCCCCACCTTCTACTCACTTCCATAAAAGTACTGGTCCACCGTCTTGAGCCATCCCACGTCATCATGAGTATGGGCCACCAAGTGCACATTGAGCATGTCCGGCATCACCTTGGGGCATGTCTGTATAGGGTCCCCAAACACATACCCACACACTTCCTCAGTAACCCCCACGAGGCAGTCAGGGGTGGGAGTGGAAGCACACAAGATAAATTTTGATCTGGAGATGAGTGACTCAGTGAAGTGGGAAGAGACCCTCCCAGGAATATTAACATACATAGTTATATTCACAAATTAAGTCCCATTTAGCACAACCCCTCAGGGCAGTTCTCATTCACACGCAAGGGAAATACTGTGCTAATGTTTATTAAGGATTTGCAAATACCATGCAGCCACCCTGGAGGGTGGGATAATATCTCCAGGTTTCAGAAGAAAACACTGAAGATCAGAGAGGTGAGGTGACTTGCCCAAGATCTCACAGCCTGGCTCCAAGAAAAGACAGGCTGGAACTCCAGTAGGCTGGCTGTAGGTCCCAGCTCTCAACCGCTCCCATATACACACAATCACCTAGTTAAGTGCATGCAAACTCTAGGAAAGTCGACTGGCAGAAACAGGGCAGCAGACAATCCCATTCAGACTCGCAGTGACACAAAGCACGCAGTCAGACCACACTGTCAAATTAGCATCCATTCACTAGGCACCCATAAAACACCCCCACCCATACCTCGGACCCCAGCTCTAGATCTCACTGGGCCCGGGAGTACATTTCCGCCTCCCCCCACTCCCGCCGGCCATGCTCACTTTGTACCCGGCCGCCCAAGCGCCGGGTGCCACCAGGAACAACAAAAAGAGGACGGAGAGATGCGGAAGCGGTGGCAGCGGCGTACTAGAGTCCATCCAGAGGCCCGTCACGCCCCAGCCGCCGCCAGCGCGGACCCCAGAAAGTCGCGCGTGGACATCCATGGCTCCGCCGCAGCTGCCGCTGCCTCCCGGGGGTTCCGGGGCCTGACTGAGGTAAGGGAGACGTCCCACCTCCAGAACTCGGCCTGGCCAATAGGCGCTAGCCGAGGCGGGGCTAGGGCGGAGCCCGGCGAGTCACGGGACTGAGGCGGTAACTGCGGGTAGCCGTGGCCTCTCCGAAACCAAATGGAGTTTATGAGCGCTTGCACCTTTGATATGGCCAGAGGGACCATTTCCATAGGCCAGTTCCATGTGGCTTCCAGCGCCCTGTGTCACCGTGGAAATATAAGTCGTTTTCCTATAGGTGCTAGGCTTACCAAGGGAATGGATTGAGTGCCTGCGACCCTAGAGTGTCCCACTGACTCCAGGACTAGGGTCTAGACAGACCTAGCTTCGGTAAGAGCAAAGGTTGATGGGAATTAAGACGTTGGATAAAAGAACTGGCCATGGAGAGAAGTGGAGATAAGTGCTGGAGATAAGTTGGGACAAATACCAGGGTCCTTCTATGGGGAATGAGAGCCACAGAGATGCAAGAGGACACTGAGTCTATCTTGCCATACCCAAGCAAGCTATAAAAGTCATCCAGCTCACAAACATTATCCCATTTCTCTGATAAGAAAACCAAAGCCCAGATTCCTCATGTCAGTTGGTCATTTGCTAACTTGTCTCAGGGGGTCACTGTCCTGTTCCAGGTACCTGACTTAAGTCATAAGGATTATGAAATAAACGAGTGAACACCAGAAGTCTCCAAACTAGAGCCCTTCCCCCTCTGGAGGATCTAAGATACACAGGAGAAAGGTCAAACAGCAATCAGATTGCAAATCTTTATTATTCACTGGTTCCAACAAGAAAACAAGTGGATACACCTAGCAACATGGATAGCATCTCTTCCAGCAGCAGGCAGGATGGGGAAGAAGGCAAGAGCAGGCCAATGGTATTTCCCTCTCTCCCCCAGAGTAAGTGGGAATGGGCCCAAAGGGGCCTTCATTCAGCTCCAGGCCCTGAGACCACCTCACCCAGGGAAGCCCAAAGTGTCAACCGGAGACAGGAGGCAGAGTGGCCAAGCTCCAGGCCTGAGGGAAGGTGTGCACAGGGGTCAAGGATGTGACTCTGTCATAGGCTCATCACCAGGGGGGCGTCATGGGCTGAGGGTTCTGCAGATATGACATCACCACAGCAGAGATGGACAACCTAAGACAGGAGAGAGGTGGGTTTTTGTTTGTTTGTTTTAAAGATTTATTTATTTTTGCAAACAGAACTGGAGTACAGGCCAGAGGTGCAGGGGTGGTGAGAGGATTCACCAGAGACAATGGGGAGAATAGGCAGAATAAGAAGGAGAGGTCTGTCTGCTGTGCCACGTGGATCATCTCCAGGATAGCAGATGGAATTCACACTGAGCGGCTGCCACCAGCTTGCAGTGCTGCAACTTTAACCTGCTTTGCCACCATGGAGGACCCAGAAGAGAGGTGTTTAATACTCCAAATGGGTAGGCTTGAGTCCTCCCTTCCCTCAGGAAACCATCCCTCTCTAGGCCCAGCCTCACATGAAGCTACTCATCATCTGCTTAGTGTCCTCAGAGCTACGGGAGTTGGCGAAGCTGATGAAGGAGCAGTAGACGGCCACCCACGCGCACCACTTCAGCTGGGGAAAGACAGGTGGATACCAATAAGCTCCCATTGTGGACAATTCCAGGCAATCATTTCATGTCATCGAAGAAGCTTATCTCCAGCCCACCCCACCCATGATGGAGTACTCTAGGTCTTTGGTTTCTGGTCCTACATCTGCCTCTCGGATCCCACAAATCTCCTAAAGCCTTAAGACTGGCCTTTGACATGCCCCATCATGTCAAAGACAGGAGCCCCATCACGTCAAAGACTCCTTTCTCCATGAGTCCCCTTTCAGTTGCCTTAAAGCCTGGCCACAGCCATAGACCAACCTTCCAAGCACCCACCCAGGTTCAACCCCAGGATTTCTCCCCATCTAACTTCCCTTCCCCGCCCCCTACGCCTCTTCTAGCCCAGCGTCACCCAGCCCTTCCCCCAGCAATACACGGGTCCCGCCCTCTTTGAGCAGGCCGGCAGCCCCCTTTCACTCCGAAAGCGCCCTCTGGTCTCGTAATCAGGTGGAGCTACAATACAGTAAATTCAGCCCCGCCCACCTTGAGCATGAGACCGCACATGCTGAAGATCATGCCAAGCAGGTTCATGTAATCCGGCGTCGGGTCGTCCAAGGCCGGGTTACACTCGCTCGGTGGAGGCTTGTACCTGCGGCAGGCTCAAGGGTCAGAGGCGCTAACGTCCCGATCCTGGGATAGGCGAGCGCGTCCCTGGGTCCCGACCCACAATCCAAGCCCTGATCCCATGACGCTGGGGTCCTCACCTCAGCACCTTGTTTGGCCTCCGTGGGTCCGACATGTTGTTCGTGGACATTGCAAGTCGAAGGTCGCGCCTCTTCCGCTGCTGCGATGGCAGCTTCCGGCGAGGAAAACGGAGAGTGGCTTTTAGAGTAACACCCGCAGCTCTTTCGCTTCCGTTCCTAGTGGTTGGGGGCGGGACTTCCCCTAGTCGGGGAGACGGAAGAGGCGGGAATGTTCCAAAAAAACTGGAAGTGGGAATAGAAACCTGGAAACAGGTTTCAAAACTCCCAACGCTAGCTTCAGAAAATTCGGAATTTTTGAACCAGTAAGTGAGAAACAGAAAGTAGGCCCCGGAGAACAATTGTGTGGTTACACCCGAGCGTGTTCTCAGAGAGATCGGAAATCTGTGTAGACTATAAAGGATCCTGGAGCAATGGCTTTCCCCACACCAAAACCGCGGGGTCCGGAACTGCCACAGAAACGGTTGAAGACGCTGGACTGCGGGCAGGGGGCTGTGCGAGCCGTGCGATTTAATGGTGAGCACCCTAATCTTCAATTTGGGTCTTCCTGCCACTTGCTGAGGTCGGCGGCTCTGTAACCGCCACTGCTGTTCCCCAGTGGATGGCAATTACTGCCTAACGTGTGGCAGCGACAAGACCCTGAAGCTGTGGAACCCGCTGCGGGGGACACTGCTGCGGACCTACAGCGGCCACGGTTATGAGGTGCTGGATGCAGCCGGGTGAGCTGGGAACCGAACCAGAATCTGGGCCCCTGAGGCCGGGACGGGAGGTCGACGCTGACTTCCTCTTCTGCCCCCTAGCTCCTTTGACAACAGTAGTCTCTGCTCTGGCGGCGGGGACAAGGCGGTGGTGCTGTGGGATGTCGCTTCGGGGCAAGCCGTGCGAAAGTTTCGAGGCCATGCTGGGGTGAGTGCAAGCAAGAAGAGGTTTCCTTAGCGTGGATTGGTGTAAGCGACCTGCTTTAGCATGTAGGTGATGACATGGACACACACCCCCAATCTTACAGAGCAAGTATTCTTCCCCCCTGGCCCAGTATTTTTCAAACCATCACCTTTTAATTTCCCCATACATGTGTTTCATACCCCCTACCCTTAGCCTTTGTCCTTGATTTAACCTACACTGGAAAGTTTATCCCAATCCCCCAGTTCAGCTTCCTCTGACTGGCAGTTCCTGTTTCTCAGAAGGTGAACACGGTGCAGTTTAATGAAGAGGCCACCATCATCCTCTCTGGTGAGTCTGGGACCTAAGTAGGGAGGCCCATGGTGCTGCCCCTGCTTCCTCCCTCCAAACCTGACTTAACCTCCATGCGGGCATCACAGGCTCAATTGATTCCAGTATTCGCTGCTGGGACTGCCGCTCTCGGAGGCCTGAGCCAGTGCAGATACTGGATGAAGCCAGGGATGGCATATCTAGTGTGAAGGTGTCAGACCATGAGATCCTGGCAGGGTAAGTGGACTGAGAATTTTGCTCCTCCCGGACGCAAAATTGCCTCTGCTTAGATTAAGATCCCACTCTTCAGCCGTCCCTTGTGGCACAGCAGAGTAAAGCACTGCACTAAGAAGCTTAAGCCACTTCCGCATGAGTTCGATCCCTGCCTGTCCCGGAGGAGATCCACATGGCGTGGCAGACCTCTCCTGACCTGCCCGCTGCTCCCCTCAGCAGTGTACTTCGTCAATCTGCCTGTTCTGCTCCCCACTCTGTCCCTGGTGAATCCTCTCACCCTCCACATCTCTGGCCTGTACCCCAGTTCTGTACGAATAAATAAATAAATCTTTAAAAAAAAAAAAAAGATCCCACTCTTCATAGCAACTCACAGGGCCTTGCATGAACTGCTTCCTGCTGACAACTCAGATTCTATTCATTTCAAGCCCTGTTTCAGTTAAATATCAAGCATGCTCCTACCCAGGACCTTAGCAACTGTTCTTTCTCTGCCTGAACTACCTTTCTACTACTTGCTGAAAGTGTATTTCAGCACATACTGTAGGCTGCTTTCTTAGTTATTGAGCATACAGCAGTGAACAATAGGAAAATAGGTAATATCCTGCCAATGTAAGGGTGCTATTCTGGGCATAGAAGCAGTTGTTGTTGTTGTTTAATGCATACAAGAACTGGGCTACAGGCCAGAGGTGTGGGGGAGGTAGGGTAAGAGGATTCACCAGAGACAATGGGGAGTAGAACAGGCTTATCTACTGAAATACTGAGGGCAGCAGCCAGTGAGACAGGGAAATCTGCTGCACCATGTGGGTCACCGCTCTGCTGCAATGATCACAGACAGCTGCGTTTTAACCCCTTGTTCCACTAGGGAGGCCCAGAAAACAGTTTTTTTAAAACTCACGCAGTGCTGTCCACATGTTGCCACGACCCTGGAGTATCATTCACACTATGGGGACAGTTGAGACAGCCCAGTATTTGTGCTTGGCCCTGTTCCTACCCATGTCCTCTTGGACTGCATATGGTTGGCACCATCTTATCCTTCAAGTCCCAACTGAAGGTGCTCACTACAGATCAGAAATTGAGCAGTGGAGTGTGGGACCTGATTGGCCCTTGGGGCATAGGCTCAAAGCTTGTGCCTCACAATTCCACTTGTAAGTTCAGTTCAGTGCATGTTTTGCAGGCAGCCAGAGTCTGAGCATGACAGTAAGGGGTGTGTAGTCAGGGCAGACCCAACCCTGCCCTGAGGACCCTAGCAGAGTGGGAGGGTATGCGTCCTGAGGCTTCCTGGAACTACAAACCCTTTGACCCAAATTCATGCTTCAGCTGGTTCCACCCCCTCCTGCAGCTCCGTGGATGGTCGAGTGAGGCGCTATGACATGAGGATGGGGCAGCTCTTTTCAGACTATGTGGGCAGTGAGTATGACCGGGACTGTGAGAGGAAGGGAAGGCAGGACAACACATGCCCCAGCCTAACCCCTCTTCCCAGGCCCCATCACTTGTATCTGCTTCAGCCGGGATGGGCAATGCATTCTGGTGTCCAGCCTGGACTCCACATTGCGGCTTCTGGACAAGGATACAGGAGAGCTGCTGGGCGAGTAAGTCCTTGGAGTTGTGGTGTCCCACCCCCACCCCTGGTGAGGCCCAAACCTCCCTGACCCCGCTTCTATCTCCCAGGTACACAGGCCATAAGAACCAGGAGTACAAGCTGGACTGCTGCCTGAGTGAGCGTGACACGCATGTTGTCAGCTGCTCTGAGGATGGGAAGGTTTTCTTCTGGGATCTAGTAGAGGTGAGCCTTCCCAACCCTACTGCACATTGGAGCACCTGTCCTTTCACAGTCACTCCCAGGCCTGAGAAAGGGAGAGCTATTAGAGCTAAGACCTCCAAGGAAGAAATGAGATGAGAGCACAAGCAGGAAGGGCATTCCTGGCGAAGGGAATGGTATATGCTAAGGCTTAGAGCCGTGGCATGTACACACTGGTTAGGAAGTAGAAGCACTTGGGATGATGGTGGAAACAGCAGGAGCTAAGGCAGGCAAGGCCACAAAGGCCATTGAGATTGACCCTGGAATGGGGGCTAACAGCATCTGACTCTTGAGATGGAAATACAGTTATTCAAGAGCCTGAGCTATCTGAGCAGCCCCATGGTATCCAGTCTGAAGGCTTGTGAGCCCTGTTGTGATGCCCCTATCAGGCTGGGAACAGATTATCCAGGTTCATTGGGGTCCATGCTGGGGAGCCTTAAGGCCAGAGGGATTAAGTCCCCTAAGAAAGGATGAAATGAACTAAGAGACCCAGAGACTCAAGAAGCCAGATCTAGCTTCTAGGGAAGTGAAATGTTCCGTCTACTTCTGGAGTGTACACGACTCTGGAGGTCATTCAGAGGGGGAGGAGGACACACGAAGGGACAGCCTCAGAGTGAGAGGAAGAACTATATATGCTATTACTGGAGTCATCAGGGAAGTGAGAGCACTGAGGCTGTGAAATGGGCCAGTGGAACCAGAAGGCAAGAAGAAAAGCTGGGAGAAATACAGGACAGGCTTGTGGCCATGAGGGTAGAGAGAATGAGCATTCTTCTGACAGGTTCAAAGGCAGAATCAAGAGGATTTACTAATAAAGGGATTGAGGTGTGAGAAAGACTCCTTAAATACTTGGCCTGATCACCCAGAAGGCTGGAGCAGCAGGGGTTTGGGTTTGGGGGGGGGGGGCGGTGCAGATTCAGTTGAGAGTGTCTGCGATGCAGTTAGAATCGGGTGGCTCCAGATCAGGGGATGGGGACAAACTCATAACTGCTTACCATCTCCTCACTCCACAGGGTGCCCTGGCACTGACCCTGCCAGTGGGTCCCAGTGTGGTGCAGTCACTGTCTTTTCATCCCACGGAGCCCTGCCTGCTGACCGCCACGGCAGGTAGCATCCAGTGTTGGCGGGAAGAGGCCTATGAGGCTGAGGGTGGAGCAGGCTGAAGTCAGCGGACCCACCACCACCACCAAGGACATAGACACAGGCTCAGAAGGACAACTGAAACCATTTATTCTAGACATGCTGCAGACCAAAGTATGGGGAAGGGGATGGGTCTACAAATGAATAAATCAAGAACAAAGTGAGGCTTCCCTTAGGCTGCAACCCTTTAGTCCTCTTTCTTTTCAGGCCTGAATGCATCTACCTTCTGAGCAAAAGTTTCAGCCACAAGCAGGGGGAAGACCAGGGACGCATCAGCATAGACCTGCAGAGGGGATCTAAATGAGCCATACAACCTATGGCAGCAGCCTGGGAAGCAGCACCCCAGCCAGCTGGCCAGCCCTCACCTTCACAGGCTGTGCATCCATCCGAATCTTGCCCCATGAGACAGCTTCATCTGGCCGGGCACCCGAGTCCGAGCCATCAAATTCCTGGGCTGTGTTAATGTAGACTGCATAGTCCGCCCCGTTCCGCTGTGGGAAGGGCAGGGTACCCAGTCAGCCAGTTACAGGAGGGAGACTGTAGGACACTGTAGGTAGAAAGGCTAAAAAGTTATGTCCCTGATAAAAGAAGCCCTGGCTAGCCCCTGGCTCCAAGAAAGGGGCCCAAGTCAACTCTTGGATGGAATGAGGGGGGTTGCTGAGTAGATGATGGACAATATTTCTCCTAATCTACCACCTTTATAACAACAGTCTTCCACATCTCAGCAGGAGTTACCACCCACTCTATCTTCAGAAGACCTATTAAGCCCAACCCCTACCCAGATCCTAGCCTCATCATTACTCATGGGGACCCCACATTTGTTCTCACAGCAATCAAAGAGGCCAGTACCTGTGTATCTGTGATACACAAATTGCAACATTCAGGGCCCTTTAGATTTGCCTATCACCTCCCACTATCCTATTCACTGGCCTAGCTGTTCCTTGACTTAGTTCTGGTAACTCAGAGCCTTTGCACCACTGTTCCCTCTGCTAGGAACAATCATATGGCTCGTGGGAAGTACTTGCCAAAAGCCTCTGTTTACAGGTCCCATTTCCCAGGAAGATTCCCTTCTTTGCACAGTGCCCCTTTTTATTGCCATCTCATTACCTCCTTATTTTCTCTATAGCAGTAACTGCCCCTGGACTTGGCGCTGTCTCCCCGACTAAAATGGTAGCATGTATTAAGATTTGTAGGTGTGTGTCAAGAGGGCAAGACAAAAGGGCTTGCAAATCTCAGGCAGTTCTAACACACAGCTGTCTCCCTAGCACATGGCATTGTTCCAGGAGGCACATCTGCATAGCAAGCCCAAATGCCACCCCCACTACAGACCAAGCACACTGCATCCCCACTCACCATGAGGTTGGCATTGGCAATATGGTGCTTGACCACACCCCCGCCCAAGATGATCATGCCAGTGCGTTTGGCGAAAATGGCCTGTGTGTTGATGAGCCTCAGGTCTGGAGGGGAAAGGCTGTGTCAGGATGTGGGCTCAATCAGCCTTCCTCCCTGCTCCTTAGTGGCACTGGCACCTCACCCTCAATGATGTCCAAGACCAGGCCTGGATTCTTGTAGGAATGAAAGAAGATCATGTCTCCCAAGGAGCCATCTGTGAGTGCTGGGCTCAAGACGGGGATGTGGTTCTGGGGAAAGACAAGAAAGTGGCTGGAGCTGAGTCCAATGGAGGAAACCTTGTCCCTTCCTAGTGGCATCCCATCCTATGCCTGAATGTGGCCAGGATGTTGACTTCTGAGCCCTAGTTTCCTCAGCTGTAAAATGGAAATAGAAAGAGCACCTCCCTCACAGATAGGGCATATGCAAGAAAATCCACATAAAATACTTAGGTCACGTCTGGCAGATAAAGAAATATTGAAAGAACATCTGGCAGATATTATTTCAATTGCTGGCCCTCACAGGAGCATAAGACCCTATACAAGGCTCCATGGGGTGTTTCACCCCTGCCCTGGAAGTTCCCAGGTAATCTAAGCTCAGACCACATTCAGTAGCTGTGTAACTTCAGACAAACTGCCCACCCTCTGTGACTGAGGTTCCTCACCTAATGTGGATAATACAAAAAATAAGCCCAGCAGTCTGTGTAGATGAAATAACACATGCCAAGGCCTGTCATTTCTGCCCCCGTCCATCCCTTACCTTCTGGGCCCAGTAATACACTGAATCTGGGTTGTTGATCTCCTTGCCAAGTCGTGCAATCATCTTGGAAGGTGTCCACTTCACACCCTGGAAGGAAACATGGGCTTCAGTCAGCAATGTTTACCTGACTCCCACCGTGCTACCCCACCACCACCAGCACTTCCATTGCTCTACCTCTGTGTTCTGCTCCAACACCATCTGGTCCAGAATAGGCATCAACCAGTCCTCAAATTTGCAATAATTGTCATTGGGCACCAGCAGATTCCCAATCCTGGGGATAGGAGGCAAGTGGAAGCCCAGGACCCTCACCTCAGCTCCCCACCTAGCACCACGCAGGGACCCTACCTATTGATCCCATTCTCACGAAGCTCCTTCCCCCTCAGGCTGAACTCGCCTAGGTATGTGGGCGCCAGGCACTTGATGAGATCCTCCTCCACACCCCCAGCTGTGGTCACCAAGACATCCACCTACAGCCACAAGACAATGAAGTTGACCCAGGAAGGGGGTTCTGTGCACATACCAGGCAGAACCCAAATTCTCATCCAAGACCATTCTGATGGGGATAGCAGCCACCTGGGAGACTGCTGCCAGAAGGATGGGAGAAGTCAGCTGCAAAGCAAAACTCCATCCTGTTCCTCCGCTTAACACTGATCCTTATCAATCTATCTCACTTAGAAAACCAATGAGACTCTGAGAGGCCAAGGCCACAGCCCCACCGGGTCCCCACCATGTTGTGCTGCACGAGGTAACGTATGGTCTCACGGATGCCTGAACTGATGAGGTTGGAGGTGTAGCCCAGGAAAATGGTGCAGCCAGTGAGTGGGCGGCGACTTTGAGTCAGATCTGCATGGTGGTCTTCATCCTGTGACAGAGGCTCCAGCTTCTTCTCTATCTAGATGTAAGAGCAGGGTCGTGTTAACCTCTGGCCCCAAACTCCTGTCCAAGAATACCAAAAGGGTTTCTGAATCAGACTATGGCCCCAGGTTCTGCCCGCTCAGGGATATGGGACTAAATTCTACCTGAGCCAGGGAAGAAATGTCTCCTGTGCAGACTCAGCCCACTTCACATTCGGAATGTCAGAGCACAAGCCTTTGCAGGTCCAGCCCCCTTTCCCAGTGGAAAGCAAATCCAAGATCGCCTTCTGATCTGGGCTCCTCCTCCAAGCCTCCACCAACCCAGCGGCTTTGTTACCGGCTCCGCCCATTAGGGAACACCTTCACACGTTTTCTATAATCCGCCTGCTACCTAGAAAGAGTTCCCACCCCATCTTGACACTATGGTATCTACACTGGGGAACAACGAGAACGCTTCAAGCACGCAAATTCCTGCGTAGGTTGGACACCGCCCGCCTCCAACAATTGGACCTCCCCAACCAAGGCCAAGCCTCCTTCCTCTGGGAAACCCCGCCCTTCCCGGTACCGCGGCGGGGTTCTGGAGGCCACGCCCCCTCGACCCAGGAAGTCCCGCCCCAGATCTCACCATGGCGCTAACTTGCTGCACTGCACGTCCGAAGTTTGTGGCCTGGAAACCAGTGGTGCCGTAGGCACCCAGCAGCGCGCGATAGTCCACACCGCGGTTAAAGTCGTAGCCCCGAACCTGGGCACTCTCAGATGGCAGCGCTGAACTATGCTTTAACACAGCGGCCAGTGCCGCTGCAGGCGCCTTCCCCTCCCGGGGATCCTCCATGCTCCTGCGGCTGCACACCCAAGTTAGAGCTGCTCCAGGATGGGCCTCGGTGGCCTTGAATTAGTGTTCTCTACAAGAGCGCAGGAAATCAGGCTCGAGGAAGACTGGGGGAAGTGCAGGAAGTGCTTAGTCATATGACCTTGTTTGAGGGGGTGTGAGGCATCTTTGCGAGTGTTTGTGTACGGAAGCCTGGAGGAGCCTGTATTCCTTTTTCACGTGTTTTCTAACTGATAGAAGGAAGAGTCCTGCTTTCACAGCCATCTGCTGGAGACCCACCGCATTGCATGGCGCTTGTCCGTGTTTGTCTTGGGGGAGAGATGTCTTTCTAGATACTGCCCTTGGACAGGAATTAAGTCAGCAGGCAGTGTCAGACCGTTTTTGTCTTTTACAGTCCTTTGTCAAAATTGTTACAGGGCAGGGAGAGGGGGCACCACTGAACCCCCAAACCTGCCTGCTTTAAATAGGTTCTGCCAGCTGCCGCATCAAGACAAGACATAAGACCTTTAATTAGGAGAGGAACTTTAGTACAATTAATGAGCAATACAGAAAAGACAAAGAATTGTTACAGGGCACCCCAATGTGAATTGGGTTGCCTGTCTGTGGGTCTTCACCCGCACGCTTACGATTCAATCGTATTATGGGCACCCAAAAAGGTTAAATAATGGATTTATTTATAAGGAGAAAGGTAAAGGAATAACCCAGGGGAAAAGGGAGAGAAATACAAGTTAACAAAATGTCCTACCAGTTTTGCTGACTTGGACTCCACCAGCACGCTGAAAACCTATGGAGAGCCAAAACGATCAGCCACAAACCACCAGGCCAAGAGAAGGAAGCTGGATGGAAAACAAAAAGGAAACTTGAGGAAGCCACATGGAACAGCAAGCATGTGATAAAGTAACCATGCTTGTTTCCTGACCCTGAACTGGTTAAGGCAGATGTGGGTGAGATACCTGTAGGGAGCTGACTATGGCAGTGTTTATATTGATTTTGATTTTGCTCCCAGATTTGTCTGGCCATTTCTGACCCTTTTCCATGGATCCTGGCCAGAAGGTGCTTTAGTCTAGCGGCGGGCTTTCAGGCCTTGCTCTGGGCCAACCCCTTTTGGGTTGACTTTTGCCCACGAGGGGATGGGTAACTTCAGGTGTTTGATTTAGAAGTTATATTCTTTGTGTTCCATATTGTATATTCACTGTATTAAAGTCCCTTTTCATTAAAGTTTTATGTTTTGTCTTGACACGGCAGATGGCAGAACCCACTTAAAGCAGGCAGGTTTGGGGGCTTCAGGGATGCCCCTCTCTCCCTGTCCTGTAACAGATTTGGCGTCAGCCTGTAACAGATTATAGTTTCTGAACCAAACACCTGAAGCACCCGTCCCCTCATGGATAAAAGTCCACCCAAAAGGGATTGGCCCAAAGCAAGGCCTGAAAGCCAGCCACACACCTAAAGCACCTTCCAGCAGGGACCCATGAAAAAGGGTCAGAAATGGCCAGAAAAGTCTGGGAGGAAAAGAGTGTGGGGTGGAGTCCATGAAACCTATATCTGTTACAAAATGAGATGGTGATTCCTGTTGGTGCTCTGTTTTCCCTGGTAGAAGTAGCTGTTATTTCCTCTAGAAATCCTTCTGTGACCTTCCTCAGAGTAACGCACCTCCTCTAGGATCCAACACTGACATCTCTTTTCCTCCAGCCCAAATATGAGACCCTGGAGGGTGGATCTATCTCTTGGGCCCATATACAATGTGATTCAAATGCGACCCTCTACCACCCTGATGGTGCAAGAGGTTAAAGTGCAGCACTATGAAGCTATCTGCAGCCATTGCAGAACAAGTTTGATCCCCAGGGCGGGAGGTATCCTACATGGCACAGCAGACCTCTCCTCTCACCTACTGTGCCCCTCAGCAATGTATTTCAGTCATCTGCTTCTGCTCCCCACTCTGTCTCTCATGAATCCTGTCACTCCCTGCACCTCTGGCCTGTACCCCAATTCTTGTATACATAAGTAAATAAATCTTTAAAAACATGGGACCCCTTTAATCATTCACTCTACAATTTATGCAGTCTATACTATATATTGATGTCTGCTGGGCACTGTCTATTTAATGGTGGAAAAGATGTGGACTCTGACCTCTGGGAGCCCACAGTTTGGAGAGATGGATAACAACCGTGCTAAGTGCTATTCAGGATTTAAATAGGGTGATGCTTGAATGTTTTGAATGGAGGAGCATGGAGGAAATGGTGCTTTTAGTTGGAGGGACAGGTGGTTGGGAAAATATACCAATATGTGAGCCAAGTCAGAAGCTAAAAAGACTGAAAATGTGACAATTTAAGAGAGGCCATGGGAGAAAAAAACAGCCAGTGCATAGTCTCTTAGACTGGAAATGAACCTACTTAAGGAAGAACAGAACATCCTTGACGTTCTTCATAGTCCCCATGGCCTTCATGTTATCCCTCCAGTTTATCTCCCAACTGTGTCCGGAGCTTGTTAAACATAAATAAAATGCATCATAACATCATACCTTGTTAAAACTTTCTAACACTGGCTTTTCTCAAGGAGTAAAATACAGGCTCTTTACCATGAACTTGGAGGATACTGACTGACCTTCTCTCACTCACTCCTCTTCCACTTACACGTACTTCCTCATTGTTATAGAATCCACCAGTTCTTCCCTAATCAAGGAATTACTAACCTAAAAGTTTAGGAGGCAAGTAAGGTGAAGTGCAATTTGGGGTCTACAGATTTAGGTAGAAATAAAAATGTACCCTGAGGAGGGAGAAAAGTCAGGGAGTCTCATGGGAAAAAAAAGGGGGGGAGATGAAGTGAGCTGTTAAATAATTGATTATTACTAAGAAACATTTTTATTTTAATTGGTTACTAATTCTACTCTCTGGCAATAAGTATACAATCATCAGTTCTCAAACAATTGTTTACTTGATGATTTCTTAAAACAATTACTTTCTGACCCTGACCAAAGGTCTTTGTCCCAGTTCAAACAAGATGGTTGTGCAGTTTCTCTGTGTTATCTAGCTGGCTCCACCTTCAAAATGGTTCCACAGACTTCAGCCTTGTGATTGGGTGATGTATCTACAGCTCTGCCAGGAACACACCCTGTCCCAGTTCCTCATCTGGGCCTCAGTCCAAATCTCAAAAAGACATGCCTTGACTATACTCTCACGTTTACCTACTTTTTGTTATCTTTCATAGTGCTTAATAAATTAGCTATTGTCCATTGCTCCCTGATTAGAAATAGCAGTTTTGTGAGGGCAGGGTTATCTGGTTTTATTGCTTTTCTTTCCTTTTTGTTAAGGTTTATTTATTTTTTTTATGTATAGAAGAGCTGGGGTATAGACCAGAGGTACAGGGTATGAGATGATTAACCAGAGACAGAGTGGGGAGCATAACAGGGAGATTTACTAAATACACTGCTAGAGAGAGCAACAGACAAGACAGGAGAGGCATGCTGCACCATGTGTGATCCCTCTGATGGGGAATGGAACTCAGGACATCACAGTGAGGGCACTGAGACTTAACCCTAGGCCACCAGGGAGGCCCCTGCTATTCTTTCTACTGTGATCAGTTGTGGCATGTCCGTATAAGGGCTAAATGAGGGCCCTCCCTGGTGGAGCAACGTGTTAAATCACAGCACTACAAAGCTATCCACAGCCACTGCAGCATGAGTTCCATCCCCGGCCAGGGAGGTGACCCACAAGGCACGCAGACCTCTCCTGACCCACCCACTGCTTCCCTCAGCAGGGTATTTCAGTAGATCTGCTCCCCACTCTATCCCTGGTGAGTTCTCTCACTCTCCCCACTTCTGGCCTGTACCCCAGTTCTATATGCATAAGTAAATCTTTTAAAATAATAAAGGCTAAATGAATGAACAAACATATACACAGTGATCAGAGTAATCCATAAGGAATGAAGTCAAAGAGAGTTTGATAAATTGATTCTGAGAGAACAAAAGGTGCCAAAATAGTCAGGGTCCTATAAGCTGTTGTAAAGAAGGTAGGTTGATGCTAAGAGGCTGGTAAACCATCACAAAGTTTTAAAAAGGAACTGAGAAACTTTTTTCTAAAATTTTCTTACTGTAGTGAATTACACATGGCCTAAAATTGACCATCATAACATTTTAGGGTGTCTGGTTCAGTGGCAATAAGTACATTCAAACTGTATAGCCATCACCACCATACACATCCCAAACTTTGTCATCTTTCCAAACTAAAACTCTGTTCCCATTAAAAACTAAATAACCAGGGGTTCTCCTTGTTGGCACAGCAGGTTAAAGCACAGCACTATGAAGCTATCCCCAGCCACGGCAGCATGAGTTCAATCCCCACATGGCATGGCAGACCACTCCTGACCACTCACTGCTCCCCTCAGCAGTGTATTTCAGTCAGTTTGCCTGTTCTGCTCCCAACTTTATCTTTGGTGAATCCTCTCACCTCCGCACCTCAGGCCAGTACCCCAATTCTTATATGCATAAATAAATAGATCTAAAAAAAACTAAATCCCCAGGCCTCCCTTGTGGTACAGAGGTTAAAGCCTCAGCACTATCAAGTTATGGTCAGCCATGAGTTCCATTCCAGGCCAGGGAGCTGATCCACATAGTACAGCAGGCCTTTTCTGTCTCACCTGCTGTTCCCCTCAGTAGTGTATTTTCATAGACCTGCCTGTTCTGTTCCCCATTCTGTCTCTGGTGAATCCTCTCATACCCTAAACCTCTGACCTATACCTCAGTTCTTGTATGCACAAATAAATCTTTTTTAAAAAAGCTTAAAACTGCTAGGATCTCCCTGATGGCACAGGGGTTAAAGTCTCAGCCTATCAAACTATTCTTATATACATAAGTAAATAAAGTAAAACTTAAAAAAAAATAAACTAAATGCTCATTCTCCTTTCCACCAGCCCTGGCACCCATAGTTCCATATTCTGTCTCTATTAATTTGACTCTTCTAGGTACCTCATATAAGTGGAATCAACCAGTGTTTGTTCTTATTGTGGCTTATTTTACTCAATATCCTGAATTTGTCCTTGTTGTAATCAGATTTATTTTTTAATAGATTCCACCACTGGGAATCACCCCCAATGGAGAACAGGTACAGGGAAGTGGAGGGCAGGGGAGACCAAGGCAAGGAGGACACGCTAGCCCAAGGAGTAGAGATAGGCATAGGACCAGATAATACCAACAGGGGTGGATAGACATGACCAACTCAAGAAACTAATTTGAATGTTGAGCTGATTACTCTTGAGAAAGGATTAAATGCAGAGATACAAGAAAGAGAGGAGTGAAGGAGATCAAGATTTAGGCAGGGCAGTTGGGTAGATGGTGGTGAATTTGGGGATAGATGGTCTAGAAGAAAGATGATTCAGAATCCAGCTTTGGCTGAATTTGATGAGAAAGATGCAATAGACCACCACAGTAGGCAGGAAGAGTTCTGAGGTCAGAGAATGGGTTGGATGGGGACACTGGAAGCTATCAGCATAAGCATGTGGACTGTCATTTGTAATGAGATCCCCTGGGGGTTCCAAATATAGACTGAGAGGACAGGCAAACTGGAGTATGGAAAAAACTCTGTATTGGGGGACAGAGAAACTGACAAAAGAGGAATGGTGGGGTTAGCAGCTCCCCCCACCCCTTCTTTTGAATCTCCCAGCCAAGGCATTCAACCTGCAGGGAACCAAATGCCATGTGACAACAGACAGCACCAGGCCCCTTGGGGCAGACGCCCCCTCTGCTAAGGCAGCTGCTGCTGCTGCCATGGATGACATTTCACTCCATGAGAAGCCTGGCTTCAAAGTCTCTGCAGGGATTGGGGAGGGACACTGAAGGGGGTTGGAGAGTCCAGACCAGTGAGTGGAGGGAGCCAGAGAAAGAGCAGGGCCACTGGAGGACTGAGCAGTCAGGTCAAGTCCTCAGCTGAGGTATGTGGTCCTGATGGGGGTTGGGGAGCAGACACCCCATCCTACAGTCCCCAGGAGGCTCGGGGGCCATATAGGGACATAAGGTGACCCTGAGGCTTGGGTTCTGGGGTCAAGACCACTGCCTATGCACCTGCTTAACCTCCCCCAGATGTCTGGCAAGATGGCTATTGGCAGTGACATTGGGCAGGCCCGGCAGGCTGTGGAGCAGCTGCGGATGGAAGCAGGCATCGACCGAGTAAAGGTGAGGGCTGGGGTAAAGTGGTTATGTTTGGGTCGGAGGTCAGGTGGATAAACTGGGCTCTGACTAACTGGGCTGCCCTGCAGGTATCCAAGGCGGCTACTGATCTGCTGCAGTTCTGCACAGAACAGGCCAAGAGTGATCCTTTCCTTGTGGGCATCCCTGCTGCCAACAACCCCTTCAAGGAGAAGAAGCCCTGTGCCATCCTGTGACCTTGATAATCAAAGGGACCTCAATAAATATGAAGTGAATCTCCCCTGGGCATGGCTTGGTTGGGCTACAATAGGGGTTGTAGAGGGCAAAGGGGGAGTGCATGCTTGTGGGAGTCACTTGGTCCAGCCTCCCTTCCCACCACTCAGGGTCATGGCCACAGTGGCACGCATACCCTGGGCTATGCAAGGAAGAACACAGTCCTGCACCTATAGGGTAGCATTAGAAGGTCCCCTCTCCCACTGCCAAAATACAGCTCAGGTCAAAGTCCCAGTTTACTTGTCACATGCCCACATGTGATGATAGAGACACCAAGATCCACACAGGTGCCCACATGGGGTAATCTCACTTCCTCACACATCCACTTCAAATGCACAGACATGCATGTACACCCAAGGTGACTCCAAACCCATGTACCAGATAATATACATTCAGCTGCAGAAATGGCTTTAGATGGCACAGGTATGCCTAGACACAGCTGTGACTGTCTCAGAAGCTATTGAAACACAGTCACAAATGAATCCCCAGATCAGATCCCAGCCCCAAGCAGACACATGCAGCATACTTAGGCTATACCAGAGCACCAACATATCAGGTTTATTTCTCCTTCCTACCCAACAGAAAGCAGGAATCAGAATCAGAAAACAGGGCCCCCAATCAGGGGAGCAGTCCTCTGGGAGAGTCAACATCCCCTCCTATGGCATGGGACTTCTTGAGGCTTGGGTTCTGGGGTCAAGACCACTGCCTATGGTTCAGACTTCTTGTGTCCTAGGCCTACGTGGGCAGGCAGAGGCAGCACCAGTGTGGGGGAGGTTCCCCCTGAGAACAAAGCCTGAGGTTCAGTCAGCCAGCCGACAGATTCACATCCACACCATCAGCTCAGGCCTGCAGCCTCCAGACTTCCAGTGACAGGCCTCCAGAAGCAGCCACCACCAGGTTGCCCTCAGCACAGATCTGTGAGGGAAAAGACACCAGGAGTCAGAGGCACTTTGGGGAGCTGGGCAAGGCACACAGGTCAGGGCCTTACCCCATTCAGCACATTGTGGTGGCTTCGAGTACAGATGGTCCTCGGTGGGTCTGTAGGCACATGTACCTAGTGAGGAGCAAAGGGTGAAGGTCAGGTATACCTCCAACTGTGGGGATGGAGTTGGGAAGTGACCAATTCAGAGGTCTTACCCGGATGCTCTTATCTGTGGACGTGGTATATAAGGCTCCCAGCGAGTGCTTGATGCCTGTGATCTGAGATCTATGGCCCACATCAAAGGACTGCAGGGAAGAGGGACAAGTAACACTCAGGAATGGCCTTTGGGGCTAGCCAACCACCACCACCAATACTACCCTCATATGAAAGGGCCAAGGAGAGATGGGCAATAAGGGGATGGGACCCTGGCAGACCCGGACAAGCTGGAAGGAGCCATCACGATTGGCAAAGACGTGTAGCAAGCCCTGGTTGTCTCCAGCCCAGAGTTGGGGCTCTTGGTAGGACATGCAAAGCAGGTAGGAGTCCAGCTGTGGAAGGAACATGGTTTGAAGCAAGTCAGACTGAGCCTAGCCACACAAAAATCCAAAGAAGGGCTACAAGGGAGTGCCAACCTGCAGCCGCTGCAGGACGCTGTTGGTCCGACGGTCAAACACCACAAGGGTGTGATCCTCGCTGCCTGAGATGATGTGCCTGTCGTCGGCCAGCAGTGCCAACACAGCACTAGAGTGCAACCGCCGGCTCTTCAGCAGGACTGGGCCAACTTTGTGGGCAATGGGCCAGGATTGGTGGGGGGACATCAGAGCCCCCCACTACTGAGAATTCTGGGCCTCCATCCTACCTGACAAAACTTTGCATCTGCTTCTCCCAAATGCCCCTCCACCCCCATCATGCAGGAAAGTTTCTCCTCACCCAGCTGCATCCAGTCTCCCAGGACCACAAGACCTCTGCCCTCCATCTACTCCAGTCACATCTACTCTCAGTTCAGATCAGACTGACCAGACTTTGGCAGATCTCAGCACAAACCACCTCATTAGCCCAAGAGTCCACCTAGACAGGCTCCCCACACCCACCCAATCACTACCATAGCTCTATCTTCTAAGGGCACTACTTCAATTAAACAAAATAAGAACAAATAAATAACACAAAAGACATATATATGTCTGATAGAGTTCCTTTGTTCTAGGGGTTTTATGTAAACAACGCTATTTAACCCACAGTGATCTGTATCATCTCCCATTAACCACATGGTACTGGAAATGTTAAGATTTTATAGATGGGGGAAACAGGAGTCAGAATTCTAACCATCTCCAGGGTTATGTATCCAGGGCTTCAGGCTCAGAGGCTCCTCCTCTGAAAGCCCTCCATGTCCCTTACTCACCCCAAGTAGAGGTGGGGTCTACCACCACTCACTCCCATCCCTAAAACCTACCCTTTCACACAGTACCTTACAGATACCCATTGGGCAGTATGGGCTATGTGACTATGAGTTACACTATGAGTCTCAAACATCTCCTTTATAAGCATGATCCTGCAGCCCCCAAGCAGCCCTGATCTCCCCACCTAGTGCCCAAGAGCCCCTGGCCCACCTCTGGGGTCGTAGATTGTCACCTTCTTGTCATAGGTGCCCGTCACCAAGATGTCAGGCCGGTAGGACAAGCACAGAACAGCTGCCTTGCCCCTGGGGATGTAGGGAACACAGGGCTGGGGCTGGGGTCAGGCAGGACCCTGTTCCTCAGGATCCCCTTGTCCAGAACCCCTCATACTTTATCTCACCAAACTGCTGCCCATCTGCTGCCATGTCCCAGAGTTTCACCGTGCTGTCCCAGGAACCAGAGCACACTCGATGGTCTAGTGCTGCCAAGGACCACACCCAGCCCTGTGGGATGGGACACCTGTGATCATTCCCACTTCACAGGCAACAAAACAGAGTCTAAGGAGAAAGACAACTGTACCCAGAAGACAGAACAAGTTGTCAGTGTAAATTAGAGCTTAGGTCTGTAGGTCTGTCTAACTTTAAAGAATAAGACATTTGCACCACCACCCAATAATATTTCTAAATTAAATACCATTAGTGGTTTGAGGTCACATGATATGATTAAGAATTGGGCCTCTACTCTGTGACTGGGGAAAATCATCTATTCTCTGGTTTCTTCGATGAGAAAATAGACATAAAACAGCCCCTATCTCAGAACTAAGATGCAAAGAACCATTCCTTACCAAACTCTCTGAGAACAGCCATGTGAATTGTTCTACACATGAGAAAACTGGGTCACAGAAAGGTTGGACCCTTTGTCCAAGGTCACAGAGACAGGAATCAGCAGAGAGAGGATCTGGACCCATTTCTTGGCTGAGATCAAGTTCTAGGCCACCAGCCAGTACAGATCACCTCTATAACAGATGGAAGTGCCCCTCCACAACCATTTCTCATGCACAGACATCATTTCCCTGCTCCAGACCTGATGTCCAATAAGCACCTACATGTGTCTCAGTATGAGCAAAGCTCTTAATACATGTTCATTTCATTTGTGCTCATACTAAGTGAGAAAGTAAGGCCAAAAAAAAAATCACACCAACAATAGCAGAGCTAGATTAAAACCTGTCAGATCTGATGCCCAAATCCATGCCCTTAGCCAGTGTCCCTCCCAGACCTCATGTCTTCTACCTGGTGCCTTACCTTGTGGGTGCTGTTCTGCTGGGAGCCCAGAGCCTTGACCAGGACCCGATTGGGCTCTGCCCCCAACTGTCGCAGGTCCCACAGATTGACGTTGCGATCTCGGGAGCCTGACAGACACAGGGTCCCACCCTGAGGAGGGAGTAAGGGGATGTTGTCAGGTTTCCTCTGACCCACACTCACCTACCCCTTTCCCCCATCTCCTGCCTCACCTGGAGCAGCAACACGGAGTCAATGGAAGCAAAGTGCCCATCAGCCAGGCAGAAGTACTCAGCCCACCTTCCATCCTCTGCCCAGCGTGACAGATGCTGCTCCAGTTCAATGCACGCCGCTGGCCAGTCAAAGTCCTCCTCTGTGGGGCACCATGAGCAGGGTTCCCAGTTGGCAGGAAGTCTGCCACCCACACTAACTGGCTGAGCCCACCTCTGGCTTCCAGAGAGTACAACACACATCAGTGTTAGAAGATAACCCTACTTGGATTCTTTCCACTCCCCTAAGGAAGCAGCTTCTGGCTTTGGGATCACCAATCCAACTACCTCCAAGCAGATATGACTAATCCTCAGCAATTACTGTTTATAGAAATTGGGAAATTGAAGCCTTAGGGACATCCAAGCCAGGGGGATATCAACCTCAAGATGTTCAGTTCTGCTCCAACTCCTCACAGCTGTCCAGCTTCAATCCTTCAATCCTCAAGTTGGCAACAGAAGCTAGAACTTCATAACCAACTTTCTGCCTCAGTCATCTGAACTGGATCTAGAGAAGTGCTTCTTAAACTAGTATCTGTAAACCAGAGAGCTTTGCCAAGGTGTAGAACCCAATTATTATGTACAGAGATTCAGTATTAGAAATTGGCCAGAACATTAAGCTATACAAAATTCCGATCAATTCAAGGTCCCCAAACAGTCTTTCCCTAGCCCCTCCATCCCTTCCTAAGAGGAGTAACAACTGGCTACTGCCTAAAAATTCCAGGCTACTTAAAACTGGATCTGTATTGCTGGTATCATATATCCCAACCTCTAAACACCAGCCTGGGTTCAAAGGCTGCAGGTTCTGGGCTTTGAGTTTCTGTCTCACCCCTACCTGGGTCAAGACTAGGGATAAGGGATTTGAGGATCACCAATTGCTAGGTTAGACCTAAGAGTAGTCTTGAGTTCACCCTGAGCCCCTCACTTAGATTCAACAGCCTGAGACTTCAAGTCTCTGTATCAAACACCAGGCAGGAGTCAAGATCTTAGTACCACCAGATCTCAAGCCTGAGAACTTTGGATCCTGAGTTTAGAGACCCCAGTTTCCCAGATTGCCTCAGGACCGCAAGTATCTGTCTCACGGTCCAACCAGCGGTTAGGAGCTTTGACACCACCAGTAACTACTTCAGCTGCCCATCAGATCTAGGACAGCCACAAAGCCTGCTCCAAAAGCTGTGCTCAGAGCATCCCATGTACCCCCTCTTCTGCCCCAAGCTTGCGCACCTTCCACCACTGGGTAGGGCGCGCGTACGCGTCGCTGGGCACGTAGCCTCCAGGTGACATGGTCACGCACGAGGTCGCGCAGCGAGTGGCACACGCGCGGCAGGACGTGGAGCACGAGGCGCGCGTCCAGGTAGGCGCAGATTTCAAGCAGCAGCTCCGGGGGAAGACTCAGCAGGCCTGGGACGCCCGTGACGGGGGCCTTGGATGTGGCCCGAGACTCCAGGGCTCCAGACGATGCGGCGAGAGCGGACAGTGGAGGGGCAGGTGACGGCGGCAGCCCGAGTTTCGGCGGAGTGAGAACACGAGCTACGTAAGCCTCGGCCTGCGAATCGGGGTCGGGCTCTGGCTCTGAGTCGGAGTTATCGTCCCAAGAGCGGCGATAGTCGCGCGGCTCTGTGGGTAACTCCATGGCGACCGATGGGCGCGCCCCGGAGCGGCCCTGTCAGTGAGGGCCCCCGCGTCCTGTCTCCTAGGTAGCGCGAGGACACTTCCGGCGCTGGCTGGTGACGCTACACACCCGCCGGAAGTGAGCCGACCGAACAGAAACTAGCGTGGTGCCGAATTCCCACTACCTAGCGGTGCCTGATTTTGCAACTTCCTTTCATTGATCTTATGTCCCTAGTTTCTGCAGTTTTTTAGACATGTATCTCTGGCAGTGCTGATGCGGAGATCCAGCTGATTCTGGTTTGAAAAATGCGGCACTCTAAAAATGCAGTCTGACTGACACTAGCGGCTCCTTTGGAGCCAGAAACACGCATTGTTACACTGTAGAGGTCTCAGAGTAACTATGAATTACCTAAAATCACATAGATTTTATTTACTGAAAACCTATTGTAAGCCATGCTGTGTTTAACCAATACATAATTCTTCAGTACTTGCCCCCTTCCCTCAGCCCGATTCTTCCGATAGCTCTTTCTCAAACATCACCCTGATGGTGAGACCCTTCTAGAGTACCCTGACATGACTGCGAACAGTCCCTCCCGGGCCCACACCTTTTCTCTACCCTCCCTGCTATGCTTTTGTCTGTAGGGCATGCCATTGTCCTGTTTCTCTGGGATAACCACTAAAATGCACACAGCTGCATAAGTTTGGTCCAGCTAGATGATCCATGAGAGCTACTGAAGTTACCAGATTTTGTTTTAGCCTCGCATATCCAGAGCTGAGCAACTCATTTGCATCACACACATATTTACAGAAGTAGGTCTGGCACTGGGCTGTCTTAACTGTCCAGCGCTGGACAGCATAAAAATATCCAAATGACCCAGACTCACAAGGTCAGTCAATGATGACAGAACTGCAACCATTCAATTCAAAATCGGGCAGATGGAGATCATAAACCTGAGCTGTAAGGCTAATGACTAATGACTCTCCTCTAGTGAGTTCAGGATGTTTAATGAGCTGTAATTATGCCCCCAAAGAACACACTGCATGTTGTCACATTCAATCTTTTGTTTTTCAAAGTTCACCTTTCCATTCTACATGGAATTAAATTTTGAGAGGCTTGCGGTTTCTAGATAAAATATGCCTGGTTAGTGTCTGCTTGCTTCCCCACTCCCCCAGTTTTACTGGTTCCTGAGTCCTATGCAACCCCATTTCCAAAGCTTCCCAGGCTCCCTCCCATCTCTTCTGTCAAAGCCATGGACATACTAGGCCAGATGGAGACCGAGGGTTTCACAAGAAACTGATCTTTACTCAACAATGTTCTACACAAGTGGAATCTTATCACGCCACCTCGGCGCCAATCACCAGCACAGCACAGTAACAAATGGACAGACCCTGGAGCCCATGGAAGAGGAGAAAGGGTAAGGAGAGATGTGGTAAACAGGGTAAGAGGGACTGCAGATCCAGGCCAGTCAGGATCTGCAGCCCTGGGCAGGAAAGAAGATTGAGAAGTTGAAACTTCATTGTGCAAAAATCAACCAAAAATAAATTAAAAAATTAAATAGTTCTCTTTAAAAACAAAAAACCTAGAACCAGGCTCCCCCCTTCCATTCCCTGAAGGTGGCTTGAACCCCCGAACCGCAATCCTGGGTGAAGAAAGGGTATTACCAATCCCATCAGACCCATCCACACACCCCAAGTCCCAGCAGAGGATGTGCCAAAGAACTGGAAGTTACCAGAAAATTAAAGGTTTTTTTTTTTGTTTTTTTTTGTTTTTTGTTTTTTTAAACAAATGGTTCCCAGAGACCTGCTGGACTTTCATGGGGGAGAAAATTATGCTTATGGAATGTGTGCCAAGTGCCTCTGGGCACAGAAGCAGGGTCTGACTCTGTCTGAGAACATACAGGGCTGATAGGGGTGGAATCCAGGGCCCCAGAAGATGGCTGGAGAAGGCCCCAGAAAACGGGACCCCCAACAACTCCCCCCAAGACTCCAAAAGTGCCCCACAAAGTAGAAAATAGGAGAAAAAGGAAAACATTAGGAGAGCTACAGGATCAGGTTTCAAGGCCAACTGCAAAGTAGCCATAGCCCCTCCCTCTCTAGGGGACCTTCTCCCATCAGGACTGACTCCCCCCAACCAATCCCAAAGGTTCTCTAGATTCATTGCCCCAATCTAGTGAGGTGTTGGGACTCATTGCAAGCTAGGATGAACAAAGTCCCAGGACCACAGAGTTGGGGTTCAGTAGATACATGACCTTTTCCCCTTTTCCAAGCCCTCAGTCCCTCAGTTTCCACCTTCACGGCAAAATTACACCTTAGTCTTCTGCCGTTAATCACTAAATAACCCTGTCTTGACTCTCATGTTAAAACTTAGGCCTGGAATTTGAGAAGGGGGCTCCCAGAGGCAGAGAAATGGATTGCCCTTGAAACAGAATTGCTGAAGACACAGAGTAGGTATCAGCAGCTTAGGTGGCCACCCCAAGGTCTCTTTGGGAAAAACGTCCCCACTGAGGGTCTTGAAATACCACTGGAGAACAGGGGAGGGAGTGTGCCCTCTGGGCAGACTCAGCCACTCTGGATATCCCCTCTTCTGGGCAGGACATTGAAGGGGACACATTGGCTGAGGCTGCCAGAGCTGACAGGAAGTGTGCTGAGCAGATCCAAAGCGTGCACGTGCTGACTGGGTAGCCCCAAGATGGCTGATCTCTTCCCCCCACCCCGCCCCAGGGTCCCTGCGGAGGCCCCCAACCCACCCAGCCCTCCCCAATCACCGTCAATTCCGGCAAAACAGCAGAAGCTTCTTAAACTCTAGATGCAGGTTACACGGAAGGCCTTACAGGTTAACTCAGGGGTTCACTAATTCTACTGTCTCCATGCAGTCAGGGAAATGGTGGGGCAGCTGGCCCAGTCTGACTGGCTGCAGCGCCCACACATGCGTGTGACCACGTGTTTATGTGTGAGTGTACGTGTCTACAAGGACCCCCCTCCCTGCCTGCCTTCCCCTTGCCTCATCCTAAGCCAGATTCAATTGGCTGTGTTGATTCTTCCCTCCCATTTGGCTGGTCCAAATGGGCTGCCTGAGGTGACCCCCAATGAGAGCAAGGGGCCCTTGCTGCCAAGAAGTCCCACCCCCCCTCCCATTAGTAGGTGAGCATGGAGGCCCCACCCACCTGCCCATCCGCATAGGCTGGGCCAGGCAGGTAGATGGACAGACAAGGCATCTGGATTTGGGTCCCGTTCACTCCTCCCTAACCCCCCTTGACCAGGGCTCGACGACTTCTGGACGCAGTGCGATCCCCAGCAACCCCTCCTACGAGGACACAGAAACCTGTAGGGAGAGGAAGGGTCAGGGCTTGCACCCCTTTGGTGCTCATTATAGCACCTCCCCCCACTTAAGTTCCCCTCACCTGATGGTCCCCCATGCTCCTCTAGACCCCGTAGAAGGCGGCCAGCCTCTCCTTGAGCAGTGGTGGGAACTGCTCCGAGAACTGCTGCCAATTCTCCTCCCCGACTTGGTCTTTGAAACCATGAAGAATCTGTTGTAGGGGTACCCCAGCACAGTAACATGAGCATGGCCACCCCTCTCCAGAGAGGGTCCTTTCACCACCCGCCAAGCCTACGTATGGGATAAACAAAAGCTTACCTTATAAAACATGTCCCGAAGGTCATCCTTCGGGCTCACCCAGGAGGCTACAGCATCGCAGAAGAAAATAAAGTCCTGAAACGTGATGGATCCCATGTGAGGGGCCGCCCCAGCCCTGTCCCAGCACCTTCCCTCAGAACCCTAATGCCCTGACCTGCACAACACCCCCAGGGTTGACGCCTATCATCATGCAAATGCCTCGGAAGGCTGAGTCCTTCTCCTCATTGTCTCTGATGTTCCTGAGGGAGGTGCACCTGTGGGGAGGCAAACACTGAGGAATCAGCCAGTGGCAGGGCTATAGCACTATGGACAACTGTGGGAGGGAGTGGGTCTGGGGCAGGACATGTAACTCAAAGGCATGGGGAGAAGCAGGTGGTGGGGCAGGGACATGCATCTAGGCATGGTAGTGGGCACATGTGAGGGAACCATCAGGGCCTTTCCCACCCATCCCATCGCCTGGCCCACCGTACAGCAGGCCTCACAGAGGTAGGCACACACCAAGGCCGGATGAACTGCTGCAGCATGGGTGCCACCTCCTGTGGGCACACGTAGCCCAGGCGGCCAATGGTGATGGCTGGAATGGCAGAGGAACTCGTCAGGCGACCTGCAACCCCGAGCGGCCCCGGGACGGTACATGGCGGGGCCTCTGTGAGGCACCAACCCCGCCCCATGGGGCCCAAGGGAACAGTTCCTGCCACCTGGGACTCTCTCAAGGCCAGCAGCTCTTTGGGCTCTTCCCAGAACCCCTTGCAGATGCCCTCCCTGGTTCTTTCCCAAGGCCTTATTTCAACTACCCTCCCAACCAGGAACCCCATGTCTGAGAGGGGGAGAGCAGGCAGCAGCCAAGGTCTGGCACCCACCTGTGTTTTCCAACAGCGTCTTCGGCGTGTTGGGCCGGTTAATGATCTCCACCAGATTGTTGAGGACCATCTGCACATAGGGCTGCATCTCTGCCCCTGGGAGACCAGCCAGTCAGAGCCCACATCATGCATAGGGAACAGCCTGGGGCACTGCCCCACCTTACTGGGTGACCCCCACTTTCATCTAGACATTGGTTACAAACACAACATCAACGAAACAAAAAACCTCGGGATGGTCTCCAGCCCAGGACCCAACCAGATTAACCCATACCCTCTTAAGCACTAGTAACTTTGAGTAATTACTGACCAAGGTAAGACCATATAGTCACTCTCTGCCCTCCCCTCCCCCAATCCATGTGAGAAGTGGGCTGGGGAAGCAGCCAAGGTCTCCCAACCAACCTCAGCGTGACCGTTAGTCAACAAAAGGGGAATTCTCAAAAATATAATCACAACAGCTTTCTGTCTAGTCTCTTTGGAGAAGTCAGTGACAAGTGGTCTTTTAGCCACTGGGCCCTGCCCTGAAGAAAATATCCAGGGCCTTTCTCAAAGACACCAGGGCCCAGCCAAAGCCAGGTTAGGAATTGCCCTACTTGAGTGGCACTCACCCATCTGCATGCAGATCTCACCAATGGCCCAGGTGGCATTGTTGCAAACAGAGATGAATTCAGGGTTTAGGTTGGTGCCCAAGATGGGCATGAACTCAGCTGGTGAGGAGAAAAGAGGGGTGCTGAGGAGGGTGGCCAGCCAGCTAGGGTGAGTTCCCAGACCTGACCCAGCAGACCCCATCAGACAGTACGAATACGTCCCAGTTTGGTCACAGTGACAGTGTATCCAGGTCATTTTTCATCACCTGAGGCCAGGGTTGGGTTCATGGGGTAGGGATAAGCAGGGTGTCATACCGATACAGGGCTTGACATGGATGAAGCAGGCTTTGGTGAGGTCTCCCAAGAGGGCGAAGGAACTCTGTCGGACCTCAGGCATCGAATCCTGAGGAGTCAGAGTCCAGTCAGTGTAGGATGGTACCCCTCCCCACAACTAGCAGTTGACCCTGTCACTTCTCCGCACCAAGGCTTTCAACTCCATCTGTATATACTGGACTCAGCTAACGAGAATGCCTGCTCAATACTGTGCAGAGGGGAGCAGACATAAGTGCTAACATCTTGATACACTTGCAAGGATGATGCTGGGGTAACATCCAAGGGACTTATTGTTCGTATTTCCCAGTTTCCACTTTTATTTTCTACATCATCAGCATTTCTCAGAAGGATTTTACTCATGTCTTATTTGAATCACCTTGTAAAGTAACTACAAGGGCTGTTTTTCACAGGCCCCCTTTTTTTCTTGAAGATCTTTGGGGCCCTGAGTCCCCCCCAGAGTGGCCTACACCAGCTGCTGGGTGCTGTCACTGAGCAGTAGAAGTCTGCAAGGGGCACCCACCCACCTGCATGCACTGGAAGAGCAGTGTCATAATGTTGCTGCGGGCCACTAGCTGCTCCACGTGGCCACCTAGGCCCTCCGCCAGGCCGCTGAGCAGATCCAATGCCACAATCATGAAGTCCTTGTCAGGGGCCTCATACTGCTCAGGGTGCTGAGTGTACATCTGGGCACAGAAGGAGTGGGCAGGTGGGAAGTGGACCCAGGCCAGGGCAGCAGCACAGTGGGTAGCAGGGTAATGTCAGGTGGGTGCTCACCATGGCCTGGGCCAATGTCTTCTGCACCAGGGTGACGCAGCGCTGGTAGACAGGCTCACAGTAGGGCAGGAAGCCACTCTGCAGGGCGGTGGCCACAGATGACAGACACTGGTGGGGAGGAAGGCAGGAGAGGTAAACTCAGATATGGTAGGGCAGGGTTATAGGAGAAGGCCCTGGAGCCCACCTACCTCCAGCAAAGGGAAGAGGTCCTTATCTTCATCCTTGAGCTCGTTCCATTTCTGGATTAGTGGAGGCATCAGCTTTTGGATATATTCCTGGAAAGGGAGTAGGAAGTTGGGACTCCATGGTTGGAGGTGGTCTCTCTATGACTCTCAGGCACCTGTCACCTGAGCAGTCTGGGCCCCTCATTGTGGCCCACAGAGCCCTGCAAATCCTTGCCATTCATGACCTTCCCATCCATCCTCTGTCCATTTTCCCACCCCCATCAGTGCCTCCTGGTTCCACAGTTCCCTGAACTCTGCTGACACAGCACTTACCACACTGTCTCATAACTAACTGTCTTTTCTACTAGACTAGGAGCTGGCTCAGAGCAAAGCTAGGTCTGTTTGTTGAGGTCATGGCCATGTCTCTGGCATGTGACAGTGGCATTGTCTGTGGGGTTGACACCAAGTCACAGGATATCAAGGGGCATAGGGTTCGGGAAGAGTCTCTAAAAGGTCTCACCGGCTGGTTGAGGTGGTGGCCCACAGAGTCAGCCAAGGTACCAATGGCATCATAGAGGATGAGAAGGTTCTTGTGCTGGTACTTGCCAAAGGCAAAGACAAGGGTGTCCAGGATGTAGCTGAGGTAGGGTACCAGCTCTGTGCAGGCCTCCTCCTCCAAGGTGGCAAAGGCACTGGTAGGGGGAGAGGGACTCAGTAGGCAGCAGCAGGAAAGGCTGGGAGCGGGAAGGGATCAGGGAGGCATATGCGGGATCAGCCAGTACGAATACATGAGAAATCAGCAAAAGTCAGGGTAAAATGAGTGTCATCACTTCCCGGAGGACAGCCAGTGCAGGAAAATGGGGACTGTAAGCCAGGGGTTGAGGGTCACCTGCAGGCTGCCTCCTGCACCCTCTTGTTGCCATCCAGGATGCGCTTCAGCAACTCTGTCATCAGGGGCTTGAGGTGCATGTCTGGCGGCTGGCTGACCACCCAGTGGGCATAGCGGCTTAGCGTCCAGCAGGCAATGGAGCGGACCAGGGCCTTCTTGTCTGACAGGCACTGGATGAGGTGTGGGATCAACTCAGGCAGGTAGGGCACCATGCCCTGCATGCAACCTGAAAGGACCAGCACAGGGGCAAACCTGAGCCATTTGGGCCTGCTACACCCACCCTGCTGAGGAATCAAATGAAGCACCTGACATGTTGGAAAACTGAGGTTCTAAGATCAAATAACTGACTCAGAGTAGAGCCAGTGGGAGGCATGATCAGGATGGTAAGTGGCAAAGTCCTCCCCCTCCAACGCCTCCCATCCATGCCATTCCAAGGCACCTGTTACATCAATCAGCCACCCACTCACTGACAGATGGCCTGGCTGCACAGCGAGGCAGGCTTTATGGGCAGCAGTGACCCAATGAAAGGGAAGTGATTTCTTTTTGAAATCCTTCTCAGATACTTGTGATTTATTCCTTCACCTTTTTTCTTTTAAACCACGAACATGACTCTCAAAGATCACAGATGATCACACATTTCCAATAACTGAAGTCCAGGGACCTATTTTTACCATTTTAGGACCAATCCCTTAAGCTCTTTCCCATTAGCACACTGAATACCTAATGTAGTCTCTACTGATAGATGCATATGTGTGACATAGCATAGCAACTATAATGTCAGCTATTATGTGAAGAAATGCATCCTTAACACAATTTTAAAAGTTCTCCAGGTTAAGAGCTCCTACTCTACACCTTTTATGACGACCTGGATGCTGAGGTGGTCATGTGTGATAACTGTAACAGATTTAAACTCACCCAAGGGGACAAAAGGACCAGAAAACCACACCAGAATTAGCACAACATGTTAAATTTAAGGTAACACCACCACCCACTTCTGATTTTGGCAGACCAGGCTAACAGTGTGGGGCAGGTTTGAAACCCAGCTACACCATGGATTTACCTCAGTGAGCCTCAGTTTGCCCATCTACAAAACCCAGCCAGCCCATCAAGTTGTGCTAAGTCCACAGGATCAGATTATCTACTACAGGTAAACACTGCAAAAGTGACTGTACTGTTGCTATAGCTATAATTATGCTATCAGAGAAATACCTGCCTGTGAGATTTAAGGAAGAGGGCCGCATTAGTCAGTTTCAGGGGTCCTTTCTAGCCAACGGACTTAGTGGAAAAATTCAAACCCCAGAAGGGAACAAATAGGCCTCTGCAGAGAACCTAGGGATGGTGTCACTAACTGCCCAGCTGAACCCCAAGGTAGACCTGTCTGAGTCAACCCAACAGTCTTACATCAACAAAGTTCAGGCTATTTGGGGCACTCACCCTCAGCAATGGCGCCCAGCACCAGGATGCCTGACTCCTTGACTACCCACTCAGGGTGGAAGAGGAGACCTTTGAGCAGGGGGAGCAGGTGGGGTAGAAGTTCCTCCCGGAAGACGTTGGCCAGAACATCCAGAGCAGCTGCTGAGCACTTTCCTGGGGCAGGAGGGGATGGAGGGCTGGCTCAGGGAGCTCCATAGGCAGGCCATCACCCCTTAATTATACCCCCAGAACCAGACATTAGCATCTTCACACCTGCTCTGCATAGGCTTCTTAGCACGAGAGGGAAGCAGCCCAGGGCATGGTGTCCCCCTACTTCCCTTGGACCACTCCCCCAGATCAAGACACATACTGAGATTCCAGTCGGACAAAGCATCATCATCATCATCATCCTCAGCATCTTCAGAGCCATCAGGCCGCTCAGCCTCATGGGGCAGTGTCACTGTGCGAGACTTGTGAAAGCGAGGTTTGATGTCCTGCTCACTGTCAGGGACTGCCTCGTCCTCCTCCACATCCCCCTGAGGGTTAAAGAGACACTCAGCACCATTAAAAAGCACCAGAGCCCTTACCCTGACACCAGGCACCTGCTTGTCTGCCTAGGCCCTAGCCTGCTCACCCAAGCCTGACCACTGGCCTTGACTTACCTTCAGCAAGATGATGTCAATTTCTGAGTACTTCATCCCATTTACCAGTATAGGAATCAACCTGTTGGGAGAGGCTGTTCATCAGGATGCAGAGGTCCAGAGTGGGGTTCAAAGACCAGGTGAGATGGAAACAGATGCAGGTAGGAGGTTAAGAAGCCAAGCAACAGACTATAGAGCAGTCAGATTCTGCTTGTCCTGCATCCATTCATTTCCCATCAGAGTTCTACCACAACCTAGCTACTATGATCATTACAGAATTGACACCTAGTCTGGCTACTCACTGAATTCCAAACCCCTAATACACTGAGAAGCTGGGAACAGTGCCTGACACTACTACACCAGAAGTCAGGGACATGTGACCTTGTCACTTAGCTCTTCCCTGGATGGGGATCACATTAGCAGAGTCATCAATTGGGGCATCCAGTCCCCTCTACTAGAGCCCAAGAACATGGGGATCAGAAACTCTAATCATAGCTTCAGTGATCCAACACTGAGTGAGCCAAGGAGAGCCACAAGTAAGTGATCCAAGTTGGTCAGGGAAGGTAAGCCATAGGGATTTTGCTGACGAAACTACTTGAGAGCTTCTTTACTCTGCGCTGCCCAAGCTAGAAGGTTACAGAAGGCAATAGCACTACCATGAAGAAAGGACAGGTCTGAAAATGAAGCTGACACAGGAAGTAGATCTGAGACTAGGCACAGGCCTTTCACATTTCTTGAGTACTCAGATCCAACTACGCCTGAACTATTACTGATATTCCACTATTCTTGCCTAATATTTAAGTCATTCAAGTTACATTCTTAGCACTTGGTAAAGTAAGTGCACACAAGGATAGAAAGCACACTGAGCTAGACACATAATCTGGAAATAACACAGGAGGTGACCAGAAAGGAAGGCTAAGGCTGGGATGGGCCAAAGGCAGGGGCAGCACTCACTGGACCAGGTGGGAAGCCAGGACTTCCTTGCATATGGGCTGCTCGGCCAGCGTCAGCCAGAATTCACAGGCCTCAAGGGCAACATTCTCATCATGGTCCTGGGTCCTCTGCAGCATGTACTAGGGAGAGTGGGTAAAAGACTGAGGTCTGGTCCAGCTGAGGGCAGCATCCCATCTGCCCCGTTTCCCAGCCTCAGTCTCAGCCTCAGCATGCATACCTGGATGATGCTGTGCATGTGGGGGATGAGCCGATCAATCCGCACTTCCAACAGCATCACCAGGGCTCGGCAGACATTCTTCCGTACTTCAGGGTCATCATCCACAGCCAGGGCAAACAGGTGCTGTAGGGAACACAGGGTGAGTGGTAGCATGGCCTTGGATCTTTTGCCTGTCCCACAATGGCCCAGGGAACCCACCTCAATGAAGGTATCAATGTTGTCCATCAGTGCCTGGGCCCGGTCCATGATGAACTGATTCACACAGGCAATGGCATGGGACCTAATGGGGAGCAGGCACACAAGTCACCCACCTTGCCCACTTAGCCTACTCCAGACCACTGCTGACTCCTGAGAAGCCATACCCACCGGATCTTGGGGCTACAGTGCTTGAAGAACTGCAGAAACTTGGGGATCATAATGTTGAGGGGTCGGTTGAGGGCATCACTATCCAGAAGCTCAGAGGAGTCTTCACAGATTTTCTGCAAGGCTCCAAAGGCTCCCTAAATAGAGCAGACAAACAGATATGGGTGCTAGTCTGGCTTAGCTTCTGCTCACTTGTTCAGGTGGGTACCAGCCTGTCACCTACCTCACAAGTGTTGTAGTCCTCCGAGTTGAGCAGGTTGCACAGCTGGGGCAGCAGCTCGGGCCACATCTGTAGCTCACCCTTAGAAGCGATGGTGGTGATGAGAATACCTGGAGTAACCCAAAAGGATGCTATCTCAGTTTGGATGTGGGGAACTTGACCTCCCTGCGACACACTCACTACACTACCTCACGGAATCCCTACACACCCTTTAAGACCTTCTGAGCCTTGCCAGCCAGCTCACTTCAGGCCATAGAATGCAATACAGAAAACAACACAACATTCCTGCCCTTGGGAGTTGAGTAATAAGATAGACTGTGAGGTAAAGGTAAATCAACTATAAAGACCTGAGAGGCTATAAAGACCTGAGAGGCTAGGAGCTGGGAGAAAATAAAACAGAAGAAGGCTAGCAAAAGCTGAGGGTGTGGGTGAAGAGTTTTAATTAGGTGTTGATGAATTAACTATCCAGATCAGGGCTTGCCAGAAAACACCTTGCGATCTAAGCAAAGATGTGAATGAAGTGTGGGAGAAACCATCTAGGTCCCTAGGGAGAGTCCCAGGCAAAAAGGTGCAAAGATCCAGGGGCAGGAGTGCGCCTGATGTGCTCTCAGATGGAAGAGGGGTCTATGGAGCTATATAGAGGAAAGGGGAACAGAGAAGTGGCAAGGCAAGGGCCACATGGTCTCTGAGAGGATTTATTCTGCTCATTAGAAATCTAAGTGTAGGCCCTCCCTGGTGGCGCAGTGGGTTAAAGCACAGCCCTGAGAATCTAAAGCTGCTTCGGCATGAGTTCAATTCCCGCCTGCCCCGGAGGTGACCACATGGTGTGGCAGACCTCTCCTGACCCGCTCGCTGCTCCCCTCAGCAGTGTACTTCGTCGATCTGCCTATTCTGTTCCCCACTCTGTCTCTGGTGAAGCCTCTCACCGCCCCTGAGCCTCTGGCCTGTACCCCAGTTCTGTATGCACAAATAAATAAATCTTTAAAAAAAAAAGAAATCTAAGTGTAAACTGCAATAGGTATCTCAAGTGTGATGGTTTAGTGGGTGAGTTGAACACAGATGGTATCAAACATAGTAGTGTTCCCCAGGAGGAAGCTGCCATTGCCAAGACTCCAGATAGACCCAGCTTGCACAACTGCAGGCAAAAGTGATCCCTACAGTGGGTAGACCAAATACATTTCCAGTGCTGTCCCGGTCTGTGTGACTGTGAGCCATATCACTTGACATCTTTGCCTCGGTAGGGATAAAGGAGCCTCCTGGGATATTAGGGAGTTTAAGGACTTAAGTACTTACAGCAGAGGCTTCTAGACTACCTAGAATGAATTTGTTAAGTTCAAATCCTTCCACTTGCCTTAAGAAGGAAGGGGAGTAGGTAAGACTCACTTTTTTTTTTTAAGATTTATTTATTTATGCATACAGAACTGAGGTACAGGCCAGAGGGGCAGTGAGAGGATTCATCAGAGACAGAGTAGGGAACAAACAGGCAAATCAATCAAGTACACTGCTGTGGGGAGCAGTGGGCAAGACAGAAGAGATCTGCTCTCTATGTGGGTCAGCTCCTGGGCTGAGGATGGAACTTTTGCTGAAGCAGCTGTGGACAGCTTTGTAGTGCTGTGCTTTAACCTGTTACACCCCAGAAGGGCCCTCACTTTATTTTTTTAAGATTTATTTTATTTATTTATACGTACAAGAATGGGAGTGTAGGTCAGAGGTTTTGGGAGGGGGTGACAGGATTCACCTGAGACAGAGTGGGGAAGAGAACAGACAGATCTACTGAAATACATTGCTGAGGGGAGCAGCAAGTGAGTCAAGAGATATCTGCTGTGCCATGTGGGTTAGCTGCCTGGCTGCGATCAAACTCATGCTGCAGTGGCTGGTGACTGAGCATTGAGACTTCAACCCCTTGCATCACCAGGGAAGACCTGGTAAAGTTCACTTTTAACACAGGCAGCAGGGCCTCATCAACACTACAGTTCTCAACATTTAGTTCAAATTTAACCCTGTTTTCTTGCTTTATTACATGTCTTTACCTTCCACTTAGGGCAAACAAATCTGTCTTTCCATTGTTACACAATTCCCTTTTGAAAGTTGACACAGGAAAAAAAGTAAGTCAATTATCTCTCAAATTTTAAGTTGGAAGAAATAGGGTTGGTGTTTTTATCAGCAATGAAAATGCTGAAGGGAAAATTGTTTTAAATTCCTGGTCAGGGTCTTCCCTGATGGTGCAACAAGTTCAAGCGCAGTACTATGAAGCTCTTGCTAGCCACTGCAACATGAGTTCATCCCTAGCCAGGCAACTGACCCACAATGGCACGGCAGACCTCTCCTGACTCGCCTGCTGCTCCCCTCAGCAATGTGTTTCAGTAGGTCTGCCTGTTCTGTTCCCCACAGTCTCTGGTGAATCCTCTCACCCACCACACCTCTGGCCTGTACCCTGTACAGGCCAGGGGTTCAGGGGCAGTGAGAAGATTCACTAGAGACAGAGTGGGGAGCAGAACAGGCAGATAGAATAAGTACACTGCTGGGAGGAGCAGTGGGTGAAGCAGGAGAAGACTGCTGCACCATGTGGGTCAGTTCCCAGGCTCAGGATCAAACTCACACTGAAGCGGCTGTGATTAGCTTGCAATGCTGCGTCCTAACCCACTGCACCACCAGGGTGGGCCCATAAATAAATCTTTAAAAAAAAAGAAGAAATTCTTGGTCATCCTTCTGTAACTTCTGGAGTCAGGAAGACACCAAGGAAAACTTATTTATTTATTTATTTTTGCATAAAAGAATTGAACTGTAGGCCAGAAGTATAGGGGGTAGAGGTTGAGGGGATCCACCAGAGACCAAATGGAGAAAACAGGTGGATCTACTGAAATACAGTGCTAAGGGGAGCAGAAGGCAAGATAGGAGAGCTCTGCTGTACCATGTGGGTCACCTCCCTGGCTGGGACAGAACTCAGACTACAGCAGTGATAGCAACAAGACTTAATATATAGGCCACAGGGAGGCCTCAAAGAAAACTTTATATATGTTTCATCTAAATCACTATTGGCAAGAATTGTAACCTATGATACCTTCTGCTTTCATTCTTAGCATTCAATTCTAAACACTGAGTGCCAGTGTCATAAGTAAAGATGGCTATTGGGGGAGATGGGGATTGCATATTCACTGGCCACTTTTGAGCTCTACTACTTACCAAACAAGTCCCTTAATATTGCTGCATCTCAGTTTCCTCATCTGTAAAATGGCAACAGTAATAGGACTACTGCCCAGTGTGGGCATATTTGTGCTAGTTGAGAAGGTGGCTGAGAAGCTTTCTAGGTCAAGAATGAGTTCTTAATGAATCATCACAGGCTACCCTCCACTGTCCCCCCTCACCTATGGTGGCTCGGATGAGCGAGGAGGCATCACCAATGTTGTTGAGACATTCCTGTTTGATGAAGTCAGCCACCGGTGGCGGAAAGCTCTGGTAATGTGCCTTCACGTTGTTCTTGAGGATGAGGCCACTGAGTGAGCGAGTCGGCTCATCTGGGGGAAGAGGGCTAATGCTCAGGGGACAATGAGGAAAAAAGTAGGGTCCAGTCTGCATGGAGGGGCACGGAGGGCGTACCTTCTGACTTGAGTCTGGTCAAGACGAAGATCAGGTAGTTGTTGAAGTCTGGAAACTGGTTCAGTTGTTTGAGTTTCTGTGAGGTTGTTAAGGGACTTGGGAGACAGGGACATCCCCAGATGGGTCCTCCCCTCACCCTAGCAACATCCTATGGTTGACAGCATTTCTGATTACTAGGAGCCTGCAGCCTAGCTCCCCTAAACCTGCCTGTCAACCATCATGAACAAAACAACACTGTATTCCCCCAGCACATCAAATTCACTGGTGGGCTGCGAAGGGGTGATGGGCTTTCCACAGCTCCTGAAGACCTGGTCAGAGCAGGAGAGGGTCAACACACCCAAGTGGCAGCTGCTACTTAATTCTACCACTAGCAGTCCAAAATTTCTTGCTTTTTGAAAGAGGGAATCCACATTTTCAAGCAAAACTTGCTAATGTTTTAATTACTTCTAAAGGTTAACTTGTTTTAAACAATTTTTAAAAATTTAAATATGAAACCTAAACAAAGCCCCAGTGCCAGTCAATTTCCTGCAGGGCCTCACTTCCTTAGGAAAAAGACCCAAGAATTCTAATCCTGTTAGGCCAGTTCATCTAGACTGTAGAGTCTGGGGATAAGTGAGCCGGCCCCTCCCTCTTGGGTTTTCAGGGGCTGCAGATGTATGTAGGGTTCCCCCAGCCCCGGAAGGAAGGAAGGATGGATACATCCTGCACGATGCGCTGGGTAGCTGTGTTGGGTGACTGCGAGTCTTTGAGCAGCTGCAGGACCTGCTGCAGGCCCTGCTCATCTGGCTGCCAGTCCATGGTGCAAGGTGAGCTGTGGGGGTAGGAGCCGTTGTCAGCACTGGGTCCCAGGGTCTGCACGTGAGACTTGGGTTTAGACCCCATGGAGGTGGAAGCAGAGACCAAAGACTGGGGTGCTCACAGCGAACAGGCAGCAGCCGCCGATCCACACCTGCCCAAATGCCAGGTGCCCACCAGTTGTGCCAGCCTGGGTATTGGGGTCTCGAACAGGGGGTTGTGGAAGCATGCCATGGAAGGGGGTGGTAGGACCCAGCGGATCCTCATCTGACCCAGCACCAAGCTTTTCTACCACCAAAGCCCATTCTGTCTCTCCAGGCCTGGGGTCTGAGGGTTTCTGCTTCCCTTGAAGCCATTTCCAATCCTGAGACCATGATAGTCCCGGGACCCCTGTTGCCTCTTCGATGCTTGCACGAAACCCAAAGATCTCCCTTAAAGATCTCCCTTCTCTCGAAATTTAGTCCTCAAGTTCCATCAGATCACTGTCTCTTTTAAGTACCGAGTCTCCCCAGGTGCACTGCCCAAGGCACTCCATTCGCTAAACGGGCCCTCCAAGCTCAGCGGGATACCCGTCTCCCTCCTTTCTGGCCTGCAAGACTCGTCCAGAATGGGAGTCCTCTTAATCAGGCCGATGGAGTCCCTAGACAGGTCCTTTTCGAATGAGAGCAAACCAAGTGCTCTCACCTTAGAACAGAAGCCCCCTAGACGTGTCCCTTGCTTTCCCCAATATGGTCCGGCCAACCTTTCCTCTCTCCTCCCCAGACGCAGGAACTCTCCTCTTCCCCCAATTAAGTTCGGTCAAACCATCCACCGCCTGTCGCCGTAACCCCCCTTCGTTCTATCTCTGCAGTTTCTCCCAATTAGCCCTGGCCAAGCCCCCTCCCCCCGACCCACTCATTATTACCCCCAACGGATACCGGCAAAGCCCTCTAGGCCGAAACCTGATGCCCCTCCCTACCAGAGCATAACAAGCCCCCACCCCAACTTTTCAACACAGACTCCCCCAATCAGACCCATCCAAGCCCCTCTAAAAACGCCACACTCACACACCCGTTACTCGAGACGTTCCCCCATCAGGCCCTAAACAGTCCCCGGACGCTTCCCCCAATCAGATCCCCTTCAGCCCAACCCCAGCCGCCCCGCTGGCCCAACTCTCGCGGCACCCAGACCCCACCAAGCTCCGAGGCCCCACCCCACCCCCCTCAGGATGGCTAATTTCCCCCTCCCCCGCGCCGGCCGGTTCTCTATGCCTCGCGAATCGGGGGCCCAAACGGGTTCTCGGCCTTTCCCGGTCTGACACTGTCCAGACGCCCCGACCACGCACGGCGCAGGTCGGGAGCCCAGCACCAGTGGACGCAAGTCCGGGCCAAGCTAGTCGAGCTCCTGGTAAGGCTAAGGCCCACCTACCCAGCCCCGAGCGGCAGCAGCGGCTCCTTGCGATGTGGCTTCTCCAGAGACTCGCGCGGAAGGAGGGAGCCAAAGAGAGGGAATTGGGTAAAAAAAAAAAAAAAAAAAAAAAAAAAAAGAAAAAAAAAACCCTAAAGAAAGAAAGAAACGCGGCCGTAGATGAGCCGCCGCGGCTTCCGTATACCGTTCAAACTCACCCAGCGGAGCCAATTAGAAGGAACAACCATCGCACGTGGCCTGGCAAGGTGGAGAGTCTGGCCCCGCCAATACCGGATCACGTGACCGAAGAGGTGGCGGACTCTCTTGGCCTTTCTAGCCGGCCAGTCCTCCCAGCATCTCGTTTTCTCAGCCTCTCTCCGACCTGACTGCAGCTCTTCGTTGAGACATAGGCGTTTGGTGGTTCGTGGGGACTTTTGAGTGTGTGATGTTTTGGGGAACGCCCAGCCAGAACCAGATGCGCCTTTGTCGATGTCTCCTAGCTGTCTCCCTAACCCCATTCAGAGGGTAATTAGGAGTACAGTATGTGTGCAAATGGAAGGTAGACTGAGTGTGAGGTGAACTTCTCCCCCAGAGACAAAACGAGGAAAGCCAGACAAAATGAATGCCTGATAGGTTAGGTTCCAGAAGCCTCTACCACATTTCCCCACATTTCTTTTCCAGTACTATTTGACAGTTGTCAGAAGGATATGAAAAACCCACAAGAGTGCTCGCTTTGACAGCACATATACTAAAATTGGAATGTTACAGATTAGCATAGCCTCTGTGCAAAGAAGGATGACATGCAAATTCGCGAAGCGTACAGAAAAACACAATGTAATTTTTTTAACGAAATTAACTAATGAAGTAGATACTGGAGCAAAAGAGCTAATCCTTTGCCTACCTGAAGCTTATTGAGGTGTAACAACCCAGAAAATTTAAGTAGGCAAGGGCAGTCATGAAGAAAGACATAGTCATGATCCTTGGGCCGCTTGAGGACAAAGTAGTACATCTCTCAAGAGCAGAACAGTGGAGCAGGGAGGCGCCGGGGACCTGGGAGCACTTCCGTTTTTCCCCCCTCCCAGTCCTGCTGACAGGTGAGTGGCCTACCACTCCAAACTTTAGTTCTCCATTTATCAGCAGGATCTAAGAGTACTTTTTGAGTTAGAGATAACACCAGTTAAGCATATTCTTTTAAAATGTGGCTTTTACCCAATAAGGCCATCCCTTCACTATACCATTACTTACTGAATCAACTGGAGTAAAAAAAGTCACTTCTTGCCCCAGTCGGAAGTGGGGAAAACAGGCTTCTCAGCCCACCTCCCGTGGCCAAATATTACCTCCTCCATTCATTCACGAAAATCAGTTCTCTTACGGGGCACTAGCCGAGATATGGGAGGGCTAGCTAGCACTAAATTCCACCCCGAGTTCTGAAGAGCACACCTGGGACTCCCACCTTAGCTCCTGGGACAGGACTGAAACCTGGCTTCGGAAGCAAACGCGTAAAGTTGCTGCCCACGCATGCGCAGTGGCCTTCGCTCGCGCACAGAGGTCTGGAACTACAAATCCCATCCAGCAGTGCTCTGGCGTCGCGATGCTCGCTGAGATCCAAATCCGGTGTGTGGCGTCCACAGTCTTTCGCGGGAGACTGAGAAGGCAGCGGTCAAGGGCTGAGCTGGGCATTAAGGGTTCCAGGCTGAGGTGTAAAGGGTGGGAGTTTTTTGTGCAGGGTTGAGGACTGCCCAGATAAAGATAAGCTGAGGAGCGAGTAGGAGATGATGGAGTGAATTTAATGCTCACCTAACTATTAGTAGATCACGTTTCCCACAGCCCTGCCCAAGCCTGGGGAAGAGAGGAGTCGGGGCAGAATGTGCCTATATATGCCCTCATGGGTCACAGAAGACTTTCTCACCAATTTGTGGATTTTAGTGTTGAATAGGGAAACAGCCCCCTTCCACCCACCCACCCCCAATTTCTTTTTTTTTTAATAACATGTTTATTTTTACATCATTTTGTACTTTTTTTTTTTATCTCAATTGTAATCCCGGTGGGTTTCCCATCACCAAGTCACCCATGTGCCATCACCATAGTCCAGCGTACTTCCCTCCCCCCACTGCTTTTGATCCCACTTCCCACTCCACCCCCATAAAATGTCTCTGGTATGGGCCCTCCCTGGTGGCGCAGCGGGTTAAAGCACTGCACTGAGAAGCTAAAGCCACTTCCGCATGAGTTCGATTCCCACCTGCCCCGGAGGTGACCACATGGTGTGGCAGACCTCTCCTGACCCACCCGCTGCTCCCCTCAGCAGTGTACTTCGTCGATCTGCCTGTTCTGCTCCCCACTCTGTCTCTGGTGAAGCCTCCCACCGCCCCGAGCCTCTGGCCTGTACCCCAGTTCTGTATGCATAAATAAATCTTTAAAAAAAAAAAATGTCTCTGGTATATGGCTGTTCATTATTATTATTTTCTCGCCCGGTCCATTATACTCCTGCTGTGAGTGAAACCATCCAATATTTTTCTTTTTCTTTCTGGCTTATCTCACTAAGAATGATCTTTTCCAGCTCCACCCATGTTGCTGCAAAAGATATGTGTTTTTTTTTTGTTGTTGTTGCTGAGTAATATTCCATTATGTATATGTACCACATCTTTTTAATCCAGTCATCTACTTTTGGGCATTTGGACTACTTCCATGTCTTTCCAATTGTAGGGCTACCCCCAATTTCTTAAGCTCTACTGCCTTGAAAGGGTTTTCTAATGTAATTCTCATAATAGACCTGTGCACAAAATCAAATTTACTTCGTTCAACTAGAAGTATTTAGGGCAGAAAACAAACTCAAGGAGTTATTACCCAACTGTGAATCTGAAATAGGAAACTAATGCCTTTGTTTACAATAGCCTCTTGCCTGGGCCTCTCAACACACTATACTCAGATATTTAAAGGTCAGCATGTCTCAAAGTCAGCCCCTAACACAACACAACTGTTTCATCCAGAAAAGCAATGACAGTTATTTCAAACAATGGCAAAGTTAACTTGATTAAACATTGCTCCTACTTTAAAATATAGAGGGCCCTCCCTGGTGGTGTAGCAGATTGGAGCGCAGCACTAAGTTGGCAGAAACACTTCAATGGAGTTAGATCCCCGCCCTGGAGGTGATCCACATGGTACAGCAGACCTTTCCTGACCTGCCACTGCTCACCTCAGCAGTGTACTTTACCGATCTGCCTGTTCTGCTCCCCACTCCATCTTTGGTGAGCTCTCTCAGGTATCCTGCACCTCTGGCCTGTACCAAGTTCTGTATGCATAAATAAATAAAATCTTTTTTAAAAGGTATCTAGAGATAGTTCTGTTTTACCCCTATTATATAGTTGGAGACCTGAGCCACAAAAAGGCTCACCCAAGATCACATAACAGAATAGTTTGAAGTCAGGGCTATGGGACTCATCAAAATCTGAGTTTGATTCTCCTTTAGATTTTGCGGGCAGTGAAGGGAGGTGCCAAGAATCCATCAGCTCCTCCTGCTTCCAGACTCCAGAATACAGGCTAAGCTGCTGCAGGACGACCTACTTCTCTCACTTGTATTTCTTTTTAAAGATCCAGTGTATGCTGCTGACAGCTGAAAGAGATAGTAAGGTTCCATTGGCTTCTTATGTCCCACCCTAATACTCTAACCCCAAGGCTAAAGTCACACCTGGACCAGCTCAACATCCCCAAAGTAGAAGAGATATTTCAGCTAATTTGTGGAAAACAAATGAGTATTGTATTTAGGAAGCATGATGGGATTAGATATCCCATCCCAAAGTCTACTTACTGGTTTCAGCTCAGGGTCTTTGCACTTGCTGTTCTTCTGCCTGTAACACTTTAGACCATCTTCACTGTGCCGTGTCTCCTTCAGGACTTAGAATAAATTATCACTTTGGGGAAGCCAACTCTGATCAACTTAAATTGTCATCTCTTCCATCCTGATCATACTTTCATACTTTTCCCCTCACAGCAGGTAAACTACCTGGTATGTCCTGATTTGTCTGTCATCTCCATTAGGACAAGGAGTTTGTTTTGATGCTCGGAATTGGAAGGCCCTACCCCAACCCTCCCTACCACCCCACCTCCACCCCAGGGTGGGTCTGGTCAAGTTTGAGAGATCAGACCAATGCCACCTCAAGCCTCTTCCAGGACCACAGTTGTCTGAACCTCTACAGGTTCCAGGTATGCTGCTTAGAGATTCTTTCACAGTCATCCACTGATGAGAGCAGGAAGGGAAACTGATCCTGAGGTGTGTGAGAATGCCAAGCTGCTCAGCAGTCCCATTTGGAAAGGCCTGGGAAATGGGTCCATGGCTGGGGGACCAAGATGTTACTCTATGTCCAGCAGGCTCAAAAGGGGTCAGGAAGCAAGGGTGTCTCTAAACATTTGTGGGCTTAACCAGAATGAGCAGTGAGGTTAAGAGGGCACAGAAGTGCTATGAGCACTAGAGGGAACTAAGGCAGTCCAGCTTCCTAGGACACCCTGTTACCCTAACATGTCACATTCTGCATGACACAAACAGTTCCCTTGCAGCCTCCCTGAAAGGACTGCAGTTACCCTGATACAGTACAACCCACTGAAGTCCAGATGCTACTCCTTCCCCCTTCCATGATAGCCCAGATGTCCCACTTTCCCTTCAGAGACATCTTAAGATAAAAAATCCAGTAGTGGCCCTCCCTGGTGGCGCAGCGGGTTAAAGCACAGCACTGAGAATCTAAAAAACCGCTTCCGCATGAGTTCGATTCCCGCCTGCCCTGGAGGTGACCACATGGCGTGGCAGACCTCTCCTGACCCGCCCGCTGCTCCCCTCAGCAGTGTACTTCATCGATCTCCCTGTTCTGTTCCCCACTCTGTCTCTGGTGAAGCCTCTCGCCGCCCCTGAGCTTCTGGCCTGTACCCCAGTTCTGTATGTACAAATAAATAAATCTTTAAAAAAAAAAAAAAAAATCCAGTAGTTGCTACTTAACTCAACCCCCTTCCCACCTCTCAAATTCTTCTAACTTTATAAAAATAAAGTCTAAAATTTTCATCTTAGCCACAAGGCCTCCACAGTCCTCACTCCTGGGCTCTAGCCCAGTCATATGGGCCCCTTCAAAGCTTCCCATTAAGGCCTCCCTAGTGGCACAGGGAGCTAACCCACATGGCACACCAGAGCTTTCCAGTCTCATCCTACTGCTCCCCTCAACAGTATTTTTCAGAAGATCCACCTGTCCTCTGCCCCACTCTTGTCTCTGGTGAATTCTCTCACTCCAGTACTTGTATGCATAAATAAGAATAAATCTTTAAAACAAAAAAAAAAGGCTCCCCATGAGAGTCAGGTTACTCTCCCACCTTTATTGTTTTTTTTTTTTAAGATGTATTTATGCATACAGAACTGGGGTATAGGCCAGAGGTGCAGGGACGGTGAGAGAATTCACCAGAGAAAGATTGGGGAGCAGAACAGGCCAACTGACAAAGTACACTGTTGAGGGGAGCAGCGGGCGGGTCAGGAGAGGTCTGCTGTGCCATGTGGATCACCTACGGGGCAGGACCGAACTCATGCTGTGACTTTAGCTTCTTAGTGCTGTGTTTCAAACCTCTGCGCCACCAGGGAGGACCCCACCTTTATTTTTTTAAGCTTTATTTATGCATGCAAGAACTGGGGTACAAGCCAGAGGTGCAGGAGGTGAGAGGATTCACCTGAGACAGAGCAGAGAATAGAACAAGTGGACCTACTGAAATACACTGCTGTGGAGAGCAGCAGGAGGTCTGCCACGCCATGTAGTCCCCTCCCTGCCCAGGGATCAAACTCATAGTGCCACACTTTAACCCACTGTACCACCAGGGAAGGCCATCTTCCACCTTTGTTTACATAGTCTACCTCCCTTAGGATTCCAATCCAATGTCAGTAAAAAAACCCTTGTCTCCACAGCCTTTATACTATATTTCTTAATAGTCACCTCCCCAATGGCTTTCCCTTTTCTGTCTTTCTTTTACCAGGACAAGGGAGCTGGCCTGTTCTGTTGTTGCAGGCCTATGGCTACATAGGCACATAACAGGTGCTCAGTAAGTTTCTGCTGAGGGAACAGTATCTACTCTTTTGGCCCAGCCAAAATGTGACTGTGAAGATAAACTAAACATGAGAAATAGGGAATTGTAGTCAGGGATGGGGGTAGATGAGGCTTGAGGACCTCCAAAGGAGAGAATGTAACCCTGTCCCCATGCCTCCAAATGCCAACCCTCACCAGGCCAAGCCCAGGCTTTGATGGATATAGTCCAGCAACTGGGAAGGGCTCAGGCTGGATAGAGCAAAGAAGCAAACCAAGCACACAGCTCCGGCACTAAGTCAAGTTCTTTACTTCCCAGAAGTGATGGCGGAATGGAGGGGAGGTGAGAATAGGGAGACAGAAAAGAGCCAGAGGGAGCAAAAAGGTGGGAAGATAGGGACAGTAAACCACTGTTCTATGAAGTCTCAGGAGGCAAGTGCTCAGGTAAAAAAGAGTCCTGGAGAATTGTCCGCAGCCGCGGAAAGCATCTCAGTTTCCTTCTGTATATAAGTCCTTGGGGGGCAAGGCTGCTGCTGCTGCTGCTGCTGCTGCTGCTGCTGCTGCTGCTGCTGCTGCTGCTGCTGCTGCTGCCGCTGCCACCACTACCGCCGCCGCTGCATTAAATAGTTATGTACATCGCAGAGAGTCCCAGACCATGGGCAGGCGGGGAAAGGGGGTCATTTCACCAGGGGCCGAGTTTTATCATCATCGCCGCACTGGTGGGCTTTGTACTTTTTCACTTCTGCCATGTACTTGGCCCACGCATCACCTTTACTTGTTAATACCTGTGACAGATTGGGAGGGAGGGGAAGGAAAGAGACAGGTGGTGGGGAAGGGAATGCTAAGGTCAGGAGCTGGGTCCTGGGTCAAGACTGTCCAGAAACAGCTGATCTACCCCAGTGTAGTGAAGTTAACTGGGAAGCTGTTGAAAGCCCTCCTCTCCCACCCAGTACACCCATACAAGGCCTGGATGCTGGACAGGGAGGGGCAAGGCTGGATGGTCAGACACAGAGGTTGTAAGGGATGACCCCCCCCCCCATACCCAGCCTGCTCACCTCATCCTCCGTCTTCTGCTTCTTGGCTACTATTCCCGTCTTGAGGGCTAGCTTGTTCCCGCCTCTGCGCTTGCCCACCTGGGTGAAGGGACAGAAGACTGCAACGGTTACTGGAGTCGGGCCCGCCCTTGGTGGCGCTGAGGCCCACTACACCTTCCTAGCCCGGCCTGGTGGCCCGTCCTGACGCCACGCCCAGCTCCGCCAGCCGGCCGACCTGCGCAGCAATCAGAGAGGAGCACACGCGACTCTTAGCACCTGCCCTGGGCCCACTTTGCCCAGGTGGTCCTTGGGCCCCGGAATGCCCTCCCAGGAAATGAAAAAAACCCTTACATGGATGGGGACTAGCAACTCTGACCTCACTCTCCATACCAAAGCCTCACCCTTTCCTAACAGGCACCACACAGGCAGCAACAGCTCCCTTTGTTGAGCACTTACGATATGCCATGTCCTGTGCCAAGTGCTTTGGATATATCGTCAACTTTCACTTTCCTTTATATAGATGAGTAAACTGTATTTGAGAAGGCAAGGTCCTGTACCCTCAGTCATTCTAGCAGCTGAATTCAGGGTCAAGTAGGTCTAAGCAGCACTCTTAATTAACCACCAAAGATGCTGGCTCCCCTGCACCTAACTGGCCTCTTTGATGATGTTCCCAAAACCACCCCTTGATGAACAATAGAAAAGATAGTGACAATTACTGTTACTTCCACCCACCAAGGGAGCACTAGATCTCGACCCCCAAGATTCACACCAGCCTAATAAATCTCCACATTTCTTCCTCCAACAGAAATTTTACTCTGGAATTTCATACACTCATCCATCTTTTTCTACTGACCTAGGGTTTCCTGTCTCTAGGGCTGCAACAAGCTTTACCAACATCCCATCTCTACCCCAAAGCCAGGCATTGAGTGATCTGAGGTGGTGGGGCTATTTTCATTCATTTTTAACACACCAGGAAATTGACCCCTAATCAGTTATTCTCAAGTCAACACTGTTTTCTCCAAACCAGAGACGTGATCTCAACACCAGAGCAAGCTCAGAGCTGAACATCAATATAGGTGCCATTTGTTTAACCTAGAATTTCTCCATCTCACACAAATGACATTTTGAGCTAGAATATTCTTTGCTAGGGTGAAGTGCTCTACCTCCCCCCAAAAGGTACACTCTCCATCTCCTGTGCATTGTAGGATATTAAGCAGCATCTCTACTCATAGTTATCTACTCATAGTTCTGACAACTAAAAATGTCTACAGGTTTTGTCAAATGTAGGTGTTAAGTAATCCTCACCAATTAAGAACTATTGGTTTAGTCCTTTCCATAAGGCAGGCTTCCTGCTATTAACCAGTTTTCCAGGATTGCCATTCTGAACCCTCATCACAGAGGTGATGTGTACGTTTTTGCAAATAGGGAAAATAGGGGTAGGACACACTAGAGGCTCCAAGATCTTGTCTGTCATGTTCACCATGGCACATCCAGCACCACCTAGTACATGCTAGCACAAGGTAAGGGGCTCAGTAAAAGAACACCAGACGAATAAAACTTAAGTCATGCTCTATTCTCCTAAGGTCACTCAGTAAACGATTCAGATTCCAGAGTTAATTTGCCACCACCCCGCACCCCACCTCCACACTCATACTGAAAGATGATTCCAGTATCCAAAGTTAGAGTTACCACCCACACATGAATCCTGGTATACTGTTTTCCCCATCCCGGGGGCTCCCCATCCCAATGCAACTCCTCGGTTCCCGAGGATAGGTTCTGAGGATCCCCACCTCCGCCCCAGACCTCTCGTCAGGAATCCAGATTTCGCATCCTCAGTGGGTAATCCAAATGAACCCTTCATCGGGACGGGAGGGTGAACCTGTATCCCGATCCTCTTTCTGGTGCCCCGATTCCCCCAGCCAAGGTAGGCCCTGGCACCCGCCCCCACCCCCGCGGCTCCTTACGAAGCTGAGCGTGGAGCCCGGGCCGCCCTTCCTCTTCGGATCCCCGGGGCCCGCTGCGGCTGCCGGCTGATCGGGTCGCGGCAGGCCCGGGGGCGGCTCTTCCTGCCGCTGCCGCTGCTCCTCCTCCATCTTCCGCTTGAACAGCTCCAGGAAGCTGCCATCGTTGGCGAACAAGTTCACGCCGCCCGATACCGGGCTCGAACCCGCTCCCGACACTTCCTCGTCCCCGCTCTCGGGCGACGTCCCAGGGCCCAACTCAGCCCATCGACTCCCGCTGCCGCCGCCGCCCGCAGGGCCCGGCGCCTCCCGACCCGGAGGCTCCGCCCGTCTCCCTCGGGCAGCCATTTTGTCACCAGGTGCCGCGCAAAGGATTCCGGGAAGGCCTCTCCGGCCCCGCGCTTGGCGCCCGACTTAGCTGGTCCCGGGCAATGCATGCCGGGAAGAGCAGTCTGGTCCACTAGCTTCCGCAGTGGGGGCGGGGCCCGAGAAACGCGGCAAAGTAGTGTTATGACCTGAAACCGCGGAATAGCTGGTGGGCTGGAGGACCTGGGCCCCGTCCCAAAGACTTCTCTTTAATGTGCTAGATTGCAGCAGATTTTACTCAGACAAGGTCTCCCCGGGAACAGGAGGGGATATCGTCTGGGCCAGGGACTCACTCCGTCCGTAGCCGGGAACTGGGGGTACCGTAAAGTTCCGGGATTAGAAACCCCTTCAGAGACTAGAGATAATCTCTATGAGACCCTGTCTAAGGCTGTGTATACAGGTGATACCCCGGAACCTAGGTCCCTAACTAGAGCTAGAAGGTCTATCTAGTTTTGTATAGAGGGTGTATCTCCATTTTGCCTAGATATTGAAGTATTTCTAAATTGGGTACCTGTTGCTGGGATAGAGTCTCATTTAGGAATGAGGACCCAACTGATCAGTGGAATTGGGGCCCTCATCTGAAAATGAGGGTATTTAGTGGACTGGAGTAATCAAATGAAGCTCGAGGAGTTCCTAGGATGAATCTCCCTTTTAAGGTAAAAAATGTCCGTCAGAGGCGTACTAGTCCCAGTTTACATCTCTGCCCAGGGCAGAGATTCAACAGGGAACATCAAAGTACAAGTTTTCAGAAAGAGAGTCCTTTCTATGACACAAAGAGTACAGTTGCAGGTGTGATCACTACCCCGCCCAGGGCCTCAGGGTGCACTGGACGAGGATTTGTGGACTTTTTCACAACTGAAATCGTTCTCCCTTTAACCTAAACGCCCAGGAAACTGTCTCTAGCTAATTGATCTATTCGTCTCTGATTGGTTTTCCTTAAGAGCCAGATGGCTCGTAGCCAATTGGATAACAGTCCTGAGGCGATATTGGGACCCAGTTTAAAGTATTAGTAAACAATCGACATGAAGTTGAGCCCACGGAGTCAAGCCAGAGAAACCCTACGATTTAACTTCACAGAAAGGGCATGTACCGGGTGTTTGGCTGGTTGCTAAGACGAGGTTGGAGGCTATCCGAATGTGAGAGTGATTGGTGAAAGTATAAAAGATGTAGCCAATGCCAGGAATGCTGCACGATTTAGGGCCCAATCCGTGAAGGGAAGTCATCTTGGAACGTACCAATAGGTTTATTAGGCGGGGGGAATCATTGAAGATATATAGACATGAGGTCCATAAGGTAAACGTTAAAAGGGGGTGACAATGGAAAGAAAGCTCTAATATCGACTAAAATTCAGGCCACGAAGAAATTAATGCAAGCGTCTAGCCTTGATAAGGCTGTCATTGAGAATTTCCCCTGTAGGTGCTTTGAATGGTGTGATCCGCTGTATCACGTGAGCCGGTACCAAGATGGCGGCTGGGGTGGCCGGGTGGGGGGTTGAGGCAGACGAGTTCGAGGATGCTCCTGATGTGGAGCCGCTGGAGCCCACGCTTAGCAACATAATCGAGCAGCGCAGCCTTAAGTGGATCTTTGTCGGGGGCAAGGGTGGCGTTGGCAAGACCACCTGCAGGTAAGTAGGCTGGGGCCTGGAAGACGGGTGGGATGTACCACCGGACGAAGGGGAGGTCAGGAACCAGCTCTTCCACCCGGGCCCGGCAAGAGGACTGAGCCCAGGACTGCCAGGCTGGGAAGTAACCTGCAACAAATGGAAGATACTTCCATAATACAGGCCCGGCACAATATATTTGAACTATCTCCACGGGGATTCCAGGGGCGAACCATAGTGAGCCCAGCATGGGGGGGGGGGGTTGGCGAAGGGAGGCCACTGAAATTTCCCTAGCGGCTGGTTTATACTAGAATGCTCAGGTTAGGAGGAAGAGCAACGGAGCAAACTCTATGAGTTTTTGATCCTTTTGATCCTTACCATTCAATGCCAGGCGACGGGGTGGGGATGGGAGGAGAGGGCACTTTATCAGACTGTCTTAACCAACTGGGAGGAGGGTGAAGGAGTCCCGGGCAAATAAATTATCTTGCACAGTGGACTTAGCCTTGAGGGAGGAAGCACTGGATCAAGCCATGCTGACTGCACTAGACCCCTTTTACCAGCAAAGAACAAAGAAGCTTCAGGCCAGATCAACTCAAGCAGCTGAATCATACCACTCTAGTGTACTAGAAGAGTCTGTAGGTGAAGTCTGAAAGAGTCCCTGTGCAGGGATTGAGACTTGCTCAGTAACCACCCATAATCTCCTTTCAAGCCCCTACGGATCCTAGTCTCCTGTTCCTGGGCCCCTTGGAACTGAATCTGTCTCCTCTCTCCCCACCTTTTAACTTTTCTTTACCTAGCTGCAGTCTAGCTGTCCAACTATCTAAGGGGCGGGAGAGTGTTCTTATCATCTCCACAGACCCAGCCCACAACATCTCAGATGCTTTTGACCAGAAGTTCTCCAAGGTGCCTACCAAAGTCAAAGGCTATGACAACCTCTTCGCCATGGTGAGTGAACTAAGACTCAGCTCTCCATTCTGGCAAAGTCCCTTTTCATACACCCTTTTTCTGTGAACACTATCAGTCATTATGCCCTGCCCATTCTTCATCCTCTTGTGTCTCCACTTTCATCCCTTTCCCAATATACATAGGAGTGAGGTATGTTGTCAAGCAGAAAGGAAGTCAAAGTCACAAGAACTTGATCAAGAGGAAGGAAGAGACATGTGAAGAGCTAAGTAGGACCTTGCAAGCCACTGAGTCATTTGGCATTGATTCCCAGCTTAATAAGTAGTTTTAAAGAATATTTTGAAAAGTTTTATCTAGCTGCCATGTAGAGATTATAAATCAAGAATGGAAGCAAGGAAACAAGGACAGTAACCATACAGATAATGGTATCCTAAACTCATGTGGGGCAGAGTATTGGGAGCAAAGTGGCTGGATGGCCAGGCATGGATGTATTTTGGAAGTAAAGCAATGTGACTGCTTGGTTGTAATGGTGAGAAATGAATGAAGTACATCTCATAGTTGGTTCCCTGAGCAACTGTTGTAGGTAGAATAAGGAGTGGAATAGAATTAGAAGGGACAGATCAAGAATTGTGAATCTGAGATGTCTACTGGACATTCAAGTTGAGACATCAAGACAGTGGCTTAATTATGTGAGTCTTAATCTCAGGGAGAGTTGATGTTGATTTGGGGTTGCCATAGGATGGTATTTAAAGCTGTGTCAGTAGAGCTGAGTATGATAGAACAAAGAGTTCCAGAAATGACCCAGGAGCGCATCAATATTTAGGGTCCAGCAAGAACCCTAGTGAAGGAGGCCAAGAAGGAGCCAATGCTAGGGAAAGCCAGAGAGCGTGTGTTCCTGAACCCCAGAACAAAGGTACTTTAGTCAGGAAGAGGTCATGGGCTAGAGGTACCAGAAAGCACAACAGTTTTAGAAAGCCCACCCTAGGAGTAGGGGCAAAAGCCAGCTGTGAGTAAGCCAAGGAGGTGGACAATGATCACCAAGGTGGGAGCTAAGAAACAGGATCATTGCTGGAGGGAAATGGGAGAGGGTGTTAAGGAGGACTTTTTGAGAATGGAGATGCTAGAGCATACTGTTTATTAATGAAAATGCTTCATCAGGGTGGGATAGGTGATAATGCAGGAAGCAGCAAGGATGCTGACAGAGGACAGATCTCAGGAGGGCATGAGCTCCATCCAGTGCATAAATCCAGGACTTGGATTCTGCCAGGACTAAAAATTTAGGGGGAAGGAGATTACTGACAGCCAGTGGCTTCTCTTTCTTGTTGACGCACAAGTGAGGCACAGGGCTCATCAGAAAGCAAGAGGTGGGGCCTCTCCTGTGGCCTAGGGGTTAAGTCTCAGAGCTTTCACTGCGACAGCCTGAGTTCTATCCCCCGACAGGGTGCTAACCTACATATGCCACAGCAGACCTCTCCTGTCTTGCCCACTGCTCTCTTTAGCAGTGTATGTTAGTAAATCTGCCTGTTCTGCTCCTCCACTCTGTCTCTAGTAAATCCTCTCACCCTCTACACCTCTGGCCTACACTCCAGTTGTTCTACACAAACACATGTAAAAGCAAGGAGTGAGTTGGATAGAAAAAGTTTGAGGAAGGAAAAGATACAACATAAATATTTCTTGGGTGGATTGTCTGGTTGTTGAGGGCCTATTGGAGATTGGTGATAAGGACTGGGGGTCGAGGTATTTGTCACTGGGTATGTTTCCCTGATGTTCACCATAATGTAGCCCTTGCAGAGAGCTGGTAATAACCAAGGTAGGAACTTTGCCAGCCACAGAGGGAAGAAGGAGTATTTGCAGAGACAGACCCTGGGCTGGAGAAGGGTGCTGACCAAGAGGGATAGTGAAAAGGGAACAGGGTGAGGGAATGAGGTGGCTCAAAGAAGTTTGGAATAATGGACAAGAGTTGTGGCATTCTGAATCATGACAGTAGGGTGTGGAAGGGGAGCAGTTTGGTTTCCAAGTGACCAAATAGCTAGGAATAACACAGCCAAGCTGAAACTGGGGTATGATGGGTAGGCAAGCTTCCTACAGGAAATGACCTCTGAGTCCAGCAAGTTGGGGGCTGTACTCATGAAGTCGCCAAAAAGAGGTTACGTGGGGGATCTCCCTGGTGGCCTAAGGGGTAAGGCTCAGCACTGTTGGCTCTACAGCCTGAGTTTGATCCCCAGCCAGGGAGTGGCACAGCAGACCTCCCCTGTCTCACCCGCTGCTCCCCTCAGTATTTCAGCATACACCTGCCTGTTTTCTGCTCCCCATTCCATATCTGGTGACTCCCAACCCCCACACCTGTGACCTACACCCCAGTTCCTCTACACAAAAATAAATTTTTTTTTTTTAATTTTTTAATGAAAAAAAGAGGTTATGTGGGAGGGAGACAAAGAGAGCAAACCTGAGTTCAGGGCTAACCAGGGACCCGAGGAGTGTTCATCCCTTGGTGAATTTCCATGTACATGTTACAGACCTACTGAGTGCCAGCCACTTCCAGGTAATGGGGACACAACAGTGTACAAGACAAAAAACCCTGCCCTGGTGAGATCATCTTTCTGGTTGGGGAGATAGATGATAACAGTATAGAGGCAAACCTAGGAAACACTGTATTCCAGACCACTACTGTAAAGGCAAGTCACATGAGTTTTTTCATCTCCCAGTACATATCAAAGTATGTTTATAATCTATTAAGTGTGTAAAGCCATTGTCTTAAAAAAAAAAGCAATACATAGTGCCCCCTGGTGATGCAGGGGGTTAAAGCGCAGCACTATGAAGCTATCAACAGCCACTGCAGCACAAGCTTGATCCCCAACCAAGGAGGTGACCCACATGGCATGGTAGACCTCTCCTGTCCTGCCCACTGCGCCCCCCAGCAGTGTATTTCAACTGGTCTATTTGTTCTGGTCCCCACTCTGACTCTGGCAAACCCTCTCACCACCACCCCACCTCTGGCCTGTACCCCACCTGCTATATGCATAAATAAAAAAAAATTTTTTAAAAGGCAATACAGGCCCTCCCTGGTGGCGCAGCGGGTTAAAGCACAGCACTGAGAAGCTAAAGCCACTTCCGCATGAGTTCGATGCCCGCCTGCCCCGGAGGTGACCACATGGTGTGGCAGACCTCTCCTGACCCGCCCGCTGCGCCCCTCAGCAGTGTACTTCGTCGATCTGCCTGTTCTGCTCCCCACTCTGTCTGGTGAATCCTCTCACCCTCCGCATCTCTGGCCTATACCCCAGTTCTGTATAAATAAATCTTTAAAAAAAAAAAAAGGCAATACATATGCCTTAATTTTAAAATGCTGTATTGTTAAAAATGGTCACATCCCTGAGCCTTCAGCAAATCATAATCTTTCTGCTGCTGTAAAAACGTATTATCTGTAAAGGTCACTATCATGAGTTATGCCTGTAAGGCCTATAGGATGTAAGGCAGGGCTGGGTGTAAAGGAGAAAAGCAAGGACTAGGGGTGCTGGTTCGTCCTATTAGAGTGATCAAGGAAAACTCATGTTAAAGTAATGATCAGCAAGTAGTCAGGAGTCCAGGTGGGAAACAGCCACCGGAAAGGCCCTGCAGTGGGCTTGGGCTTCCCTCTGGGGGCTCTAGTCACCATTTGCAGTTTCTCATTTGTTGTGAAATGGTTTGGCTATTTGTACCCCTGCACAAAATCTTACATGCCAGAGAAAAGGCCATGGTACCACTAAGATGTCCCTGTGATGCCCTGACAAAGGGCCCTGTGCCCAAGCAGGAAGATCCTAGCAATAGCCACAATCTGAGTCTTCATTCCTTGACACCAGGAGATTGATCCCAGCCTTGGTGTGGCTGAACTGCCTGATGAGTTCTTCGAGGAGGACAACATGCTGAGCATGGGCAAGAAGATGATGCAAGAAGCGATGAGCGCCTTCCCAGGCATCGATGAAGCCATGAGCTATGCAGAGGTCATGAGGTCAGGCCTGGCTATTGGGGTAGGGGTTGGAGGGGACAGGGGACTCTAGCAGAAAAGTGACCTTGACCCCCATCTCCCCACAGGCTGGTGAAGGGCATGAACTTCTCAGTGGTGGTGTTTGACACGGCTCCCACAGGCCACACGTTGCGGCTGCTCAACTTCCCCACAATCGTTGAGCGGGGCCTCGGCCGCCTCATGCAGATCAAGAACCAGATCAGCCCCTTCATCTCACAGGCAGGCAGGGCCCCTGAGTTGCAGTGGGCCCCCAGATTTCCACCCACCCGTCCCAAGGACTTTCCCACATACCCCCCTCTCAGCATTTCCCAATGGGTAGGATGGTTCTCTGGAGGGACTAGACTTCTACCCACAAAACTCAGTGTCCCAGGTGAAGCCAAAAGGCAACAGAACCAGATGTCCAGGTTCAAATGCTCTCACTCTGGTGTGACAAAACTTGAGGTCTTTGACCTCAAGTAAGCCACTTCACCTCTGGGCCTCATAAGCCTTATCAAATGGAGGTCATTAGGTGCCTCCATAGGTTAATGTTACAACATGACACTCCCAGTGCTTCTATACATCTATCTGCATACCACCACCACTGCCTTGGGGTGTGTGGTCCCCCTGTAGACACACGTTCCTCAGTAGCAAACTTGAACACTGTGTACCAGGTACTGCTTTTAACATTCTTATATGTGTCAGTTTTCTAGCATGACAGCTCTTGGAATTATAGTCTACACTTGGAGAAACAGAAACCTTTGGCCAGAACTAGGACCAGGGCTCAGCAGCAGGGCCCATGCCTTTAACCACTGGGAGGTGTTGGGGGGGAGGTGTTACTAGACACTCAGGGGACGTGGTAAGCCACAGGGAAGCTGTGAGCCCTCCCATGTCCTCCCTACAGATGTGCAACATGCTAGGCTTAGGGGATATGAATGCAGACCAGTTGGCCTCCAAGCTAGAGGAGACGTTGCCAGTCATCCGGTCCGTCAGCGAGCAGTTCAAGGACCCTGTGAGTTTTGGCCCAGGTGGGCTGTGAGAAGCTCCAAGCATCGGGGCAGGGCAAGCTGAAATCTGCCTCTTACCATCCTGTTTCACACCCTGCAGGAGCAGACAACCTTCATCTGTGTTTGCATTGCTGAGTTCCTGTCCCTGTATGAGACAGAGCGACTGATCCAGGAGCTGGCCAAGTGCAAGATCGACACACACAACATCATTGTCAACCAACTCGTCTTCCCTGACCCTGAAAAGCCCTGCAAAATGTGTGAGGCCCGCCATAAGATCCAGGCCAAGTACCTAGACCAGGTACACAAATCTTCCTTATACCTCTCACCCCAGAACTTGGACCTGGCCTAGCCCAGGCAAGATACTACTAACCCCCACAATTGGAAATTCCCCCAAAACTTTAAATCCCTCCCAAAACCTTAACTACAGTTGTAGTTAGGATTAGTTTAGGACTCCCAAGGATACCAAAATCTGACAATGCTCAGTGACTTATAGTTGACACGCCACATCCATGGGTTTAGCATTTGCAGACTCAACCCACTGGCATCTTTTCGATCCAAGAAGGTAGAACCCACAGATGTGGAAGGAACTCATTGTTTATTGGGAAAAACTCCGCATCTTCTGACTTTCAACCCCAGCTCCTGCTCTTCTCACCCACTTCAGATTCTTCACCCTAATTCTGGCCCTGGAGGACTATAGCCTGAACACCTTGTAGAGTGGGAGGCCCAGCCTAGTGATCTTTAACCTTATACTGAACTAATTTTCACTTGTGACCCTGTAAACCCTTCCCCCATAACCTCTCCCTGACTCTGGGAGATTCCCACAGCCCTTCCATGAACTTTTCCATCCACCCACATCCTGTCCCTGCCTTATGACCCCCTGACTGCTGCCTTCTGCCTTCTTCCTGGCCACAGATGGAGGACCTGTACGAAGACTTCCACATTGTAAAGCTGCCGCTGCTGCCCCACGAAGTACGGGGGGCAGACAAGGTCAATACCTTTTCTGCCCTCCTCCTGGAGCCCTACAAGCCCCCCAGTGCCCAGTAATACATCTCCAGCCCCAGCCACTACCATTTCACACCTACCCTCCACCCCGTCCTGGGGCAGAGTTTGCACAAATTCCCCCCTTAGTACAGGGGGAGCCACTTGAGGGGTGGGAGGCGAGGGGGGGGTGTTCCCCCTGATGGGGCTCAGGGGGACTGTAGTTGCCCCCCCCCACCTCTCCCCACCTCTCACCTCTCAATAAAATGATCTTAAACCACTGTGATGTTGAATGGAGGGATTGGGATTAGCACTTTCATGAGCAAGTTGTGGTTGTATGCCGCATAAAGATGTCAAAAATGGAGAGGCATAGCTGCAACAAAAACCTAATAGATGGCATGTTTGTTGTAGCAATTTTCATTTTTTCTAGCTGGGTGTATCTTTTCTAGTGTGTGTGTCTTTATGGATAGGGGTGTCCCTACTGGGACTCTAAAGCCTGAGAAGAAAAGGGCACCTGCTCACTTACTTCAAGGCTGGGAACGTGGGAACCAGGAGGCCCCTTGACCAGCCCTTGGCTGATGGGGATCGGATTAGGTAGGCAGTTAGCCCAGCGCTGCCTGCTGTTTGGTTTAGGAATTAGTGGGCGCCCTGGGCAGAGGCTAGGCCTGCCAGACTGGGGATTAACGACCTTCACCCCATCCCCGCCCCCAATTCCTGCCTCCCATGGATGACATCAGCTGCTCCCAGTACAGAGCTGCTGCATGGGGGCTGCAACTAGGGAGCAGGGTGGCAAAGAACTCAAGACCCCATGGTCAGAGGGTCTCTGAAGTCCCGTACCACCTCTAAAGCTGTCTCCCTAAATGGTGTGGAATACTTCTGCTGCTGTCTGAGGTTCAGCCCCCTTGTCCCTAAAATGGAGATCAGTGTGGCCATTCACAGAGCCACGGGACAAATTCACCTGATAGTCAGGCCAAGAAGGTACTTAATTAGCTACTCCCCACTTCACTCCTCTCTGCTGTTGCCTGCACAGCCACCATCATCCCCACTTGAGAGACCCAGGAGCAGCCATGAACCTGTTAGCAAGAGCCATGCCAGTGCTGGCTGAGGGGGACAGAGGAGTGTGTGAGGAGTGCATGAGTCAGGAAGTGTTCAGACTTTCTCGCACACCCAGTTTGGGTATACCAGGGTGTGTGTGTATAAAGGGAAACTCAGCCACAAGCCTAAACGTATCCCCCCCACTTGACTGCTGGGTGTGCACAAGCAGGTGTGGGCACGTTGGGGTGGTGCTTGTAAACAAACTCAGGTGTGCAGCCTGTGACCAACCCAAGATACCAATGCAAACTGTCTGGGTTGACATCCCAGCTGTGTCATGAACATCACTTTGTCATCTGAGCCTGTTTTCTTAACTGGGTGGTAGGAATAACAACACTCCTGCTTGTAGGTACTCAATGAGATGAAATATCTGGTACCTTATAGTAGTACTAGGCACATCCTGGCCCCGACATTTTACAAATATTAAGCATGTGAACTAACCTGGGCATCCTGCCCTAGCCCAGCAGGGGTCGAGCTGTCAGAAGTTGTGGGGACACCTACAAGCTGGGGAAGGGTAGAGGCTAGCTTCAGTAAAAGTGAGAAATCATTCTAGGGAGTGGGGCTGATAGGATAGAGGCCCGTCAACTTTAAACCTGTCCCCTCCCCTAGTGGCACCAACCCCTCTCCTGCTTTTATGGGCTGTCCAGCAGCTGGATAGCGGAGGCGCAGGTCAGAGGGTGGCCAGCCTGAGCCGGTTCCTAATTACCCCGGGCGAGGCAGACATCTGCCAGACTGGGAACACAGTGTTCTTGATGGTAAGGCTTCCGGGCGTGGCTGTGGGAAGCCATGAACATTCCTAGGACACCTGATGGACCTAAGGTGCCTTGGAGCACACTGCGGTACTTCAGGACTGGAACCATGAGCTTTATGTCCTCCCACACCAGTCCACACCATTTGAAGCTGGGGTGAGCACCCTCTTTGTAGGTGTGTCTGAAGGGGGGGCATTTGTCATGCATCCGTGATAAATGCAGAAACAAAGTTATATGTTCCCAAGTTTATGTGTTCACGGTAGTCCTGAGGTATGTGTATGGGTATGTGTAACTAACTACACACTGCAATGAAGGGGAATGGGAATGCAGAATGAGAAGTAGAACAATGCAGATTGATGCACTGAGTTGCAATTGCAGGTGTTTCACAAAGATTACAGGCATGACCCTGTCAGGATGTGATCCTCTGAATCTGTGGGATTGTTGGAGAGGGATCACCGTTCTATGAATATCTTTTTCCATGTTGATTAGTATAAGGGACCACCATACCATGCATTTAGTATGTAACCAGAAGAGGCCATCAGTAAAAATGTGTGCTAGCCCTCCCTGGTGGCGCAGCGGGTTAAAGCGCAGCACTAAAAAGCTAAAGCCACTTCCGCATGAGTTCAATTCCCACTTGCCCCGGAGGTGACCACATGGTGCGGCAGACCTCTCCTGACCCGCCTGCTGCTCCCCTCAGCAGTGTACTTCATCGATCTGCCTGTTTTGCTCCCCACTCTGTCTCTGGTGAAGCCTCTTGCCACCCCTGAGCCTCTGACCTGTACCCCAGTTCTGTATGCACAAATAAATAAATCTTTAAAAAAAAAATTTAAAAAAAAAGAAAAATGTGTGCTATCTCCCATTTGGTATGGGCTCATGTGTGTGTCTTTGTTAGATGGTATGATCATGAGGGAATGCGGGACACTTGAATTCCTGCCTGCGTACTCCTAGGAGGCTGTTTGGAGCACATTGTGGGCACCTGAAAGCTGAACACTGGGGATTAGGGTCCATCTGCTTTATATCTGCATATGTGTTGGTGTGTCTAGAAGTTTTTTATTTTTTCACAGACTATGCATACAAAAGGGGGTGTAGGTCAGAGATGAGGAGAGGATTCATCAGAAACAGAATGGGAAGCAGAACAAGTAGACTGACTGAAATACACTGCTGACGGGAGCAGCAGGCAAGACAGGAAAGGTCTGCTGGACCATGTGGATCAGCTCCCTGGCTGGGGATGGAATGAATTTATGCCACCATGGCCGGCAATAGCTTCATATTGCTGCAATTTAACAACCCCTTGCACTACCAGGGAGGCCCCAGGTCTTTTTTAACAGAGTATACAGCATATTGACTGGTTGTGAGAGGCTGTGTTGAGGGAAACTGAATTTGTCTGGATCTATGATGTGAGTCTCTTTGTGCTTCTTTGTGAGTGTGTGATCACTTACTGTGGAGACTGGAGCAAGTGATCCAGCTTCATGGAATCGTGTGTGTGTGTGTGTGTGTGTGTGTGTGTGTGTGTGTGTGTGTCTGGGATTGGGAATAAGATACCTGCCCCTCCCCAAGCGAGATCCCATGGACCTCCCAGTGACTGGAAGAGGGACACGAGGAGCAGGGAGGACAGGGTGGATTTATAACCCCTGCCCCAGGTAACAAAACTGGCTTTTCCAAGTTCTGAGGCTGCAGCTGAGGGGGCGGGCCAGGGACAGGCTGCCCACGCCCACTCTCCAGCCCCCTCCCGTCCAGGGTCTGGCTGCAGCTCCACCCAACTGCAGCAGCCACCCGCCTATCCAGTCCCTATCCCCAGGTGTCCCTGCACCAGCCACCAGGTGGAAAGGGCCCAGGCCTTGGGGAACAGGGGACTCTGAGTACGGATGATCCTCACTGTGAGGAGTGGAGGGCTTGAAAGACTGGACAGAAGAAAAGTCAAGGTGGGTCCAGAAGGGGACAGTCAGGGCAATTAAGTGGGGCGGTGGATAGGCTAAGGCTGTTGTGTAGGAGAGGCACCAGCCTGAGGCAAGGGGCCTTGAGGCTTGGGAACTAGTCTTCAAGGGCTTCAGAAGGGCATCCACGAGTAGAGAAAGAGCTGAGTGGGGACCTATGGGTAAAGGGGCTGGAGGTGGAACCTAAGAGGGAGTTGGGTTGGGTGGTAGTCAGAGCAGCGCTGAGAACCTGGATACAGGCTCAGGGGACTTAGGGAGGGGAGACGCTGTAAGCACAGTTAAAGTAAGGGATGGGACTGATAAGTGACCCAAGAGTCTTCAAGATGGGGTAGAGAAGACCTGAGGAAGATAGGCACAAGACGCTGAGACCTGGAGACTCTAAAGGGAGACTGAAGGACTGGGGGCTAGGGCAGGACTGAGACAGGCTGGGTGAAGACGATAAGCTGAGCAAGCCACGAACTGAGGTAGTGACCTGGGCGCAGAAGAGGACGCCAGGCGGGCCGGTTCGCGATCCCTCTACCCCGCCTGAAGCCCCAGGTCGGCAGGCTCCCAACCCCTCTTTCCTCGGCCAACAGGCCTGGGCCCGGTTCAAGCCTTACTCCTCTGGTGGGACCCGCCCGGCGCCGCAATGACTGTCACGTACACTGCACGCGTAGCAAATGCGCGCTTCGGCGGTTTCTCGCAACTGCTCCTGCTGTGGCGGGGCAGCATCTATAAACTTCTGTGGCGTGAGCTGCTCTGTTTCCTCGGGCTCTACATGGCGCTGAGTGCCGCCTATCGGTGAGGCTGCCCCAGGGTGGGGCGGGGAACCAACCCGTAACCTCGGATCTAGGGTAGGGGCGTGGGGGGCGGGGGGCGGCTCCGCAGACCTAGCTGAGGAAAGGCCTTGGGAGTGTCTGGGAGGGGCGCAGGGGAGAATTTTGCAGCTGGGGCGGAGGATCGCTTTTGACCCCACACTCCTCCCTCACAGCTGGGTGCTGACAGAAGATCAAAAGCGCTACTTTGAGAAGCTTGTCATTTACTGCGATCAGTACGCCAGTCTCATCCCGGTTTCTTTTGTGCTCGGTGCGTTTGCCCCTCAGAGTTCCTCCGTTCCCCTGATCCGAGAAACCCATTTCCATTCATGCATTTTAGAGCCCTTTAATCCTGCCCCCCCCCCCAGAATCTTTCCTCAAATCCAGCCCCCAAAGACCCTCATTTTACCGTGCCAGATATGGGTTTGCTATCCGAGGTGCTCTCATGAGAGCTCCGTGTCACCCAGACTTATCATTGAGCACTACAGAGATCCCTATCCGTGTCTGTTTGAGATTGCTAGCCCCCTCCCTTCCATATCCTGGTCTCCCAGGGACCTCATAATACTCTATCCTCTCAAGTCCTGTCTGAGGGCATTTCACTGACAGGGCCTGCTCTGATTGAAATGAGGACCCCTTGCCCACAGTGAAGTGGCTCCCTGTGGTCAGGGTGACAGCCTACCTATGTGTCCTTGACATGAGCCCTTATTAAGATCCCAGCCCCTGCCCCATATGACCCCAAGTAGCCAGGGTGACCCCACCTGCTTTAACCGTTCAGATCTCTGGAGCTGGACCCCAAGTTCCCAGCCCAAGTAATCCTGCATGCTCAAGGTGACCACCCAGCCCAGTGTCCCTATTCAGGCCCTATGTACACGCCTCTTTCCACAATCCTGATCCCCACTGAGCATCCCTATTCCCGGCTTTCCTGCAGGCTTCTATGTGACGATGGTGGTGAACCGCTGGTGGAACCAGTATCTATGTATGCCTTTGCCTGACGCACTCATGTGTGTGGTAGCAGGCACTGTGCATGGGCGCGACGAGCGGGGCCGTCTCTACCGACGCACACTCATGCGCTATGCTGGACTGTCAGCCGTGCTCATTCTGCGCTCTGTCAGCACCGCGGTCTTCAAGCGCTTCCCCACTATAGATCACGTGGTGGAAGCGGGTGAGGTTCCCACCAGAAAAGGGAGAGGGTGGGGCAAGGATGGAGGGCAGGGTGAGTAACTCTTGACCTCACTCTTCCAGGGTTTATGACCCGTGAGGAGCGCAAGAAGTTTGAGAACCTAAATTCGTCCTACAACAAGTATTGGGTGCCCTGTGTCTGGTTCTCCAACCTGGCTGCACAGGCCCGGCGGGAGGGTCGGATCCGAGACAACAGCGCCCTTAAGCTACTGCTCGAGGTGGGCCTGCCATGTCATTCCTATAAAATACCAAGGAAATTACACCCCTTTTGAAGTTGTGTTTGATGGCCACATGCCTCCCAGAATTCCAAACACACTTATCTAGCAGTGTCCAGGGGCATATTTATCTCTGAGGCCTGAATCTAACACCCTCAAGGGCAGTAGCTACCCGGGCTGTACAGTCATTAAGTGATTTTCCTGGAGGGCTCAGAAGAACATGCTCACAGCTCATGACGTGTATCTACTGCCAGGAGCTGACTGTATTTCGGGGCAAGTGTGGAATGCTCTTTCACTACGACTGGATCAGTATACCCCTTGTCTACACCCAGGTAATTCCACCCTGCCTCCCTTTATATCTAATGTCAGGGTCCCCCCTGCACTAGTCTCAAAGGAAAACTAAGAGGGGCCTCCCTGGTGGCACAAGGTTTAAAACACAGCACTACAAAGCTATCTGCAGCCACTGCAGCATAAGTTTGATCCCCAACCAGGCAGGTGACCCACACGGTGCATAGGACCTCTCCTGTCTTGCCCACTGCTCCCCTCAACAGTGTATTTCAATTGATCCACCTGTTCTTCCCCACTCTGTCTCTGAAGAACCTTCTCACCCCCCACACCTCTGGATGTACCCCAGTTCTTGCATGCATAGATGAATCTTAACAAAAAAAAGAACTAGGGTACAGGCCACAGGTGTGGGGGGATGAGAGGATTCACCAGAGACAAAGTGAAGAGCAGAATAGGCAGATCTACTGAAATATACTGGTGAGGGGAGAAGCGGGTGGGTCAGGAGAGGTCTGCTGCAGCATGTGGGTTGGCTCCCTGGCTGGGGATCAAACTCATGCTGCAGTGGCAGTGGCTGTGTACAGCTTCACAGTGCTGTGCTTTAACTCACTGCACCAACAGAGAGGTCCCCAGTTCCCCAGTTCTTGTATGCATCAATAAATAAATCTTCAGAAAAAGGAAAAGTGAGACCCCATAGCTCTGGTCTCTGAATGACCAGAAGAGGCCTCTTCCATGAGGCCTGAAGAAACCTGACCTGGTGATATGTCCTGCCCCCCAGGTGGTGACCATTGCAGTATACAGCTATTTCCTGGCCTGCCTCATTGGTCGCCAGTTCTTGGACCCTGCACAAGGCTACAGTGGCCACAACCTTGACTTGTGTGTGCCCATCTTCACCTTGCTTCAGTTCTTTTTCTACGTTGGCTGGCTAAAGGTGGGTGGGACTCCAAATCTGAGACTTACAGAGTGAAAAGAGCAATTCTCGTGACTCTGCCTAATTCCCCATTCCCACTCAGGTAGCAGAGCAGCTCATCAACCCCTTTGGAGAGGATGACGATGACTTTGAGACCAACTTTCTGATCGACCGCAACTTTCAGGTTAGACTCACTCTGTTGTGGCCATCTTAAGGGTCCCAGTGGGGCCCTGGTGACATTCCTACCAGGCCTTACCCAGAACCATCCCATTGTTGATCATTACATTCCTACCCAACCTGAGGGGTACATCCTATGGTGGCAGTGCTTTGCCACCTCACCTCTTGTGATTGCAGGTGTCAATGCTAGCTGTGGATGAGATGTACGATGACCTTGCCATGATGGAGAAGGACCTATACTGGGATGCAGCTGAGGCTCGTGCCCCCTATACAGCAGCCACTGCCTTTCTGATGCAGCAGCCCTCCTTCCAGGGCTCTACCTTCGACATCACGTGAGGCAGCAGGGACTTTGGGGGCAGGACTCACCACACTATAGGATATATTTGATTGAAAAGGTTATAAGTGACCAGGACAGGGATAAGAGCTAAACTGTAGATTCAGAGGTAAGAAAGGCCTAAAGTCTATGAGGACTGAAGTGGGGCAGAGTTTAGGCTGGGGATAAGGAACTAAGACAAGCGAAGTAAAATGGGATAGAGTGTCTAAGGGGTAAAGTGACCAAGACCTGGGGACAAGCCACTAAATGAGGGCAAATTTAAGGGCTATACTCAGTGTGTTGAATGGGCCAAAGGTAGTATCAAAGGAGCCGCAGCAAACTTAACCTCAAAGCCTAAGTTTGAATGTAGCCAGAACTAGAGGATAAAGTCAGGCTCATAGTTGAGGGGCAGAGGTCTTTTGGGATAAGTAGGACAAAGAGGTGGGTGGGGCCAAGAAGAGCAGCATACCTGACTCAGATCCATCAATCAAAGAGCCTACAAGGCCACAGCAATGAACTACTGTCCTTTCTGCAGGCTGGCCAAGGAGGACATGCAGTTCCAGAGGTTGGATAGTGTGGATATACGGCTAGGTGAGGCACATGGTGACTTCCTGCAGCGTCTCTTGCCCTTGGGCATGGGTGTGACCTCAGGAGGCCTGCTTGGAAGGCGCCTATCCTTGCTACGTCGCAAGAACAGCTGTGTGTCTGACTCCTCCACAACTGCCAGTTGTGCTTGTGCAGGTGCCCCTGATGGCACAGCCCCAGAGTGTGGCTGTGGGGACCCACTGCTTGACTCTGGACTGCGGGAACCTGAGCCTGATCCCCCCATGGGATCAGAGCCAAGTGCTCCTGTCCTCAACTTTGGGCCCACCTCGGCAGAACCCTTCACCTCAGTGCCTATGCCTGCATCCCGGGGGCCAGCCCCACCCTGGCTGCCCAGTCCCATTGGTGAGGAAGAAGAGAGTCTAACCTGAGGCCCATAACCCCCAAGAACAGGGGATCAAGACACACCCTCCGCAGGAGGCAGACGCAGGTCTGCAGAAGCTGCATGTGGACTCCACCTCAGCAGCTTTTGACTGGCTCCTGCTACCTGTACACTGCTTTCACAGCTTTAGAGCAACTCTGTAGGCCAGGATTCTTCCAACTTTAAAAAGTTCTTTATCACCAGCTCTACTTCCCATCCCCCACCACCTGAGAGCTTCTACTAGTGTCTTGCCTTTACTCTTTTTGTAAAATGAAGATGAGTGCCTACATTGAGTTATGAGGATGAGATGAAACGACTTCAGAATATTTGGTACATAATAGGTGCTCAATAAAAGATTACAACTTTTCATGGAAAGCAAAGCCTTGAGAATTCTTCCAAAGTATCTAGTGATGCCCCACCCACTTCTTTCCAAACTCTACTTTCTGAAATGCCCCTTTCAGTGGCCAGGATTGGCACTAATGTGTCAGCTGCCATGCCAGGGGTGCAGCTTTTTCCTGACATTCTTGCTTTATGAATCTGCAAGTGATCATCTGTCCCAAGTACTTATTCTCCCAGATACTACTCTTGTGTTTCAGTTCTTAAATTAATTATATGCTGAGGACTCCTGCATTTATAAGTACAACCAGAATTCCTCTCCTTACTCTAGACCCAGAAAGCTAACTGCTTATTCAACATTTCCTTCTTAAACATCACCACCATAACATAGCTCCAAACTAACTCCCCATTGTTCCCAATCTCACAGCTTTGTCCTTCCAGATGAAGATGCCAAAACCTGTGTTACTTTCAACTCTTCTTTCAGCCCATCCTCAACCAGCCAGCAAATCCCAACAGCTCAATCTGCAAATTGTATCCAAATTTAAACCATTTCCTACTCCTTCAGGGTTCCCTGACCAGAAACATACCACCCACCCACCTGAGCTAGTGATCTATGCCCTGCTCTTCCAATTCTGATCCTAACAAACCCTTCCTATCCCTAGCCTGTTTTAATCCCACAGCAGCCAAAGGATCCCAAAGCAACCTATGAATACCTGAATCTGATCATGTTGCTTCTTTATGTAGAACCCTCATGAGTCTCAATTCACTTAGAGTAAAAGCTGAAGCAGGCCCTGAACAATTTTCCTACCTTCATCTCTTCTCATTCTTTCCCCCAAAATCACTGCTCTGTCTGCACTGGCTTCCTGCACTAGCCCCCCCCCTTTTTATGATTTATATATTTATACATACAAGAACTGCGGTACAGTCCAGAAGTGTGAGGGGTGAGAGGATTCACCAGAGACGGAGTGGGGAGCAAAATAGGCAGATCTACTGAAACACTGCTGAGGGGAGCAGCGTCCAGGACAGGAGAGGTCTGCCATGCCATGTGGGTTACCTCGCTGGCTGGTGATGGACCTCCTGCTGCAGTGCCTGTGGATAGCTTCATAGTGCTGAGACTTTAACCTGTTGTGTCACCAGGGAGGGTCCCTCACTACCCTTTAATCCCTCTAATAAGCTATCAAAGGGCCTTTGTATATGCTGTTCCCTCTGCCTGGACCACTATTCCCCAGATACCTACATGGCTCCTCCCTCACCTTGTTTAGGCCTCTAACTAAATTGTCACCTTCTTCCCGAACTTTTATTAAAAATTGCCACTACTGGACCCTCGCTAGTGGCACAACAGGTTAAAGCACAGCACTTCGAACGAAGCCAAGTGCAGCAGCTTTAGCAAAAGTTTGATCCCAGGCCCAGGAGGTAACTCACATGGTGCAGCAGGCTTCTCCTGTCTCGCCTGCTGCTCCCCTCAGCAGCGTACTTCCTCGATCTGCCTGTTCTGCTCCCCACTCTGTCCCTCGTGAATCCTCCCACCATCTTTGGCCTGTACCCCAGTACTATATACATAAATAAATCTTTAAACAAAAATTTGCCACTACCCAAACCCACCTCCTGCATCAGCATCACTTGTTTATTTATAATAGTTTATTTTTATATCATTTTGTGGTTTTTTAAAGATTTATTTATGCATACAAGAACTAGAGTACAGGCCAGAGGTACAGGGTGTGAGAGATTCACCAGAGTGAAGATTCACCACAGGAGGGAGAAGACTAGCTGAAATACACCGCTGAAGGGAGCAGCGGGCAAGCCAGGAGAGGTCTGCTGTGCCATGTGGCTCAGCACGCTGGCTGGGGATCAACCTCATGCTCCAGTTGCTGCAGATAGCTTCATAATGCTGTGACTTAACCCCTTGCACCACCAAGAAGACCCTGTTTTGTTTTGTTTTTTTTTTTTTTTTTTTTTTTAGATTTATTTATTCATTCATACAGATCTGGGGTACAGGCCAGAGTTGCGGGTGGTGAAAGGATTCGCCAGAGACAGAGTGGGGACCAGAACAGGTAGATGGACTGCTGAGGAGACCAGTGTGCAGGTCAGGAGATGTCTGCCACGCCATGCAGGAAACCTCCCTGACCAGGGATCGAACTTGTGCTGCAGTGGCTGCGATAGCTTCACAGTGCTGTACTCTAACCCATTGTGCCACTAGGGAAGCCCTGTTTCATTTTTTACTGTAGCATTTTTCACATCAAACTTTGTCTCTTTTATGTATTGTCTCTACCTTCAATGAAAATGACAGCTTCAGGCTCCCAGGTGACACAAGAGGTTAAATCTCAGCGCACTGGAGCTATTAGCAGGCACTGAAGTAAAAGTTTGATCCCCAGCCAGGTAGCTAATCCACATGGCAAAACAGACCTCTCCTGTCTCACCTACTTCTCCCCTCAGCAGTGTATTTCAATCAGTCTGCCTATTCTGTTCCTCACTCTGTCTCTCCACCAGAAGATTTTCTGGTGAATACTCTCATCCTGCTCCCAGTCACTTACTGTGGCCTACACCCCAGCTCTTGTATGCATAAATAATAAAATAAACCTGTTTTTAAAAAAATGACAGTTTCATGAGGCAGGGGTTTTTGCGTGAAATTCTTCAAAATCTACCACTCACAACATAGTCATAAATGTGAGCCTCACTACCCACTGAGTGCTAGCAGTCACTCACATTTTAGCAAGAGTCAGGCCTTTCTTACAACAATGGTCTGCATCTCTGGTCCATCTCTTTTCTCACTTCAGTGCCTCAAATCTAGCTAGGACAGTTTAAAAGTCTTATTTATTTTCTCAAGTACAAAATTATTCTCCTCTGGCAGCTTGTGAACTCCATGGAGAAAATCAAGGATAAGAATCACATTGCTAAAAAGAATAGGGTCATATTTTCCACCTGTCCTATCCTGCACTCTTGTCCCATATGGAAGAGCAAAGGACAGAGATCATGGTCTTGAGTAGCTCACACAGGTGGCTGAAGCATGATTCTGGGCTCTTTGCAACAAGTTGGGAAAACTCAGGGCTAACTGGCTGGGCAGGTGGCAGGATCCTGAGGTTCATCAATGCTTGTCCGGGGAGCGCATGTTCAGAGGTGCTAAGCGTCCCAGGGGCCCACGGCGAGTGTTGGTGGCCAGCCGCTGCTGTGCTAGAAATGACTGGGCATGGGCAGGTGCCCGCTCTTCTCCTGCTCGCTGCTGTAGAGCCATGCCCTGGAGGGAGGGTGCATGATTTAGATTAGACAAGCCCTTAGGACACCCCAGTACTCCAGCCATGATAGCTACACTCACCATATTATACCAGGCACTGATGAGCAGTTTTTCTTCCTGCTCCCTCTGACTTCGGCTCTTCTCAAAGTCCATCTGCCAGGGAGGCAACAGTTAAAAACATGGATACACTGGGGATAGCACCAAGGGACACGAGCACCCACCTCCAGGTGATGAATGCGGATATCCCTTTCCCGCAACTGTGTCCTCAGGGTGTGGAATTCTAGAGGTGCACCCCCAAGTGGCCGCTGCTTGGGCTCCAGGGTCTGTATGACCTAGGATTTGGGAAAGACACAGCCAGAGTGACCTTGACCTCTTGGACCCCTATACCTGTTGGGGTACATTAGGTATGACAACTCCTGACAGTAATATAGAAGTCTGTGATATGGGTAGCAGAGATAAGCAAATTGACATGAGACTTGAGTGACAGGGCAGCAGCACCCTCTATAGGAGGTACCCAGCATCCTCACCGTGCGTGCCTTGTCCACGTAACGACGGTACCGTTCCTCCATGGTACGCAAATCTGCATCCTTCTTCTGCAGGCTGTGCTGCAGCTCCTCAATACGTCGGGCGGCTGGGGGAACAAGGTGGCCCTCAGCTCCACATCAAGCTCTGGGAGACCCTCCACTCATCTGACCTTCCAGCCCTACTCACTGCTGCTGTCAGCAGGTGGCTCCAGTTCCTCAATGTACTCCCGCTTCCGCTGCAGCTCCAAATCTGCCTCATGCAGCTTCTGTCTATGGGCATGGAATAGGCAGCAGCAGAAGAACCTTCAGGGCTAGCTCTCCTTCTCCCCAAATGCTGCCACAGCTCTCCAGCCAGCCAGAAGTGCCCCTGAAAGACTGTATAGGCCTCTCCTATCCTCAGTCCCTCAATTCTGCTCTTCATTCAGCAGCCAAGGATCTTTCTAGCATGCAAAACTCTTATAACAAAAGGAAACACACTCAAAAAGTTTTGCCACCTGTCCCAAAGCCCCCAAGATTTAATAATAATCCTTCCTGCTCCCTTGAATTGTGCATTGGATGTGGAACATGATATAACATCCAATAGCCAATGTGACCTCAATAAAGATAAAGAAATAAAATAAAACAAGAAAAATCTAACAGCAATCATTGGTATGTTTACTAAACAATGAAAGTGCCATTTGAGACATTGATTTTTTTTTTTTTTTTAAGATTTATGTGTACAGGAACCGGTGTACAGGCCAGAGGTGCAGGGCATGAGAGGATTCACCAGAGACAGAGTGGGGAACAGAACAGGCAAATCCACTAAAATACACTGCTGAGGGGAGCAGAGGCGGGTCAGGAAAGGTCTGCGACACCAGGTGGGCCAGCAACCTCGCCAGGGATTGAGCTCATGATGCAGTGACTTCTTACTGCTGTTTTAATCCAATGAGCCACCAGGGAGAGCCCTGGTTCTATTTTTGTAATATATTTTTAGTCAAGCAAAATGATTCATATACACGTTATACTTGTCTACTCTGTTGAAATTGCAAATATCTTCAAAGGCTGAGTTAATACAGTAGCTATAAAAATGCTACATACTTGCCCTTCTGGGACAGAATTCTACAGAAGAATTAAGCTCAAATGCCTCTAGGTATCCATCCTCTGTAAGGAAAGAATGACTCTGTGCTTTCTAGCTACATCCCCTCCTTGGTAGAACTGAGAAAGTAGTTATCCAAGTCATGTTTTATAAAGCCTTGTTGACAAAGATCTCTATATTTATAAAAAAAATGACCCTTTTTATTTATTAACATGGAGCTATTTCCCAGTCATCTTTCTTGTGAATAAGGGATGAAAATAAAAACACATTTATTTACATTTGCTTTAAAAACTGGAAGTATTTTCATAATAATAAAAATTATTATGGGGTGAAAACTGCTAATGGGGAGACTGGGAGATAACACCTTTCTCTCTATACAGCTCAATATATGAACTATAAAGTGATAAAGATTTAAAATAGATTTTGGGGGGTGCGTAGAACTGGATGCACGCCAGAGGTACAGGAAAGTGAGAGGAGTCACCAGAGACAGAATTGGGAGCAGGACAGGTAGATCTACTTAAATACACTGCTGAGTGGAGCAACAGGCCAGACAGGAGAGGTCTGCTGCACTGTATGTGGGCCACCTCCCTGGACAGGGATCAAACTGAGGCCTTAATGGTGATAGTGATGAAGTTTAACCCCTAGGCTACCAGGAAGGCCCCCCAAATAGCTTAATTTTAAACAATGTATAAAGGCAACAACAACTTTATCACACCATCTTGATGAAACCCTTCTGTAGCTCCCAATTTCTCCCCCAAAACAGCCCATATTCTTTCCCTTGCTTTGTAAAATCCCACTTGATCTGAGTTCTCAGTCTGAGTTTCAGCTGCTTCTGCTTCCTCCTAAATAACTCCCCATGCAACATTAAATCCACCCCCCACCCCCACCTTTACTCCCAACAGGAGTGCCCCGCTTCAGAGACTCACAGATGTTCCTCCAACTTCCGCTTCAACAGGGTGGACTGGAGGAGAGAAGAGGCAGGTGAGGTGCGTCCAGAGGACCCAACCCCTTCTAGGGGTAAGGGCAGTAGATGCCACCCCGGGCCCAGATACTTACAATGGTCTACAAACAACATCCAGCAGCAGTGGGGAGAGAGGGGAGGGTTACTGTGGGGGGCAGAAGGAGGAATAGGCAGGGAAGAGGTGATGACTCACATCTTCAGTCTTGCACCCCTGTTCCTGCAGGGCCTTCTGAAGGTCCTCCACTTGAGCCCGCAGCTCTGACAGCTGCTGCTGGTTCAGCCTGAGGAATATGAGGGAAGGAAAAAATGTAAAGGTCAGTACCTGCACCTGTCCTGGGATTCCCTCTACGCAGCTCCTGGCTCAGCTGGGTCCTCACCGGTGCTGAGTCTCCAGCCTGTGGCGCTCCCGGTTGGCCTCCTCCAGATGGCGCTGTAGCTCCTCCTGTCGGTCGCGGTCAGCCGCCTCCTGTTGGCATAGTCGCTTGTTCTCCAGCTGAAGCTGCAGAAGTGTGTCCCTGCAAAGGAAGGAGTGTGCAGGACTGGGGACAGTCGCCCCACCTTGCCCAGGCTTGGGCTGGTGGGGTGGAATTGGTTGGGAGAGGGGCAGAATCCTGGGGGAAAGCCCTGGGGTAGGATTTATTGCTTAGGGTTCCAACTAAGAATGGGTGGGCAAAGTGCTAGGGGTCAGGGAGCAGAGTGGGTGGGTCTATGCGTAAGGGCGGAGCCACAGAGAGGATTGGCATGCTGAGGGTGGGGATAAGGCAAAGAAAGGCAGAAGAGAGCAGGGGTGGGTCCTGTAGACAGGGCGCTGGTCCCTGAACCTGGCAGAGGCTACACTGGAGACAAGAATGTGCTCTGTGGTCACAGCCCAATGCTGGTGGGGATGGGCATAGAGCCTTTCCCAGTGGGGAACACAGGGGGCTGGTGAGGGCAGGTGCATCAGTCCAAATTTGTAAACTGGGGATAACACCAGATCCAAAGTGGGGCTAAAGCCTGGGCCCAAGTTAGGGCAGTTTAAGAGTGGCTGTGCCAAAGGCACAGGTATGGGATTTAGACCTGGGGCCTGCATGCACTGGTGGCAGGGCTGAAGGTGGGCACTGGCAGGCCAGGGTGACCCAGGATACCTGAGCTCCTCAGGAAAGATTTCCGCTGCTAAGTTTTCCATGGCCGGTGAGGTGGGATCTAATGAGAGGTCTTGAGAAAGCAAGAAATCTTCAGCTTGCTGCACATGCTCCCATTCCTAGAGTTTTCTAAGAATCACCTTGGAAGCCCCAGCTGGGTCAAAAGTCTGACTAGGACCCTCTATGGTGGGTATTAACATATTAAAGTGCAGCACTACAAAGCTAGCCTCAGCCACTTCAGCACAAGATCGATCCCAGGCCAGCTGAGGAGGTGACCCACATGGCAGGGCAGACCTTTCCTGTCTCGCCCGCTGCTCCTCTCAGCACTGTATTTCAATAGATCTGCCCGTTCTGCTCCCCACTCTGTCTCTGGTGAATCCTCTCACTGTCCCTGCACCTCTGGCCTGTACCCCAGTTCTGTATGCATAAATAATAAATCTTTAAGAAACAAAAGTCTGGGCCCTCCCTGATGGTGCAGCAGGTTGAAGCACAGCACTGCAAGCAAGCCACAGCCACCTCAGTGCAAATTCAATCCCTGTCTCAGAGGTGATCCACAAGGCGCAGCAGCACTCTCCTGTTTAGAGGGAGTGCACCCCAGTCTTGACAGGGACTGTGATGCTCTTGCCCTAAGTTTACCTTTGCCCCACCCTGAGCCTGAAGGACAGGTCCTGCCTTCCGTAGGCTCACCCACATTACATCTTCCCTGCTTCCTAGCTTCCCTCTAGCATGACCCCTCAGCCTAGGACACTGTTTTTTCTGTCTGCCCAAACAGCACCCTAGAGCTGTCTTCCTCCAGTCATAGTTCTGTGCTTCAACTCACCAGTCTGGGTCAGTCCCCGCGGCTGCAGCTGGGCGCAGCGCAGCTCCTCATTGGCCTCCCTCAGGGAGTCTCGTTCTGCCAACAGCCGCTGGAGGAAAGGAGTGCATGAACCCACTTGAGGTAAGACTGGCCTCCTAAAGAATGGGCTAGCCCATGAGGGGTGGGGCAGCGCTTGGGTGGTGGGAACTCAACCTCACCTCTTTCTCCTTTATTACCAACTCATACTTTTCCTCCAGATTTTGGCACTCAAATAGCCATTTCTCTGCCTTCATGGCCTCTTCCTGGCGCTGGCCTTGCAGTTCTTGAACCTGAAAAGAGAGGATGGGACTGCAAGAGTGATAGGAGATACTGCACTGCTGGAAGGAAAATGAATGGGCAGCAGAGCTGGTCTGGGAAAACTGACAAGGTCTAAAGGGAATGGTCTATATTAATGAAGGAGAGCTTGGGCAGGACTCAGTTCACCTCCAACCAGAGGTCAGGGAGGCACACAGTGAACTGCCTGCAGCCCAGACCACCCAGGTCCACGATTACACCTGGCCCAGGCCCCACTCCCAGGCCTAGGCCCCAGTCACGGGGCCCCTCGCACCTGCCTCCGCTGTGCCTCGAGCTGGGCACGCAAAGAGCTGGCCCTGCGCAACTCATCCTCCAACTGTCGCGTGCGCTCTGCGTGGCCCGCATTACACTCCTCCAGCTGCCGCACCTGCCGCCGCAGCTCCCTCAGCTCTCCCAGTCTGCTGCGGCAGCTGCTAAGGGTGGCCTCCAGCTGCCCTGCACGCTCAGAAGATTGCCTGGGGAGGGGGAAGGCAGTTTCGGTTTGGGATCAGGGTTCAGTCTAAATGTGAGGCCTTCATATGTTAGTCTTTTGGGGTTCCAGGTAAGAGGTCATGAGGGTCAGGGATGAGACTTGGCCTGGTGTAGCTGCTGAGTTCTCATGACAGAACAAAGAGGGGCTCTAAGCATCAATAACCAACCCAGGTTCATAATTAGGGATCCTCAGGGGTGGAACTGTGAGAACACAGAATGTGGGACTACAGGGGAAATGACAGGGGTTAAGACAGTCTCTGAGGAGCCCCCCAAAGGCATTTTAGGGTCAGGAGGTGGTTGTGGGAACAAAGGGTAGAGGCCATGGCAGGACTGTGGTGGGGAGCTTTGGAGCCAGGGCACTGTGGGGTTCTCTTTTTTTAAAGATTTGTTTTAATTTTATTTATGCATCCAAGAACACTAAGATATAGGTTACAGATGTGAGGTTGGGGTGTTTAGAGGATTTACCAGAGACAGAGTAGGAGGCAAAACAGGTGGGCTGACTGAAATACACTCCTGAGGGGAGCAATGGGAAGACAGGAGAGGTCTGCTGTGCCATGTGGGTCAGCTCCCTAGCCAGGGATCAAACTGGATCCTTGTTCCCTTAGCTGCAGTGGCTACAGATAGATTCACTGTTCTGAGACTTAACCCCCTGCACCACCAGGGACACCCCACTTTGTGGTTTCTGTTTTTGTTTTTTACTTTGTGGTTCTTAAAGATACAGCAGGGGTTCACTAGGCACTTGAACATTACAAAGTACCATGAGATTAAAGGGGGAACCCTTTTAGGAAGGCACAGTGTGATTGATAGGGTGAGGACTATGGGGGGTCTATCAAGCATGTTGGGGTTCAGGGATGCTATGGAGTTGTAAGAAAGTACAGTTGTGTTATGGGGCACAGAGGCTATTGTATTTTGGGGTCCTGGAAGCCTACCATGAGGCCCTGGGACATAATGAGACCCAGAACAGTACAGGGGACTCTAGGTTTGCCGATATGAATACTATGAGGTCTAGGGGATAAAGTGTAAATAGGGGACACTGTGGGGCACTAAGGATCAGGGGCATTGGTGGTGTCCAGATCCAGGATAGTAAGATTCAGAACAACATTGTGTGGTTCCCTTGGTATTGTGGAGTTAAAGAGGTACTGAGGAATTAGAAGGGCACTCCGGCAATGGAGTGTGCAGTTGGAATGGGGTCCCATCTCTCACCGAAGTTCATCCATCTCATCCTTTAAGGCCTGTGCCTCCTGGGCCAGGCTGGTCAGTGCCTGGTTTCGCTGCTGCAACTCCGTGACCTCCCGCTCTAACTCTGCACAGTGTAGCCGCTCATCCTCCCTGCCACTCTCCAGCCTGAGAGACAACAAGAAAGGCCACATGAAGGAAACCACACCTCACCAATCCTCTGGTCTGCCTAGCCAATTCCCCACTGATCACACCTGAAGTTCTCCTCCTGCAGCTGCTCCAGCTGGGACTGCAGCAGCAATAGCTTCTTGGCAGTAAGACCTGTGGCACCCTCAACCTCAGGCCGGCCCACACTCTTTCTCAACACTGCATTCTCCTGTGCCAGGATCTGTTTCTCTTCAGACAGGAGCACCAGCTGCAAGGCAAGGCATGCAAATGAACAGGAGCTTGAAGTGGGGGGGGGGGGAGGCAGGGGAAAGGGGCTCTATAGGCAACCGTGCCCAAGGAGCATCTGTGGTTCCCCACCTCACCCCACCTGCCGCTCCAAATCCAGACAGCGCTGCCGCAGCTCATCCCCCTCATCAGCCTCCTCACTTAGGAAGTAGTACCTGCGGGACTGAGAGGGTGGGGGCTGGGAAACAAAGAATTCAAGAATCTGGGGGAGACTTGGAGAAAGGAAGCTGGGGTTTTTAGGGACAGAGAGAAGGGAGCCAAGAAACCCTCAGGATCTGAGAAGAGAAGGCTAAACCCCCAGGGGACTTCCTTTATTTTTTACTTATACATGCAAGAAGTACAGGGTAGGGATGAGAGGATTCACCAAAGACAGAGTCCCAGGGGACTTTCTTAGGCAATATGGGTGTCCTGAGGACCTGGTAAGGGAAGAAACTAGTACCTGAGGGATGGTGAGGGTAGACAGGCTGGGAGTGCAGAGGGTATAGGTTTAAGGCCAAGCCCCTCCTCTTTAGGCAGCCCCAATGATAATGGGGTGGGGACCTTAAACCAGGTGCCCCACTCTTACCTGGCTATCAAAGTTCCCATATGTCTCTGATGATAGGGAGTCAGGGGTATCTTTGGTTATGAGCTACAGAGAGATATTGGGGAATACACTGAGAGAAGTTGGTACCTCTGCGAACAGACTGCAAGGCTTCTGTGATCTCAAAAGCTTGAACAACTCCTTATCCTCATACCCCTGTCCTTAAAGCCCCCACAGAATCCTAGCCCAGAGGATTCCCTTCTGCATTCATTTCCCAGTATACACAGGGGCTGGGTCCTTTGAGGCTAGATTGTGACTGAGCCCAAAGGAGCTGCCAGACACAAGACAAGGAAATATGACCAGCCTGTGTCGAGTTCTCCTGTGCCTTGGAGACATACCCTCCCCCAAAGCTCTTTGCCACACTGGGCACCCCCACCTACCTCCTGGATAGCTTCCATTACCACATGCTGAACTGATTCCTCCAACGTCATGATTCTCTGGATGTGCTCTGGGGACCAAAGTTGGGGGAGACTGAGAAGTGAAGGAAGGGAGGGCAATTTTGCCCTGGGGAACCTCCTAACCTTCCATACCCTGCTTTTTCTCACAACTGATGGCACAGCCCAGCACCAGTTGGAGAAGCTTGCCAAGCTCTTCTGGTTCTGAGAACTCGCCAATGAGGCTCACATCTGGAAGGTGCTGCTCAGACACAGGATGCCCCAGGACCTGAGGATAGGGGAGGAGCTATGTGTTAGGAACTCATAGAAGACCCAACTTCCAGGTCCTCCCTGGTGATGCAACAGATTAAAGCTATCTGCAGCTACTACAGCATGAGTTCAATTCCTAGCCACAGAGGTAACCGACATGGCGTGGCAGACCTCTCCTCACCCACCTACTGTTCCCCTCAGCAGTGTATTTCAGTCAATCTGCCTATTCCGTTCCCCACTCTGTCCCTAGTGAATCCTCTCACCCCCTCAAGCCTCTGGCCAGTTGTTGTATGTATAAATAAATAAATATTTAAAAAAATAAAAAAGAAGACCCACCTTCCCTCAACCCAGTCATCTAAATCCCTTTAGTCACTCACATCCTGATAATACTCCACCAGGCTCTGTAGGATTGTCTTCAGATTGCTGACCTGGTAAGAGGAAAGGAATTGTGTCTAGGGCCCCAGAATCTCTGAGAAAGAGACCAAGTAATCCCCATCCTGAATCTGTCTACTCCATCCCTCTTCTTCCTGCCTCCCCATCCAGTCCCTGATCACATGCCTGTGTGTTCCCATTCTCAGCCTGAATGTCTTCTCTCCTAGGTAGGGGTGACCTATATGGTTGCCTGCCCTTCTTATCTACTTGCCCATATTTGATCCTCTACCCCCAGAAGCCAGTAATATCTCACAATCTGCCCACCTATTTACCATACCAATCATCATCTCTCATGTAGATTATTGTACCAGCCCACTATCAGTTTCCACTTTTGCTGCCTAAAATCCATTTCTCTCAGAGTAGCCACAGGGAACTTTTTAAAGCTCTGGATAGATTGTGTCTTTCCTCTCCTAAAACCCTTGAACTTTGCATAGCATGTAAAAATAGAATCCACAGCCCCAGTCAAGTCTGCCAGGCCCTGATGATCTCATTCCTACCCCCTGCCATTCCAAGATCATACCATACTTATCCCCAACTCAGGGTCTTTGTATTTGATGTTCCCAATATCTAGAATACTCTTCCTCCAAATCTTGCAAGATCTGCCCATCTCAAGTAACCACCCACAGAGTCCAGTTGCTTTCTCCTGTAGTCCTATAGTAACTGTCTTTATATTGTTGACAGTGTTTATATTTACGTGTGTTTGTCAGCATTATTAGAATATTGACTGTGTGAGGGTAGACAGCTGTATCTGCTGGGAGCTGCAAGCCCAGACCTGCCTGTTCCATAATTGAATGAAAGAGCAAATGTTTGGTCACCAGATTTGCCCCCTGTCCTGGTCAGGTCTGCCTGTTCATCACCCCAGACATAGCTAACTGACATTCCCCTGATCATCTCTTCAACAGTCTGCCCTCAGTCACGAGTTCATCTGTCACCTTTAGCCTCCAGTTGGGATCTGGGTTTTCTGAGAAGCCTTGGAGCCATGTTTCGTTGAACCAGGAAGGGTCTCTGGGGGTGAGAAGGTGTAATGAGTTAGTGGGGAACCCTTTTGGGTCCCTCCCCCACAACCTCACTCACATTTTGTTCAGCACATAGGCCACTGCGAGGCCACTGCTCAAGTCCTGGGAGCTGCTACAGGGGGGTGGGACTTCAAATGTCTGGAACTGGGTAAGAGAAGGAAGCGCAATCAAGGCCTGGGAGCGCCGAACCACTCCCCTTCTGCAGATTTCTGGAGTCCCCAGAAGCCTCATATGTTTGGATATGGGCTCCAGAGTACCAGCTCGGCAGGGTCCTTGCTTCTGCTCACCTGGGACCAGAAGAGGGGTGGTCTCACCTCACCAGCTCAAAAACATCGCAAGACCAGGATAGAGCAGAACCACGAGTCACCCGGCCCACACAGGCACCACGTGACACCAGGACAGCTCACCTGCACCCACCCCCACATGACTCAGCTACGGAGGGGCGGGGCCTCACCTGTTCTTTCCTTGCAGACCTGCCACGTGACGGGGACGGGTGCTCAGGCCAGAGTCCAACGGCTCTGTTGGCCGACGACCCCTTCCACCTCCCAGCCCCAAGACCGAGGGGTGGACCAAACCAGGGCCAGGACTCCTGGCTGGAAGAGGGTGCACACCTGTCCCTGGCCCCGCCCCCCGACCTACCCAGGTGAGCAGAGACACGCATAGCTCGGCTTTGTCCACGCTCATGGCTCCCAACCGAATTCAACCCGACCGCGGAGCCCCACCAACGCAGCCGCCTCCAGATCTGCCACCAGCGAACACCCGCGGCCCCAACCTCCCGTTCGGCCTAGAGCTCCGCCCCGTGCCGCCCCTTAGGAGCAGACCCCGCCCTAGACACGTGATCTCCCAGCGCCTGCTCAGGCCCCCAGTACTTCCATCTTGGATTTGGGCGCCCGCCCTGCCACTAGAGGTCAGTCCGGGCTAACCTTGTGCATATCGACAGTGGCCCGGCCCTAGCACTTGTTTCCCCTTGCTTTTTCTGGCTTAGCAGAGACCTCACAGTCACTCCTGGAGACCGGAGACTGAGCTGCCCTCGCCCCTTTATTCCCTTTTCATTATGCCTAAGAGAAATTCTTCCTAACCACCTTATGATCGGAGCTTTTAATTGAGCGGCGGAGAGGCAGGCCATTACACTTTCTATGAACTTGACGGAGGATCCTAAAGGGAGAGGCAGGCCATTACACTTTCTATGAACTTGACGGAGGATCCTAAAGGGATCTTCCCAAAAGGAGGCGACTTTGGTAATCTCACACCAGGTGTAGATAAGGGTACACGGTCCTATGTCGAGAAGGCAAGAAGACACATTTCCCCGGTGGCGGATAGATACACTTACCTAACAGGTCGGTTCACTAAGTTTCAAAGATGCGCATCCCCCTCCCAGAGACCCTCACGAGGTCCTCCAGCTTCAGAACCCACGACCAAGCCACTGTGGTCCCCGCGGTCCACCAGGGGGCGCACAGACCCAGGAACTGGCAAGTACTGGTACGAGTGGGTGTGTCCATTCCCAGATCCCTACCCGGCGCTAGGAGGCGCTTAATTAACACTGCCGTCAGCATTTGTTGAGTACCTAAAGTAGAATTCACTGTGCTAAGAGATTTAAATATATCCTCAATTGAAATCGACTCTCGTTGGAAAGTGCTGTTTTAATTCCTGTGCATTCGTAAACTGAGAAACGGAGGTCTGGGCGGAGCCACCTTAAAGGGTAGGGGGTGAAACCCAGACAGGCGCCTTTGACGCGAGTCCCCAGGCCGCCCCTCTCCCGCAGGGCAGGCGAGGTAATGAGTGATAATAAGAGGTTATTAGCTGTACCCAGAAGGCGAGGCGGCTTATGCTTTGGGGAGGCGGGGGATTGGGGAAGGGTTCTAAGTCTGAGGGGAGGAGCGCTGCTCTCTCCAACCCAAGAATCTGCCTCCAACTCCCCTATCCTGAAGCTGGTTGCAGTGGATGGCTGCAGCTCTCAAGCCATATTCAACACAATCACTACTACTGGACCACTCAGACTCACTGCTGCACCCAATCTGGGGAAGGCGGTTTACGACTGGGGGTAGGAGGGTAGGAGGCTTGTTCACATCTCTATATCCCCTTACCGAGTTGTTTTCAAACTCCAACTTTGGGGGAGGGAGGAGCAGGAAGAGTAGGGAGAAGGGGCTTAGAACCAGCAGTACTGGCTTCCAGACTGGACTGGGCTGCCTTCTGAGACTGGGCTGCCTTCCGAGGTGTGAGAAAAACTGCAGCAAGCTCCCTGACCAGCACTCACTGAAGGAGAGGGTGTTACTCATTGGGGGAGATGGGGCCACCCTGCTCCCCAGGTAGAATTGGAAGGTGAGAGAAGTATGGATGTTCTGAGGACAAGGAGGTGGGGGAACTGGAAATGTTTGTAAGAGGGATTTTGGAAGGATATTCTGAGACTCACAAATATAGAGATAGGGCTCCCTATATATTTGTAAAACCTAAAAGGGACCTTGATGTTTAGGAGGAATCCGTACCCTTTAAGAATACATTTGAATTGTAATGTTGACATGTTATGAGCATTCTAGATACCCAGGGATCCAAGTGCTCAGATTTTTTTTAAAAAAGATTTATTTTTACTTACTTATGCATATAAGAGCTGAGGTGTAGACCAGAAGTCCAGGGGGATGAGAGGATTTACCAGAGAAAGAGTGGGGAACAGAACAGGCAAATTGACTGAAATACACCACTGAGGGGAGCAGAGGGCAAGAGGAGAGGTCTTCTGCACAGGGGATCAGGAAATTGAACTGGCAGGGCATTGAATTCTTGGTGAGGTAGCTGTCAATAGCTTGGTAGTGCTGAGACTTAATCCCTTGCTCCACTAGGCTAAGTCCCCAGATTTAAGGAAAAGTCCAGAACTTCAGTTTAGGGGATGAACCATAACCTTCCACTGCAGTGGCAGGAAAACATGTTTGGGAAACATGTTTCCTGCCATGCTGGAAGGAAAGATCAATCCCTACTATGCGATGTGGTGCAGGGAGCCTGACTATTGGGGGAATTAGGCACCTTCAAAAGGAGCTACAATCCCCCATTTTGGAGCAGGAACCCTGATGGAAGGATGGCAAGCCCCCATTTTCAGGGGAGAATGCTCCAAAGTTTGGGGGATGGTCTGGAAGTTCCATCTGTAAAAAAGGAGAGTGCAGGTCTGGGCCAACAGCCCCCAGCTGGTTTGGGGACCCCACCCCCTCCTGCCTATTTCCAGGAACAGCTGGGCCCAGCCTGGGTTGTATTGCTGGGAAGTGGGTGACTCAATCCCTCCCTGTGGCTATAGCTGGACCCCCGCCTGCCCCCTCCAGCCTTATATCTGGGCAGAAACCCAGTCATGGAGGTTGGGACGGAGACCCTGGGTTCATAGTCTGAGAATGTGATCACAACTACCAGGTGAATATCATGCCCGGTATCACAAGAGATCCTGATAGGTCCCCTCCATGACACTGACATCTGGCCATAAACTCCCATCCTGTCCCCCTCTTAGCATGTGTGTGAGTCCAAGTGAAGTGTGCCCATATTTATGTACATGTAAGGTGGTGGTGCTGTGAATTTTGTTTGCACTCACCTGTTTCCATGTGTCACGGGGACCATGTAAATATGTGCCACAGGCTATCTATATTATATGATATTGTGGGGCCTGTCAGGGACTAGGGCACATACTCTTCTATTAGGGACCCTGCTTTGTGTCTGTATCCCTTTGTATGAGATGTGTTTGATAATCAGTACCTCAGTGTGACCATTGTGACTTTAGGTTGTATTTATGTGACCATGTCCTACTTTTTTGTCATGTGTCTTTCTTTTTTTATGTGACCATGTCATGTGTGTCCTTGGTTTGTCCATACCCCACGACAACCTGGTGTCCCTGTATGCAGCCTTATGGGCTTGTCTGTCTCACCGTACTTTACTTCGTGGATATTATTTGTGCTGATGATGTGACAGCATGACCATCTTGTGTCTATCCTCTGTCCCCCCCAACCCTCATCTCCATGTGAGAGGTGTGACTCACCAATGAAGTCCTAAAGTCCAAGACTTTCATTTGTTTGTCCCATTTTGTCTTGATGGTGATGGTATGATATTAGCAGTGTCTGTATGTGCCACCTCTCTGTGTATGAAGATGGCCCTATGTCCTTACCACAAATTGTGATTGGCATGCCTGTATATATATCTGGGTCTCTGTGTGGTTCTATGTGTGACAGTGTGACTATGTTCGCTGTGGGGCTGGCTGGACTAGTGAAGCTTTATGCCAACATGTGGCAGGTGTTTCCTGTGTCCTTGTGACACTAGGTCAAAGAGCTTGGGACCTTGCTGGGGGGCGTGTCAAAATCAACAGGGTCTGGGACCCCTTGCTCAGGGGATATAATGATAGACTAGAGCAGGGGTGGACTGGTGGGGGGAAGAGGGTACCCAGCGTCCAGATGCTGCTCTCCACTGGGAAGGACCCTCCCCTAGCTGCAGAGGTGCATGCGTAGTGCGTGGCGTGACTTGACGTGACAGTGAGACACAACGGAGGTTACTGCGTGCGTGGAGCCCGACGCGGTCGTGCGTGTGAGAGCGGGGGTGGGTTAGCTGCCTGTGCGCGTGCGTTGGCAGAGAGAGAGAGAGAGAGAGAGAGAGAGAGAGAGAGAAGAGAGAGAGAGAGAGAGAGAGTGTGTGTGTTAGGGAGGGGGCCCTTCCAAGCACAGCCCCACAACCCGGACTCTTTGGGCAGTGGTGAAACCCGGGAGGAGGCCACCGTTAACCCCTTCCTGCCTGATCTGAAACTTGTGGCCCCTTCACTGAGCGGGCACTGGGGCTTCCCCAGTGCTAGGGGGCTGTCCCTGTTAGGAAGGAACCCCCTCCTTAGAGCTGAGAGACCCCCCAGTTACCATGGGAACCGGCGCTTCCCGCGCAGCCTGGTGCATGCTTCCTCCTCCCCCTCCTGTTCTTACTCCAGCTCTTTTGTGCCCCGGACCACATGCTTCCCGCTCCAGGTCAGATGAAGGGGGATGGGGTCAGCAAGTGACTCAGGCCAGCCTGGGGGTCCCTGGGCTGCAGCTCCCCCTTTTCTCTCCCATGACTGACTCACTCTTGTCTTTCCATATATGTGACTTAGGCCCCTGGGAAGCGGGCTGTAGATTTTGAGGCCATCCCCACCCCTCCAGGCAGTGGGGACTGAAAATCAAGTTCTGGGGACCTCACAATCCAGGAGGAAGGCCTCCCCATGCAGCATTCCAGTCTTCCCTTAGCTGACCCTCACTAGATTCACTAGAGACTTTCCCCAACACTGAATTGTCAGGGACTCCCCCCCCCACCTCAGATCTCCGGGAACCCAGCCCCCAATCCTCCCCTCCCCCAGCCCACAGGAAGTTTTGGCAGAGCTTGTCCTGGCGATGAAACGGTTAAAGCCGTTTTCTTATTCATTTCATCCAGAGGCCCCATTTGACTCAGAGCAAGCTGGGCGCCCCCTTAAACTGGGCCTCCTGGGGACCAGAGTTCATCCTTCACCTTACATCTACCATTTCATAGAGGCATTTGGCATAGAGGGGGGTCTTGGGTAGCTTACAGAACTGGGTTCAGATCCTGACTCTGTCTTGTTACCTTTGGATCTCAGTTTCCCCATATGAAAATGGGAGGCAATTATGCCTGGCTCATTGTGGTGTTGTGGGGATTAGGTGAATAATAGCTGGGACGCTTTGCATCCAGAGCTGAGCTGGGCCACCGGATCAGGGAGAGGGCATAGCTAAGGGAAAAACCCAGGCTCCTCCTGTCTCTCAGGCCTGGATGTTAGGGTGGCCAGCAGAAGTGACTACTAGTTGCTGGGCAGGCCATGCCCCACCCAGGCTCACTGAGGCCATGGGGTTCATACCGTCCACCCCCTGTCCCTGAGGGCACCCAGGAAGTGAGAGGCGGGGCAGGAATGAGGTTGAACCAGTTGGACCCGTTGCCTCCCCAACCCCCACCCTCATTCCTGGCTCTGACATGCCCCCCCCCACACACACACACTGTGGCCCCACCCCCACTCCACCCCACCCCACCCCACCCCCGCTGCCATGGACGCCTGGGTCCTAACCAGAGGGTGGCCCAAGGGAGGGGATGTTGGTGGAGACAGCGTCTCGGGAACATCCTGTGGACTGCTGTCTGGACAGACAGGAGGGTCAGCCCCTCCCGGACCAGGGTAGAAACTGGCTGGGGACAGAGTAAACATGGCCAGGATGGCCAGACTTTGGGGGGGGGAGGGCGGTAAGGAATGTACACACACACAGTCACCCTGAGAGAAACTATCCAGACACACAAACCCCTGATCACAGACTGCCAGCCATATACACTGACAGTGAGAGATACATCTGGGCAAGACAACCCAGCTACAGCCACAGTGACAGGGCAGACTGAGAAACAAGACCAAACACTTGAAGATAATTGGCAGGCCAGAGGTACGCAGCAAGGTGTGTGAAACAGGTAAAGCAACATGGGACATAGGCAAAATGGTATACTAACAAACACAATATAGCTATTCATGGGAGAGGCACCATCTGGCAGATAGAGTGGGGAGCTCATACGCACTGAGGCAAACCAGACAGCCTAGAAACACAGACAGGACAGACATAGACACAAGGGGACAGTGTATGAATGTGATTAATTCAAAAAGAAAAAATACAGTCACATTTAGCACAAATATCTCAAGACCTACAAAAGAGATACTCAGACACAAACATGCTGTCAAATTCTGACACACGAGAAAGCAACATGTACACACATACCAACAAGGTCCCAACTAAAAAGATAGTAAGAGGCACAGGAAACAAATATCAACCCATGGAGAGATGGACAGAAGGTGTGTGGACACCACCATGGAGAGTCCAGGCTGCATACACACTCAGAGATGCCTCCAGAGACACCAAGACATGTTTTCACAGATACTCGCTGCCTCACAGGTAAAACACACACACACACACACGTCAAATCCACCAGCAGATATAAACAGACAAACTGACATAGTCACAGACATGGCCTGAACAGATAGATAGTCACATCCAGCATAGAGAGCAGGGGCAGGCAATAGCCAGACATTCATAGATACTCTGACACAGAGATACTCTGACAGAACTTACTGGCTAACATAGTCATGCTAACACAGAGAGACCAGATACATGTGCATGCACACACATGTGCTAGCCACAGAGCTCACAAAGGTATTCACATACACAGAACAGCCAAATACACATATACCAGTTTTCAAAAAGATCAATTACAAACACACCAGCCACACACACACATGCCAGTGAGTTCACAAAGACATACACACACATACATAAATCAGCCTGATAGAGTAGCACATACGTATACAGACACACAGACCAACCATAGCTACCCTTCAGACTAGCTACAGAACACACACACATACATGCCAGCTCACAGAGCTCACATAGACACACATAAAGACAAGCCACAGACACACGTGTATGAACCAGTACCATACACAAACAGGTCAGCCATATGAAGTCCAAAACAACTTCTATATATGTTTATAGGCCAGCCACATGCAGCCTATTACACATACCACGCAGAGACACCCCTGCCCTTTACCCCCAACACAAAGTAGACTGGCCTTACAACCCCTGCAGAGTTGGGCTAACCCACAGCTACTTGTACTGGAGAGACAGGCCTCTCACACCTTTCACAGGCCCTGACAGGCTAGCCACACATAAACTACATTGACCAGACACATTAGACACACACATGCTCCTGGGCCCTGCCAAGATGCCGGGGCCTCCTACTGAGGTGCTTTGGTACCAGGGCTTTCTACTCTGTGTCCCTCAGAGATCCTGGCACTTCCTTTCTCCAAATACATCCCCTTATTCCCTCCTCCCTATTTATCATTTCCCCCAGGATGTGGGGGAAGCTCTGCCAAGTCCATTCCTAGTGAAATTTGAGCCTATTTTCTCAGCACATCCTCTGTAAAGGGGGTACCCAGGATCTCAGTCATGCACAGATCCCCCCCAAGGCCTTACTAGTAGTTGGGGGGTGTCAGAAACAGCTTTGTGGGAAACTCCCCTTATACCCAGCTGAGTCAGCCTGAGGACACAGACTCCTTCCTGCTTCCAAGAAAACCCAATACTTTCCTCTTTGGGAGAGGGGGTGAAGGACCCCGAAACCACAAAGGTGGGGGAGGGAAGGTAGCTCTCAGGCCAGAGGTTCCTGGGAAAAGGCCTCTGATTCTTAGCCTTTTCTCAACCCTGCTGCCTATCCACACCCAGGGGCAGGGACACAGGAGACTGGTGCTAGGACTTGTGAGTTCCTGTCCTTGTCTGCCCACTGGCTGACTCACAGGCAGCCCCCAGCCCAGTTTCCCAGTTAGAACCTAGCCAGTCAGTGGGGGAGGGGGGGAGAGGGGTGTCACCAGGCTATTTATAAGAAGGAGAAGTCCCACATGCCAAGACCAAAAGCCCCAGAGAGACCATGGGTGGGGGTGGGTGAACTTCCTCCTTATTCTGCCCTCCTTAAGAACCAGGGGCCCTTGGGCAGGACTGCTTGCCCAGAGGCTGATTGGGAACCTAGACCCTGGGCAGTACCCAGCATACAAGCTGGATGGGGGAGGGGGTCCCCCCCCCCCCACACCCTCCCTCCTCACCAGCAGGCCTTGGCGCCAGTGGGGCGGCGTGAGGGGGTGGTGCCCAGGCCACAGGGTGAGAATGGCAGGGGCCTGGAACCGGCTGTACCAGCTTTGCTGGGCCCCCGCCCTCCCTTCCTGGCCCCACCCCAACCCCTGCTCAAACACCCTTGCAGAATGCTTGGAGCCACCAACCACACACTCCAGCACCCCTGAACTACCCACCCCCACACACATATCAGTACCCCCCTCCCTGTGCCCATACCCTGTGCTCCATTTCTTTCCAGATTAAGACCTTTTGTGAAAGGGCCTGCAGACTTGGCATATGGTTGGTACTGCATAAATGTCTATATAGTGGCTAATGTTACTGAACTGTGGGACAGCAGGCAATTCCTTAATTTCCTGTACCTCAGTTTTGTCCTCTGCTAAATGGGGATAAAAATAGTGCATGCATTTCACTGCGTTGTTGGAAGCAGGCAATGACTTACAATGTGTAAACCACTTAGGCAAGTACCTGGCCAATGGTAAGAGCCATATTAAGTGCCTGCTATTAAAATAATAATTATTATTTCTCAGTCTGTCTACCTATCTTTAAGTGTCTCTGAGTGAGTCTCCCTGTCTGCCTGCCTGACGCTAACCCTGCCCCCATTTTCTCTCTGGGAATCTTTCGTTCCCTGACCTCCCACTTTCATAGAAGCAATTTTTTTCTTATACTGGCCTAGCCCTCCATCTTGACCCTCAGGATCTGCCCTCAACTCTCTCCTGGCCTCCCCTGGCATGGCCAGCCTCAGCTCTGGCCATGACTGACTCACTGTGGCCTCTTGGCTCATGGGACCTGCAGGTTGGCTTGCTGAGATGCTGCTGCCCTCTGGCCAGACCAGCCCAGCCCCCCAACGCTGCCCTCTGCACCCCCGCAGGGCCCAGCCAGATGTCAGCTGCAGTTATTAGCATGGGCGGGAGACACAGACCTGGCTGAGTGCCTGCCAGACTCAGCGGCCACTGGAATCTCCCTTGAGCCTAGGGCGGGGGAGGGGAGCAGTTCAAACAAGGGAAGGAGGAGAGGGAGCACTCAGGGGTCACAAGGACCCTCCAAAGACCCAAGAAGGGGATGCCCCAGCTTCTCAGGGGACCTTCCTCCCTAACACCAGTGCTCTGCTGGACTTCCCCTGCCCTACATAGATTAGTTTCTCTTTCAGCTGTTTCATTTTCCTTCTCTCTCCCACACTTTGTGAGTTCCTGCCTGTTAAACAAAGACTGGCTAGCCCCTGACCCTCAGCTTCTCTCTTCCCTAAAGAAACTTTCATCCTTCTGGAGGACAGCAGTCTCTTGGAAACTGAATTTCTCACCTTTTGTGCTAGTGGCTTGCATTCTAATGCTTGGGAGTCTCACAATGAATCTAACAAGAAGCCTCACCATCTAAACCTCCACTTAGTCCTGGGGAAAGGACTATAGTTTCACTCAGATTCTCCCCTTGGATTTTTAAGCCCCTCTGACTGGAGGGGAGGGAGGCATCTGAGGAGAGAAGGGACCCCCTCCCCCCATAGATCTTATGGATGGTGTGAGGGCCTCATGCGTACATGAGTAAGGAAGAATGATTCGAAGTACCTGGGGGTGCTTGTGGGGAGTGGTCCTATTCCTCCTGGCAGAAAGAAAAGCACCCTGCCATAGGGAGGAAGCAGCCTTGCCAGCCAGCCCAGGCACTCTGGAGGCCTAGAGGCATTGGCCAGCTTTCTCCACTCCTCCCCGTTGGGCCAGGGGCAAAGTCCGACCCATGCCTGAGGGCAGGCGGGGACCTGCCATGCTGGGTCCGGGGACCTGCCATGCTGGGTCGGGTGGGCCGCCGGACCTGGCAGGACACGGCCACGGCCTCCGAAAGGCTGGGTGGGGCTGGACCAGGCGGCTGTGGGGGCCCCTCGGGGGTGGCGGCCTGGGCTGGTCGGGACTAGCCATCGAAGGCCCGGGCGCGCCCTGGGACCTGGCAGATGCCTGGGCTCCCAACTACTGGCTCCCGGCCCTGGGACAGTGTTGGTTCCACCCCTTCCTGTGCCCTTATATGGGCGTCGGGGAGAGACAGGGTGTGTGTGAGGGGAGGTGGGGGTGGGGGCGGGATAGCCCCGCCCCTCAGACTTTCCCGCGGCACCAGCCGGTTGCCATAGTGACAAAGCCCCGCAGCCCGTTGCGTCCCCCTCATTTGCGCCAATGGAATCTTTTCCAGACTGCTAACCTCGGCACTCGCCGCCTTGGGTAGAACCGTTGCGGGGGGGGGGGGGGGGGGAAGGGGTGAGATGTGATTGGGACCAGCTATCGCTAGGCGTGTTCGGGTACGCACCCTTGCCTCGGTGAGGGTCGCAAACCCTGATTCCTCTTCCTAGGAACTCTGCTGGACTGGAGGCGGGGCATTAGGTCCCGCAGGATTCGAATGACGGAGGCAGGGCCGGGCTCCTTCCCCGGGGGCTGTTGCCACACTTCCTGCCATGGCGATCTTTCCCCAGTCGGTTTCTAAGGAAGGAGTGGGGTTGGGCGACCGCGCCCGGGCTATCGGCAGCCCCAGCCCGAAGACGTCGGTCAAGCCCAGGGTCATTGGGGAAGGGCTTTGGAATGAGGATCAAGAAATACAGGCACCTAGAGATTACTCTCGAGAGGGGCCGCCAATCATGAACAATCCAACCGTCCAGGTACCAAAGATCTTCCTCTCATGGATCAACCAGGGACCCTCTATCATTGCCATCTCTGTTTTAAAAACTGCCCCTATCCTCTGCTCTCCTTCATTAGGGCTAACCATATGATCCCAGTAACCCCCCAACCTCTGAGCATTTCCATCTACCTCACTTAGTTATCCTTATTCACTGTACCCCAGGACTCTCACTTTCTGCATATCTTATATCCTAATTCGCTACTCACTTTTATGGGGACCCTCAAAACATTCCCAGGGGCTCCAGGACCCCTACTCTTTTTTTGCATAATGGAGCCTCCAGACCCTCCCACGTGTCCTATTGATCTCCCTCCACCTCACTTTTCCTTGGCTTAGTGTCTTGTGAAAAGTCCAGAATCCTGTGTGTACTAGAGACCCCCACTCAATTCCTAAGTCACGTGTCTCCTTACGTCTCCCGTCCATTTACCCTCCTCTCACTTCCCCCCACCCCGTCTCTCCTCCGTGGGGTCTCCCAGTGTATTTTTAATTTTCCAAGTCCCCTCAGAATGCCCCAGGCCTTCTGTACATATCGTTGGAAACCTCCCCCTTCCCACACACACCTGTACCAGTTCTTATCTCTCATGGCTACACCAGGGGAATCATCGCACTCCCCGAAGAACATCCCAGTGTACATCAAACCGCCCCAGCATCCCTTTTCTCCAGTGACTGTACGTCCCCTGAGCCCCTCCCCTGCAGCCGTGCCGAGCCACCCAGCCCGTGGCCGCTGTTTACAAGGACACGCGCTTCCTGACAGTGACGCGAGCCGCCTCCTCCCCTTCCCCACGCTCAAGGAGGGGGGGCGCGGGGGCCCGGCACCAGCATCAGCCAATCCAAGCGCACTTCCGCAGCTAACAATCGCCGTATAAAGGCGTGTGGCTCGCGCTGAGCTGCAGGATCTTGATCGCCGTCAGGCCCGTCGTCGGAACCTTCAGGGTGCGGGGTGCTGAGGGAAGCGACACCAAGAAAGCGAGTGCGCCAGGGAAGGCCAGAGGGAATCGAGAATAAGCTCAGTGCTTCCGCGCACAGCAGCCAGCGGACCTCTCCCAGCCGGTGCTAGCCTCCAGGAACGCGAGTCCGGACACCCAGGCAAGCCATCACCGGGAACAGCGCGCCGCTCGCTAACGCGAGGCCCGGGGCGGCCCCGCAGGGACTACCCTCCCGCCCCCTACGACCGCCCGGGCCGCCCGGATGTGCACTAAAATGGAACAGCCCTTCTACCACGACGATTCTTATGCAGCAGCGGGATACGGCCGTGCCCCAGGTAGCCTCTCTCTACACGACTACAAACTCCTGAAACCCAGTCTGGCGCTCAACCTGGCTGACCCCTACCGAAGTCTCAAAGCTCCCGGGGCGCGGGGCCCCGGCCCAGAGGGAGGCAGTGGCGGTAGCTACTTCTCTGGCCAGGGCTCAGACACGAGCGCGTCGCTCAAGCTTGCCTCATCGGAGCTGGAGCGCCTGATCGTCCCCAACAGCAACGGCGTGATCACGACGACGCCTACGCCCCCGGGACAGTACTTTTACCCCCGCGGGGGTGGTAGCGGTGGAGGCGCTGGGGGCTCAGGGGGCGGCGTCACCGAGGAGCAGGAGGGCTTTGCCGACGGCTTTGTCAAAGCCCTGGACGACCTGCACAAGATGAACCACGTGACTCCCCCCAATGTGTCCTTGGGCGCCAGCGGGGGGCCCCCGGCCGGGCCCGGGGGCGTCTATGCCGGCCCGGAGCCGCCTCCAGTGTACACCAACCTCAGCAGCTATTCCCCAGCCTCTGCGCCCTCCGGAGGCGCCGGGGCAGCAGTCGGTACTGGGAGCTCGTACCCGACGGCGACCATCAGCTACCTCCCACACGCGCCGCCCTTTGCTGGCGGCCACCCCGCGCAGCTGGGCCTGGGCCGAGGCGCCTCCACCTTTAAGGAGGAGCCGCAGACCGTGCCTGAGGCGCGCAGCCGAGACGCCACACCGCCTGTGTCCCCCATCAACATGGAAGACCAGGAACGCATCAAAGTGGAGCGCAAGCGGCTGCGGAACCGGCTGGCGGCCACTAAGTGCCGGAAGCGGAAGCTGGAGCGCATTGCGCGCCTGGAGGACAAGGTGAAGACACTCAAGGCCGAGAACGCTGGGCTGTCAAGCACCGCTGGCCTTCTCCGGGAGCAGGTGGCCCAGCTCAAACAGAAGGTCATGACCCATGTCAGCAATGGCTGCCAGCTGCTGCTCGGGGTCAAGGGACATGCCTTCTGAAGGCCCTCATCCACCTACGGACATTTCTCTAGCCTGGACGACTGGGCGCACGCCTGCAACGGGGCGATGGGGCATGCGGTGGGCACCGACCCCGGGGCATTGGGGCGCCAAAAACCACACTGGACTCCAGCCCGCCCGCTCTATACCCAGTCCTTCCACATCGACGTTTACAAGCCCCCCCCTTCACGTTTTTTGTATTTTTTTTTTTCTGCTGGAAACAGACTCGATTCATATTGAATATAATATATTTGTGTATTTAACAGGGAGGGGAGGAGGGGGCGATCGCGGCGGAGCTGGCCCCGCTGCCCGGTACTCAAGCCCGGGGAGACACTGGGAAGGGAACCCCCGCCCCCTTCCCTCCCCACTCTGCACCGTACTGTGGAGAAGAAACACGCACTTGGTCTCTAAAGAGTTTATTTTAAGATGTGTTTGTGTGTGTCTGTGCGTTTGTCGTTCTGACTTTTTATTGAATCTATTTAAGTAAAAAAAAAAGGTTCTTTATTAATTTGTTGTCTTTTTTTCTAAACCGGGAGAGCGGAGGGAGGAGAATACTGGGTTACCCCCCCCACCCCCTTGCTGTTTGTGGCTCCAGTATTTATATCCCTTTGCCAGCTCTACCTGGGTTGTCTCATGGCCAACTATCAAGCCTGGGTTTCCAACCGTTCTCGCGTGTCCCCTGATTTCGTTTCGAGGCTTGGAGGTCCAGGGCTGGGACGAAGTCCAGCCGGCCCAACACAAGGGAAGAAGGCTATTTGCGGCGCGACGCTCAGAGAGCAAGCGCGGCCCCTCCCAGCCGCGCGCGCAGGGGCTTTCCCAGCTGACGCAGCGGAAGGGATACCCATATATGGGCCGATTCTGCCCAGTGACGCGACGGCGGTCTCCGGGCAGATTCCGGGAATCCCCTCCCCCGCTCTGCCGGGCAGTGCAGCGGAGCCGGGAAGGGGGCCGGGATTTTCCCAAGCGGGTGGTTGCCGGGGCCCGGAAAACCCCAGGCTCGGTTCCAGAGCGTCCGCAGTAGGCGGGCCGCAGCCACCCCAGAGCCTCCCCCCAAAAACTGACGGGGGGGCCTGGCCGAACCCACGCTCTTTTCCTGGGACCAGACCCAGGCAGGTAGTTGCTGCTACGCGAGCACAGTAGCCTCCTAAGTACTCCCCTCCTCCACTCTCCAGGAAGGGCGGCGCCCGCCAGCCCATTTCCCCTCCCAGCTCCAGGCCCCTAGCGTGGCGAGTGCCAGGTCTGGTCCTGGGGGAGGCTGCTGGGGCTGCCAGGCGTCGCTACAGTCGCCCTGGCACGAAACTGCCTTCTCTGAGGCTGGGACTGGTCGGAATGTGGCTAGTGCTTCCCGAGAGGGTCTGGCTGGCTTCGGAGCTGGAAGCCCCCACAATAGCAGAGAAAAACAAAGAGAAATCAGGCCAGCCATAGGGATGGCGTGGGCAGAACAGACAATGCATTTATATAACACTGAGTAACCGGATCCTGGAGATTAATCTTTGACCAAGTCAGACAAACTATAAACAAACATTATTCGAAGATGGTGGTAAATGCTTGGAAGAGGAAAAAATGATAAAATAGTGAAGGAACAGGAGGTGAGATGATTTTACAAATAGATTGGGAGCATGGACTTATCAGCAGATCTGAAAAACTGGGGCTCTGAGAAAATTTTGGGTAACAGCGTCTTGGGGGCCGCCCTGGTGGCACAAAGGGTTGGGACGCAGCACTGCAAGCTAGCCACAGCAGCTTCAGTGCCAGTTGGATCCCTGGCCTCGGAGGTGATCCATAAGGCAAGGCCCTTACCCTGCCCGCCATTACCCTCCGCAGTGTACTTCATCTATCTGCCTGTTCTGCTCCCCACTCTGTCTCTGGTGAATCCTTTCACCACCCTGTACCTTTGACTTGTACCCTAGTTTTGTATGCATATATAAAAGAAATCTTTAGGGAAAAAAAGAACACACCCAGCGTCTTGGGCAGGGAGAACACAAGTTCCTGTGGCCAGAACAAGATCAACCTGTTAAAGAACAGGAAGCCACTGTTTCTGGAATGGATTTAACCAGGAGGGGGAGATGAAGTCAAGGAGTACCAGGCAGAGAGTTGGGGAGCAGTGTAGATAAAATTTAAGTCCAATGTCAGTGGCCTTTGGAGGATTTTAGGTTGGGCAGCAGTGTTAATATGGATATAATATGGTGTATGAATTAAATGAGGTGTTAAGTCCTATCCTGTGAAGGAAAAAGGTTCAGAATGGCAGTCACTTGTCTTAACTTGCCCATCAAACTGTACCCTAGGATTTGTGCCTTTCTCCTAACTGCTGCTTCCCAATCTAACCCTCAGCCTTTTATCCAAGGGGACAGACAGACTTTCCAACCTGGCTGAGGCAGAACTTGCCATGGGGAACTCAATTGCAAGAAAACATGCAACTCTTGGTAATGTTCTCAGGACTCAGTCCCATCATCCATAACATAGAACTTCCAGCTCTAGGGACTCAATCTAGTAACTACTAACTGGGCCCAGAACATCAAGTACTTTGTTTTGTAAAGATTATTTATGCAGACAAGAACTGGGGTATAGGCCAGAGGTGCGGGCACTGTGTGTATTAGAGGATTTACCAGAGACAGAGATGGAAACAGAACAGACTAACTGAAATACACTGTTAAGGGGAACAGCAAGTGGGACAGGAGAGATCTGACGCGCCGAGTGGGTAAGCTCCTTGGCTGGGAATCAGACTTGTGCTGTAGTGACTTTGATAGCTTCATTGTGCTGTACTTTAACGCATTGTGCCACCAGAGAGGGCCTCATGTACTTTCTTAACATACATGGTGATATGGGTTCTTTATTCCCATTTTCCTGACCAGAGTTGACATAATTCTTAAACTGCATTTGAATGCAGGCTGGCTGATAGCAACGTGTGAGCATTGCCCTAGAAGTCCAGATTTCAGGATGTAGGGCATTCTGGGATTTGTAACCTGTAAGGTGTCAGCAAACTACCTTGCTCACCAACTTATCTCAGGTAGGAAGGGAATGTGGTAGCAGTGTGAATGAGGAAAGGCTGCCACCTTATGGTGGAAGTAAGTAATTACCATGGCTGATTTGTAGGGGAATTTAAAGACAGGCAGAGGGGAGGTAGCAGGACAGACCACAGGAACACAGACTCACATTCATCCTTAATAACTTTATTAGTTATAGGCATAGTTACCTCTATGCCTATGCCCTGCTTAGGTGGGCTCCAGACATTCAACTCCCAGGCAGGAGCAATAGAAGACCTTGGTCTACCCCTTAGGATAACAGACTAGGGATTGAAGGTACAGATATGGCCTTTCTTGGATTATCATAGGGTACCCAGACAGGGGCACAGGGTCAACAGCCAAAGCTTTCCATCCATCTACTAGTCTAGTTGTGTTTGGAGAAGTATTCCTTGCTGTCCTCCACATTGGGCTTGATTGTGTCACTGCCTGGCTTCCAGCCTGCGGGACAGACTTTGGGAAGACACAGAGATTCAGATATGAAGTTACAACACCATAAGCAAAATAAAACAGTAGTGAGGTGAAGAGAAGGGTGTAAAGTAAGATCCTGAATTCAAAAGAACACAACACAACAAAACAAAAAAAAAGTGCTCAAGACCTACCTCATGTAGAGAAAAGCCCTCCAAGCCCAGCTGCAAAATTTTCTCACTCACATTTTTATTCCTTTTGGCCCCTGTAATCTATCTTTCTCTTCCAGTCCCACCCCAATAGATAGATACTGCATGTTTGTAGTCAGGCTGTATTTACCCTCCACATAAAAAGGTACTCTGATCCAACCAGTATTATTTGAGCCTGCCTTGGTACATAGCTTCCTAAGTACTTCTTTGGGTTTCTATGACCTCCCAGTTCCCCAACATCATGTTGGGTTTTATCCCCCCCACCACAACCCCAAAGGTGCTTAACTGAATTCTTTGGGGACCCTTGTGTCTATCCCACACAGGTGGTAAAGTACGAAGTGAATATTCTGAATGATGAAGCTTCATAAGTATACATGTGTGAACACCTTAATGTATGTGTCTGCTCACCTTCCCCATGCTCATCAGTGTACTGGAAGGCCTGGACCAGACGCAGGGCCTCATCCACAGAACGCCCCACAGGTAGATCATTGACAGTGATCTGTCGAAGGATACCCTTGCCGTCGATGATAAAGAGGCCCCTAGAAACATCAGGGTCTATAGTGAGGAATGGGATCTTCTGTTGCTAGGATCAGGGAAGAGAGTACTAACTCACTGCTAGACACAGGATTGGGAGCAGGAAGAGTATAGCCCAAGAGCAGCCCCCTCACCCTGCACATAGAGGCCCTTGAGGGAGGTAGCAGGCACCCAGTACCTGTAGGCGATGCCCTCATCTTCCTTCAGCACACCATAATCGTGAGACAAGCTTCTGGTTAAGTCAGCTAGCAGAGGGATGTTCAGGGGGCCTAAGCCTCCCTCCTTCCGGGGGGTGTTGATCCTGGAGATGCGGGAGAGATGCCTAGCACAGCAGGGTCCTCACCCTATGTGCCTGAGTGTGATAAGGGTTCAAGAGGGGGTGCTGGTGGTAAGAGATAAGGGGCTTTAGAGCAAGGCCTTGGGAGCTCCACCTACCGCACCCTGAAGTGGGTGTAGGGACTGTTTCCCACAGCTGGGAAGACTAACCATCCAGTCAAGTAACTTCACATATGCTGGTAGCCTTCAGCATGTTAGAGCAAAGAGCATGTGTTAGAATCCCCATTTTCTCCTCACTGTGTTCTGGGGCCCAACCCTTCACTGCCTTAAACTGGAGTTTCCACCTTCATGAAATCGTTTAAATAGGGCAACAGTCTCCTTGCCAGAACTCAGTGAGATAAAGCAGCTTCCAGTCTCAGGGCCTGTCTTCATTCTTAAGGACTAGGGCGTCACATTTCCATTATTTTTAAGATGGGAGGCACAATGGTTGAGCAATGGCCAGGAGGCGGGCCACACTAAGCTTAACTGCACCCTTCCCATCCCTGATGGTCCCGGCTCATACCAAGCCAGGTGGGTGAACTGAGAGTCCACAGAAACCCCCAGAACTTCACAGCCTAATTTGCGGAAGTCCTCTGCATGCTCGCTGAAAGCGATGATCTCCGTGGGGCACACAAAGGTGAAGTCCAGTGGGTAGAAAAACAGAACCACGTATTTCCCTAGGGGAAGAGTTGGAAAGAGACTAGGAATTAGGGCCCAGTGCCTCCAGCGCCTCCAGTGCCCGAGCCCCGCTCCTGAGCCCTCTCCAGGTCGCCCTCACCTCGGTAGTCGGAAAGCTTCACCTCTTTGAAGGCGCCATCCACCACAGCAGTGGCCTGGAAGTCCGGGGCGGGCTTACCGATGTGCGCGTTGCCAGAGGCCATGTCTGAAAGCTGAGACCCCCGCCCGGTCAAGCCCTTTGTCCCTGCTTCCCAAGGTCAAGCAGCGTACAGGGCCGCGTTACTGAGTCCGAGAGGCAGAGGCAGCAGCACTGCCCTTCCCCCTTCCCGGTACCGGGTCGGTGCCCTCTTGAGGTTGCGGGAGACCCGCCCCCAGACCAGCAAGGGCAAACCCCCTGTCCCCCGCCATTAGCACGTTGGCCCACGCGCGATGACGCTGGCCTCCACCCTAGGAGGAGACGGCGAGACCCCAGTTGCAGGAGACTGGGAGTCCGGAGATGCGGCCTGTATTCCAAGGCTCTGGCCTTGGTTTCCAACGCCAGGACAAAGGCGGCCACCTTACAGGGCGGAGAACAAAGGCGGTGGGCGCAGGGATCTGAATAAGGCCGGAGCTGCTCCAAGGGAACTTCCCCCAGCCGGGCGCATTCTACATGTCCCTACCTGCGTGGGCGAGGGCGGGATGCAAGGAACGGCAGGATGCAGACACCAGCGGAAGAGCCGACTTGCGTTCTCAGCACCTAGTTCTCGTGGGTCGTGGAGCCTTTTATATGCAGTAGACCCATGACGCACAGGGCGGGGAGGAGGGGGGCGGCGGACTAGCGGAGCGGTCGGGTCCACTGGAACCGCGGAGTAGGGGAGCGCTGCAGGCCGGGTCCACGAACCTGCAGCAGCAGGGGGAGGCGCGCGCCAGACCATTGCGCCTGCCTGTGTTGGGGGACTACAAGCACCGCGGACCCCGCGAGGAGCTTGACTGGTGTGCACGCAGAGGACGGTTGAATCCGACATGGTCCCAAGTCCGGCGGTGCTGCTACTGCCGCCTCTGATGCTTCTGCTGCTGCCGGCGACCCTTGCTCACGTCTCCCCCGATTATCAGTACTTCGGCGAGCAGGGTGAAGGTGATACCTGGGAGCAGCTGCGACTGCTGCATCAGGAGAAAGGTAACACAGGTCCTTGGTGTGACAGTGTAGAAAGGTGCCTCATTGCCTCACTTTGACAGCGAGTGCAGAGACCCTTCTCCCTGGACGTCAGATCTCTGCCCACCTTCGCACTGGTAGCATCCCCTTGAACTGTTTGCCACCTCCCCCCCTCCTTGTCCCCCACCCCACGCTGTTTTCACACCAGAAAATTATAACTGAGACTTCCTTTAAGCAGCTTACCGGAGAGAGGAAGTGTGAGAAGGCAATAAGTACTAAAGTAGAACTCTCCATGAGTGGTCTGAAGAAGTAACCAATGCAGTCAGAAGGACAAACAGAAGAACTTTAGGGGAAAGTGTACCAGGAAGAAGGAATGGGAGGTGGCAAGGCCAAAGGCCTGATAGGAATAAAAACAGGCCAGTATTTTGTGGTGGAGGCATAGTGAGAGCATAAGTTGTCAGCTTTGTGATCTGTAGATATGGGATCAGACCTGTCTCATGGGGATATAGGGAGACGTCAGTACACGGACATTATAAACTGCATTGGATAAGCTAATTTGTAGCTGTTTTGAAAGTGGTCATAATAATTGTATTTGTTCTACCTGGTTGCATAGCACCATTATGCCAATTATATTACTAAATTTACCACCTGACAATGCTCCTGGTCAGATGGTCCTCTGCCAGTTGAACAGGCTCATAATCACATCCCTGAAGACAGGAGTCAACTTCAAATAGTTGGTACCATAGGAAGTTGTACCACACTTGTAATAGGCAGGCTGGCACAAGTGGGAAGTGTAAATTTGCAGTCCCTCTGGGCTGTTCACCAGGTGCATGTACTCTGAAGGGTGGCTGGCTTTTCCTGTTCCAATGAGAGAGTCAATGGTGTCACAGAACTGTTACATGTTAGTCTTAACCTCCTCCCTTCCTAAAGGAGGGCTGCCTGCGGGGTGGAGGTATTCCCCACTACCTGGCCTTCCATCCCTAGAACTGGAGGACTCCATCCTTGGCCCATGGGGAAAATGGCACTGTCAATGCGACCTGGGAAAGCAGGAGCGCAGCCGAGAAATACTGGGCACCACTCCAGGCCCAGTGTTCATGGACCGAGAGAAGCTGGTGCAGGTGCAGCCCTGCCGGCAACAGGATTGTCCATCTTGCAAGCCTATCAACTGCAACTGAAGGCCCTGAACCCTGGTGAGAAGCTCTGAGGTTGGGGGCCTGGGGTAGCTGGCAAATCAGGGATTGTGAGTCGGGCCTCCGGGTTGGGGTGAGCAGCCTCTGTGAAATGTGGTACCAGGAGAGCTCCAGGAATGGAGAGCTGAGGGCTCTATGTCTGGATCTGGAGAGGGAGGGTAGGGGAAGGGAAGCAGAATCTGGAGACTTGCACTACATTGATAACCTGGGAGAAAGGAAGAACGTTGGAAGGGGCAGGGACTAGAGAGGGAGAAGCTGGACTGCAGGAAATGTGACCGAATTAGGGACAAGAACCTGATGAGATGCACAGAACCACAGGTTGAAGATATGAGCTCCGCTGTGATTGTAATAGGAGAGTGGCAGACAAATCTGGGAGGTGTGAGCTTCACAACAATAGTTGAAAAGAATGAGGCCAACTGCTTGGCAGAAACTTAGCAGGAAACTATTGAGTCAGGGGTCTAGGTGTGTGGCTAGGAGCCAGATAACACCAATGAAGGTAGGAAGGAGAGAGAGTGTGTGTGTGTGTGTGTGTGTGTGTGTGGGTGGGTGGGTAGGTGGGTGGGGTGACTGGGGCTTGGAAAGGTACCATGAAAGAACATCTTCCAGGGGGTTTAGACTCTGGAGTGGCAGGGACCGCAAGTACAATAGCCTGAATCCAGGTAGAGGACATACACAGTCATGTGGATATCTTATTGTGTGTGTAGTACTTCTGTAGTGCTTGACCTTCTAGGTCTGGGTCCTTAGTTTCCCCATTAATTTACTCTTCCACCAGCCCCTCAGTGGGCTGTACTCTAAGGATCCCTGGGCGCAGCTTGGGAAACAAACCCGCCCATCCTGAACTTGGAGCTTGGCGGCCAGCCTGGGAAACTACAATTCCCAGGGAGACTTGCGGTAGTGAAAGGTGTGGGCTGCGTGTACGTTGGGGGCGTGTCCTGTGCACTGATTGGTCAGAAACTAGTCCTCGCGGGTTCTGCGGAAGACGCGCGCGGAAAGACCAGTGTCCGCAGAAAGCCTTACTCCTGTGACCCGCTGTGTCGACCAAGGAGGCATGGATCTCAGTATGCTGGAGAGAGATAACACGGGCCGCTGTCGTCTGAATTCGCCCGTGCCTGCGGTGTGCCGCAAGGAGCCCTGCGTCCTGGGCGTTGATGAAGCTGGCCGGGGCCCGGTACTGGGTGCGCCCCCAGGACCCGAGTGGAGGACTGGCGTAGTAATAGGGATCAAGTTGCACCACGAAAGGGGCGGGTGTTGATAGTGGTGATGGCAGCAAAAAAAAAAAAAAGAGGGTTATGTTGTAAGAGGTTTGGCGCCTTTCGTGACTAACATATTGGACCTCCGTTTCTTTAGGCCCCATGGTATATGCTATCTGTTATTGCCCCCTGTCGCATCTGGCAGATTTGGAGGCTCTGAAAGTGGCAGGTAAGCCTGAGGTATACTTCTGGGCATGTTCCGGGAAGGGTTGGTGTGAACTGGAGGGGAAAGCAGGAGCTGAAAGAACCGTCTGCGCCCCTTTTCTTCCACCCCTTCTCCCAGATTCAAAGACCCTGTCAGAGAACGAGCGGGACAGGCTTTTTGCGAAAATGGAGGAGGACCGAGACTTTGTGGGTTGGGCACTGGATGTACTCTCTCCAAACCTCATCTCTACCAGCATGCTTGGGAGGTGAGGAGTCCCGTGGAGGGGAAACTATCATGGGCTGGAAGAGATGGTGACTGGAATGAGGTTGAATGGTCTCTGTTACCCCCTGCAGGGTCAAATACAATCTGAACTCCCTGTCCCATGATACAGCTGCTGGGCTGGTGCAGTATGCCTTGGACCAGGGTGTGAAAGTCACCCAGGTAAGCTGACTGTTCGGTTGCTCTCTTTTGCTTATTTCTCTCTTTTGCTTATTTCGACATAAAATGGGGTTTAAAAATGCAGTGGTGGCACGGATGGGTTGATGCAGGATTATGAAGCTGTCTGCAGCCACTGCAGTCGTTTTACTCCCAGCCAGGGAGGTAATCCACATGGCGTTGCAGACTTCTCCTATCTCACCCACTGCTGCTCTTAGCAGAATATTTCAATCTGCCTGTTTTGTTCCCACTCTGTCTCTGGTGAATCCTCTTACCCCCCACATCTCTGGCCTACACCCGAGCTCTTGTATGCATACATAAATATTGAAAAAGAAAATAAAAGTGCAGCGGGCAGTGCAGCCATCAGGCATATCTGGATTACCTTAGAAATATTTGTTCCTGTTGACTTACTGTGCCTTTTTCTGACATAAATGTGGAGGACCAATCCTACCTCACTCCCCTCTAATGTCTTTGTATTCTAAAGGGAGTGTCTAGAATAAATTCCGCAGCCTCTACTAGCCTAGGGCACTCTCCCTTCCCAAATAACTGCCCATACTTTTTCCCCACTGCCACCCTCCCCGCTACTTTCATCCTGCGCCTCCAATACCAGTCTGCTCCTCACACAGCAGTCATTTAGAAATGTAAATCTTGACATTTAATTTTCTGATCAAAGTAGAAATTAAATCGGAAACATTCAGATGCAAGTGAAGAGGATAAGATTAAATTACCAGCCAAAGGGTCCTCCCTGGTGGCGCAGCGAGTTAAAGCACAGCACTAAGAAGCTAAAGCCACTTCAACATGAGTTCGATCCCCGCCTGCCCCGGAGGTGACCACATGGCGTGGCAGACCTCTCCTGACCCGCCCGCTGCTCCCCTCAGCAGTGTACTTCGTCGATCTGCCGGTTCTGCTCCCCACTCTGTCTCTGGTGAATCCTCTCATCCTCCGCATCTCTGGCCTGTACCCCAGTTCTGTACGAATAAATAAATAAATCTTTAAAAAAAAAAATTACCAGCCAAAAATATAAATTGACATTGCATTGCATACCCTGAGGCAAAGACAGCTTGTGTTTGTTTGTTTGTTTGTTAAATGATTTATTTATATATGTATACAAGAGCTGGATATAGGCCAGAAGTGTGGAGGGTCAGAGGATTCACCATAGACATAGTGAGGAGCAGAACAGGCAGATATACTGAAATACACTGCTGAGGAGAGCCATGGGGATACAGGGGAGGTCTGCTGCACCTTGTGGGTCACCTCCCTGGCTGTGGAGGTGGAACTCATGGAACTCATGCTGCAGTGGCTGTGGATAGCCTCATAGTACTGCAGTTTAACTCCTGGAGCCACCAGGGAGGGCCCAATTTGTTTGTTTCTTTTAAATATTTATTTATGCATATAAGAACTGGGGTGTAAGTCAGAGGTGAGCGGAGGGATAGGTGAGAAGATTCACCAGAGAATGGGGAGCAGAACATGCATATGCTCTGAAATACCCTGCCGAGGGGAGCAGTGGACAAGACAGGAGAGGTCTGCTGCTACATGTGGGTTAGCTCTCTGGCCGGCTGGATATCAAATGGGTGCTGTAGGGGATGACAGTAGCTTGATAGCACTGTTTTTATACCCTGGAGGCCCACGAACACATTTTTTTCCCTTGTTTTAAAGATTTATTTATACATAACAGAACTGGGGTACAGGCCAGAGATGTGGGAGATGAGAGAATTCACCAGAGATAGAGTAGGGAGCAGAACAGGCAGATGTACTGAAATACACTGCTGAAGAGTAACAGCAGGTGGGTCAGGAGAGGTCTGCCATGCTAAATGGGTCACCCCCACTGGCTGGGGATCGAATTCATGCTGTAGTGTCTTGGGATAGCTTCGTAGTTCTATGGTTTACCCTGTTGGGCCAACAGGGAGGGCCACCACAGGTTTTGCTTTTTTTTTTTTTAAAGATTTATTGATTATGCTTACAGAACTGGAGTACAGGCCAGGCCAGAGGTGCAGGGGCAGTGAGAGGATTCACCAGAGATAGAGTGGGGAGTGAACAAGCAGATTGACGAAGTACACTGCTGTGGGGAGCAGTGGGCAGGTCAGGAGAGGTCTGCCATGCCATGTGGGTCAGCTCCCTGGCCCGGGGATTCAATTTGTGCTGCAGTGGCTTCAGAGAGCTTCATTATGTGGTGCTTTAACCCACCAGGGAGAGCCCTTCTTTTTTTTTTTTTAAGAGAAAAACAAGGAGGAGCCCCTTCCTGGCAGTGCAGCAGGTTAAAGCATAACACTGCAAGCTAGCCACAACTACTTCAGTATAAGTTCAATCTCCTGCCCCAGAGGTGACCCACATGGCACAGCAGACCTCTCCTGACTCACCCGCTGCTCCCCTCAGCAGTGTACTTCATCAGTCTCACTGTTTTGCTCACTACTCTGTCTCTGGTGAATCCTCTCACCGTCCCTGCATCTCTGGCCTGTACCCCATTTCTGTATGCATAAATAAACAAATCTTTAAAAAAGAAAAAAGAAAAACAAGGAGAGATACACACTTGAATTATTTGGGGAGGTGGCTGAAGCTCAGTACTGGAATGAGGAGCTGATGATAGAGTATTGGAGCAGATAAATGTCTTCAGATGTTCATGACCTCCTCAAGAGAGACAGGTGGTGAGGGGCTTAGCGAATAATAAAGGTTATTTCTGAGAATAATTGCTATGGAGACTAATTTCCCCCATTGTCTCCATGACATCATTGTTCTGTCCCAGCAATGGGGCCTTCCTCCTATTCTGCAAATGAAACATAGTTCCCCGCAGGGCCTATGTACTGGCTGGGTTGTTTGCACAGTTTGGCTTTCTGGGTGATGGATGAATGAAAATATTTCTAACACTTGGTAGGTATTCGTGGACACTGTGGGAATGCCAGAGAAGTACCAGGAGCGACTGCAGGAGCATTTTCCTGGCATTGAGGTGACAGTCAAGGCAAAGGCAGATGCCCTCTACCCTGTGGTTAGCGCTGCTAGCATTTGTGCCAAGGTCAGTCCTTCATTGAATATGGCCTGCCTTCAGTATTACACTGGGTAAGGGGCAGGCATGGCTGTTATTGGGAGGGATAACCCAAGTGCCTGTTTTGACCACAGGTGGCTCGAGACCAGGCTGTGAAGAACTGGCAATTTGTGGAAAAATTTCAGGACTTGGACACAGATTATGGCTCAGGCTATCCCAATGGTAAGCAGATGGTAGTGGTCCCACCTTCCCTAGAAGCTTCTCTGAGAGTATGGTAATAACCCTGAAGAGGAAGGCCTGAGTCTGCATCGTTTTCTCAGTTATTCTGCTCACCCCACTCTGGTAGAAGAGACTAAGACCTAGGCAGAGCCACTTACTCATGCCCAACCAATGTGGGACAGAGTGAAGTTCCTTCTTCCTTCCTTTATGCCTCTCTCTGTGTTGTTTCTCTAAAACACAGCAACAAACTGAGAGTACAATGGGCTTCTCTCCATCAGTTAAAAGAGAAGAGGGTCAAGGGTGAGTAGTACTGACTACACTAGGCTGCCTCTTAAATCTATTCTTTCTTTCTCCCCATAATAAGGCTCACTCTCCTTGTTTGAAGAGGAGATAATCATAGGTCCACCTGCCTCCCCCTATCCTTACATGTTCTCGCACACCACAGGAGAGGGGAAAAAGTTCTGTGACTGGACTCAAATCCTCCAGTCCTTCTGAGGCCTCGGGAGGGACGTATAGTTGGGAGGAACGACATAATTCTGATTGGAATAGGTGAAGACAAAGTGGGAAAAACAGGTCCAGGCAAAGACAGTCTGATATGTAACAGTGGCCCATAGAAAGGTCCTGAAGCAAGAAGCTGTCTCAACCAGTGGGTGATGCCTTAGGTATGCTGGAGGAGCCTGAGGTGGGGTGATAGGACCCTAGAAGCCATGCTGAGGAGCTTGAACATTATCACTGTTACCCACACCTCCTCTCCCCAGATCCCAAGACAAAAGTCTGGTTGAAGAAGCACGTGGAGCCTGTGTTTGGCTTCCCTCAGTTTGTCCGGTTCAGTTGGCGCACAGCGCAGAGCATCCTGGAAAAGGAGGCAGAGGATGTTATGTGGTAGGTGTCGTGGATGTGCTATGATGAAGGTCAATGCCTGGGATCCCTCCTGCCCTCACCCATGTCGCCAAGTGGTCATTGTCACCATCTCTCCCACAGGGAGGACTTGCCAACAGGGGATCAGGAGGGACTTGGGAGGATCACATCCTACTTCAATGAAGGCCCCCGAACTCGTCCTCGCCTCCCCCACCGGTTCTTCCAGGAGCGCTGCCTAGAGTCGGCCACCACTCTATAGTAGTCACCTTATACCCCTTTTCTCTGCCCACAATTCATGATTAAAATTGTTTAAAGAAAGCCAGTCTTGGGGGTTATGCTTTGGCCGGGGCGGGGGGGGGGTTCTGACTTTTGGAATTTAAATAGGGTGAGCAATTCAGCTTCCCTTCGGTGATTAAAAATTTTTGATTTACTTATTTATGCATACAGAACTGGGGTGCAAGTCAGAGGGGCAGGGGCAATGAGAGGCTTTACCAGAGACAGAGTGGGGAGCTGAACAGGCCGATCAGTGAAGTACATTGCTGAGGGGATAGCAGGCAGGCCAGGAGAGGTCTGCTTTGCCATGTGGATACCCTCCTGGGCCAGGGATTGAACTCACACTGAAGTGGCTGCTGCTAGCTTGCAGTGCTATGTCCTAACCCGTTGCATCACCAGGGAGGACCCAGTGCTTAAGTTTAACCCGAGTAACATTTAGCAATCACTGCCTCTAAAAAGAACAGTCACTACACGTGTCAGGAGTTTTGCTCCCAGTAGCCCAGAGGCTACCAGGCAGACTATAGACTGAAAAAAGATGTGAACTCTCATTTGTACAGAGTGAATTCATAACAAATTTTCCAAGTCAAGAATTTATATAGTTTCAGCCTTCTGCAGATCATGACAAATATGACAGGGATCCATAGCACTCTCATGAACTGCATATTGTTACCTGATTTTAAAAAAAGTACAGAAAGACATCTATACTGGGAAAAAAGATAGAGTAAAGATGCTTGGATTAGAAAAAAAGCATATATTCTTCAAGTTCATAAACATATCTCTTCAGGGCCTCCATGATGGTGCAAAGGGTTAAGTCTCAGCACTATGAAGCTAGCTACAGCCACTGCAGCACAAGTTGGATCCCCAGCTTTTTTTTTCTCAAGGATTTATTTATTTATGCATATGTGAACTGGGGTACAGGCCAGAGGTGGGGGTTGAGAGGATTCATCAGAGACAGGGGGGGAAACAGAACAGGCGGATCCACTCAAATACACTGCTAAGGGGAGCAGCAGGCAAGACAGTGTGAGTCACCTCCCTGGCTGGGGATGGAACTCTTGCTGCAGTGGCTGCTAATAGCTTGATAACATTGAAACTTTATTCCCTGTGCCACCAGAGAAATCCTTAAAATATATTTTATTTATTTTCCCCCTTCCTTACCCCTAAAATACATTTTACATAATAAACAGGGTGGGCATTGACTGGTATATTTTATTTTTAGAATGCATACTATGTATGCTAAAGAATTAAACATGTTGTGAAGCCTCCCACCCTGGTCCTAGCTCACTGGTGGGCTTGCTTGTGTGTCTCAGCCTGTTTGTTCTACTGTAATAGAAGACCACCAGTTGGGTGACTTCTAAACAGCAGGCATTTAGTTCTGGAGATGGGAGGCCAGGATGCCAGAATGGTCAGGTCTGGTAGACCCTTTCCTAGATTGCAGACTGCTGACTTCTATCTGCAGTGTCCTCATGACACAGAAGGAGACAAAAGTTCTCCCTTTAATAAGGGCACTAGTTCCATTGGTAAGGACTTCACCCTTGGGACATAATTACCTCCCAAAGGTCCACCTCCTAATACCATCTTTGGCTGCTAGGATTTCAACATGACAGGCAGGATGCAAGCACATTCATTCACATGGTAGCTGGTACCTTTTAGGTTAGTTCAAGAGGGGGCAGGGACATTGACAAAGACTTTTTTCCCCTACATAAATGGAAGTGCTCAAATAGTGCACATTACTTTTCTCATTAAATGTATCTTGGGGATAATTCCAAGAGCTTTACCATTCCTTTTACAGTCTCAGGGTCCTTGGCATGATAATTATGTCATGTAATGCCTCATGATAGACATTGGGTTTTTACCCAGCTTGCTATTCAATATGTACAGAAGAGAGGGTCAGGGGATGATTTCAGTTCTTGTGCACAGCTTTGGAGGATAAATTCCCAGAAGTGGGTTTGTTGCATTGGAGTCTATGTATTTGTGATTTAGAGAGATTGCCAAATTCCTTTCCCAGAGACCTCTAGCAGATGGCACTCCCACCAGCTACATCATGAGAGGTTGTTAACCCCACAACCTTACCTTGTTAACCCAGCTTTAGGACAGGTATATCTCTTTGGAAAGTTTGGAGGTCAGGTGGCTCAATGACATTAAAGATGTGTTTTTTTAGTTCATCTTTCATTGGATCAACTGTAATGCTTTTGCTTCTCGTAGTCCCAAGATGACTGCTACAGATCCAGACATCACATCTCAAACTCCAAACCTTCCCCTAGCAGTCAACCATTTTATGTCCTGGCTGGAAGTAGGACACATGTCCATGCCTGAAGCAATCCCTAGCAAGGGGAGTGGAATATCCAGCATAAAGCTAAGAATTGGCCCCACCCTGTCTCTGGTGTGTCCTCTCTGGTGTATATCACCCCCTAGGCCCCCTCCCCCACTGGCCTCACTACTCTGGCCTATACCTCAACTTTTGTGTACATAAATAAATAAACCTTTTTAAAAAAAGCTAAGAATTGGTAGTAGGGGGTGAAAAGAGACCCAGTATCTCCACTACCCTATGTTAACTTTAGCAGTGGGATTATAGTGGAAAGGAAGAAAGGAGATGACTCTTAAGTAAATGCTGTGATGGCAGAAACCCAGGTTTTTTTGGGAGTATTAAGGGGCATGTACTGGTCTGCTGACAATACCATAAAGTACCATACACTGTGTGACTTAAACAACAAAAATTAATTTTCTCCTAGTTCTGGGGAGTAGAAGTCTGAGATCAAGGTGTGAGCAGGGTTGATTTTTTCTGAGATCTCGCTCTTTGGCATGTACAGAGCTGTCTTCCTGTGTCCTACATGGGTAGAAAGGCTCTAATCCCTCTTTATGAAAACACCAGTCATGTTGTGTTATGGCCTACCCTAATGACTTGTTTTAACTTAATTACCTCTTTAAAGACTCTATTTCTAAGCAGTCACATTACAAGGTTGTGGAGGGTTAGGATTAAATATATGAGCAGGGCAGGGGGGCAGGGGTGACGTGCATGATGGGGAGGTTGGTTCTACTTGGGGTCACCAAGCCTGATGAGCAGATTGCCTGATGTGATTTCAAGGCCCTTTAGCAGAGGAAGTGAGGGTAAGCATTGGGGCTTGATTTTATTTAAATCTCAGATGTGGATTTTGTAGTTGTAAAACATCATAGAGCTTGATTCCGTATATAATTTGGAGTTTCTCAGATATGCCTTTTTTCCTTTCAGAATTATTAGAATTATGCTTCATGTTGAAATTCTAGGTCTTCTCACCCTACTGAATGGGAAAAAAATATCTTTGCACTCTATACAACAGATAAGGGACTGATCACAAAGATATACAAAGAGTTCACACAAATCAACAAAAACAAAGCAAACAATCCAGTCAAGAAATGGGCAGAACTTAAAAGATACTTATCCAAAGAGGAATTGCAAATGGTCAAGAGGCATATGAAAAAATGTTCAAAATCCCTTATAATTAGGGAAATGAAAATCAAAGCCACAATACCACCTCACACCAGTAAGAATGGCAAATATCAAAAAACTAACAACTGTTGTCAAGGATGGGGTGAAAAAAGAACTCTCTTAGATTGCTAGTGGGAATGCAAACTGGTATAATCACCATAGAAAGCTGTATGGAGATTCCTTAGACTACTAAAAATGTTGCTACCATATGATCCAGCAATTCCACTCTTAGGGATCTACCCAAAGGACACAAAAATATTAATTAAAATGATACATGCACCCCTATGTTTATTGCAGCATTACTTACAATAGGTAAGTCCTGGAAACAACCCAAATACCCAAAACTTGATGATTGAATCAAGAAGATTTGGTGTATATGTGTGTGTGTGTATGTGCGTGCGCACGCACATACACATTGGAACACTACTTAGTAAACCAAAAAAGATAAACTCATGCCATTCACAACAACATGGATGGAGCTGGAAGGAATTATGCTCAGTGAAATAAGTCAGAAGGAAAAAGAAAAATATTAAATGGTTTCACTTATGGAGGAATTTAAGAGTAACAAATAAGACTTAGGCCCAAAAAAGTGTATTGTTGTTACAATACAAAACACAACAAAACAAACAGAATAATAAACTAGAGATCCTACAGGGGAGGGGGACAGAAAGGGAGCTGAAAGAGGGAGGAATGTGGGGGACTACGGTGATGACAGGTGGGCAAAAGTGGGGGAGAGGGGAAAGTAAACTTTGTTTTAAAATGAACACTAAAGTAAATAGATATATAAATAAAGTTAAAAAAATTTTTTTAATGGGCCATCCTGGTGTTGCAGTGCATTTGGGTGACGTGGGAGAGAGGGGCAAGTAAACATTGTTTTAAAATTAACAATAATGTAATATATAAATAAAATTCTTAAAGTTTGCTTTTTGTTTTTTTTTT
>NW_004567125.1:34768474-34769140 GCF_000260355.1 Condylura cristata | reverse complement strand
ACTATAACCACTGTGGCCTGTACCTGGCCAGGGAGCTGACCCACATAGTACAGCAGACCTCTCCTGTCTCACTGCTCCCCTCAGCAGTGTATTTCAATAAATTCACCTGTTGTATCTCTCACTCTATCTCTGATGAATCCTCTCACTCCCCCACCCCATACCACTAGCCTACACCCTAGTTCTATGTTAAAAAAGAAAAAGAAGATTACTCCCTTTTACAGCAGGCTACATGCAGAAATTTATGGTATCTGAAAGCTGTAACTCGTCAACATTACTTCTGACAAAAACCTTTGGCTCTCCGGATATTCAAAGTGTGTCCCCAAATCAGCATCATGGAGCTCACCTGTGAGTTAGACTCACTGAAGGGCGCAGGTTGCTGGTTTTTTTTTTTAAATACTTATTTATGCATACAAGAACTGGGGTATAGGCCAGAGATGCAGGGGGTGAGAGGTTTCACCAGACAATGGGGACAGAACAGGGGGATCTACTGAAATACACTGCTGAGAGGCAAGAGGTCTGGCCATGTGGGTGAGCTCTCTGGCCCTGGCCAGGTATTTATAGCTTAATAGTGCAGAGACTTTAACTCCTATACTACCAGGAAGGCCCCCCCATTCTTGGTCCTTTATATTTTTATATTATTTATTTATTTTAAAAGATTTATTTATT
>NW_004567125.1:34765843-34767662 GCF_000260355.1 Condylura cristata | reverse complement strand
ACCATATGGGTCACCTCCCTGTCCAGGAATCAAACTCATGCTGCAGTGGATGCAATAGCTTCATTGTGCTATACTTTAACCCGTTGTGCCACCAGGGAGTCCCTCCCCCCTTGATTCTTGTCCCAGTCTCTGATGTCCCTTCCTTGTGTAAATCTGCCACTACTGTCATATCCATTGTGGTCAGGTCCAAGTGCCTTTGCCTGGCATTCAAACTACCCGTGATCTGACTGCCTTTCTTATGCTGGGCTCCTGGCTCACTGTGTGGCTCTAAGTCCCCAGAACCAAATCTCTAGGCCTGTGTAAATAACTTCCCTGAGACTTTGACCTGATCTCATCTGCCGAGAGCCTTTCAAGGCTGACTCATTTTCTTCCTGTTACTCTTCCTTATCTGATAACACTGTCTATAATACCATCAACACCAACAACAACGATCATGAATGATGTTTACATTTATTGAATGTTAATTATATACTAGGCATGTGCTTGGCATTTAGGAGGTAGAGGCTATGACAATTCCTTTTGAAAATGCTTTAGTGATTCACCTTAGCGAATAGAAAGCAGAGGTGGCACTATGTGACCTCCAGAAGTAGGTGGCCAAAGATGAAATAACTTCTACCTGGCTCTCTTACTAGGAACATGCGCCTTTGGATCCCAGCTCTCATGCTGAAAGGAGGCCCAAGGCACAGGGAGAGGCCATATGTAGCTATTCTGGCTAACAGCCCCAATTGAGGTACAAAACAGGAAGTAGTGCCAACCACCAGTTGTGTGGTGAAGTCCTCAAAGTGACTCCAGCACTAGTCACCAGCTGAAGTTGCATGAATTCTTTTTAAGATTTATGTATTCATAGAGAATTGGGGTGCAAGCCAGAAGTGCAGGGGTGGTAAGAGGGATTCACAGTGTCAGAGTGGGCAGACTGACAAAGTACACTGCTGAGGGGAGTAGCGAGCTGATGAGACAGGAGATGTCTGCTGAACCATGTGGATCACCTCCAGGGCAGGGATGGAACTCACACTGAAGCAGCTGCAGCTCGTTTGTAGTGCCGTGTTTTAATCTGCTGCACCACCAGGGAGGGTGCTATGGTTGTTTTTTTAATTAAACTTTTTTTTTGTTTTCTTAACATCGGTGTTCATTTTTGTATAATACTTTACTTCTTTCTTGGGGTGTAGACCCTGTAAATCTCCCACCACCACATGATTGTTGTTTTCCATCACTAAGTTCACCATCATTCTGGTCACACACCAACACATAACCAGAACAACTTGCACTAACTCATTTAATACATCCAACAGTCCTCTGAGAGAAACATTTATTATCCCCTTCTTCAGATGAAAATTAGGCTCAGAAAGGCTGGGCAACATGAATAAGTTGTAGACCTGGGATGTGAACAGAATCAGGGTTATAACCACCAGTCTTTGTGGTTGCATACATCTTGATTCCCTGCCCAGCATACTCTGCCCCTTCTGGTTTTAATGCTTAACTTTTCCTTGTAGGGACCACCCATTCTCCATTTTTCTAACGTGATTCAGATAGAACTGACACTACCCTGGGCTTTCAAGCATAAGTTCAAATTAGATCAATGAGAGCACATCATCACCAAATAATTGGTTCTGCGATGTTTTTGTTTTGCATCTGGGCCCATTTCAATCATTGGAATCATGAAGTTGTTGGTCCAGCTTTGCTACTGTGGGGAGATCCCATCCCAGGTTATAGCCAAGAAAAAGGTACAGATAGATTTCTAACATCATTTAACAACATAATCTTTCCTAAAGCTTATCACTGTCTTCAGTAATTTTTAAAAAGATTTATTTATTTATGCATA
>NW_004567125.1:34759873-34765368 GCF_000260355.1 Condylura cristata | reverse complement strand
CTTATCTCACTAAGCATGATCTTTTCCAGCTCCATCCAAGTTGCTGCAAAAGACATGTGTTTCCCTTTTTTGGTTGCTGAGTAATATTCCATTGTAAATATGTACCACAACTTTTTTATCCCAAACTAAAGTAATTTTTAAAAGATTTTATTTATTTTTGCATAGAAGAACTGGGGTGTTAAAAAAATAAAGGAAAAACACTAAAAAAAAAAAAGCTGGGGTGTAGGCCAGAGGTGTATGTTGGGGTTGTGTATGTGTGTGTGTGAGAGGATTCACTGAAGACAAAGTGAGAAGCAGAACAGAGATCTACTGAAATACACTGCTGAAGGGAGCAGCAGGTAAAACAGGGGAGGTTTGCTGTGCCATGAGGATCAGCTCCCTGGCCAGTGATAGAACTCAGGCCATCTCTTTGAGCTGTGAAGGAGGAGGTGATTTAGACAACCCCTAGGCCACCAAGGAAACCATGACTAAAGGAATTTTGAATTGATTTTGTCACTTGCAGCTGAAAGAGGCCTGTTTGCTATTCTTCCAGTCTGTGACTTCTCTTCTGCTGTTCCATGTTCCCTGTGGGAAGAAAACTTTATGCCTAGTGTCTGTCAGTTCATCCTGGACTAGGAGGCATCCTTCAATCTTGCTCTATTTTGAACAGAACTAAGGGATATCCTATTTGATGGGTGAGGAATTAGAGGCTCTTTTAAGGCCTGTCGAAGAAGATTAGGAGCACTCACAGTCCAAATCTTGAATCTAAGTCCAGTCTTTTGCTTTAGGTCTAGATAGGGATTTGGGAGAAGGGGGAGGAAGGGAAGAAAGGGACATCAATGCAGACACCATTGGGCCTGCTTAATTAAAAGGGAAGGCCATAATGGGTATCTTTTTTAAATTTAATTTTATTTTTGTGTAGATGAACACAAGAGGTGTATATACCAAGAGGTGGTGGTGGGGGGAGAAGATTCACCAGAGACAGACTGGGGAGCAGAACAGGCAGATGTACTGAAATACACTGCTGAGGGGAGCTGCTTCATGTTGGTCAGCTCTCTGGCTGGGGATCTAATTCAGGCCATGCTGAGATTTAACCTCTAGGCCACCAGGGAGGCCCCGGGTCAAAATCTGTACACATTATAGAGCTTCTTGGCAGACCTGTAACACACACTAGGAGTGCACATCTCTGTTCTTTGCAGTCCTTCTGCCCTTGCCCCTCCCTTTTCTGACACCTGGCTATTCCAAGTTATGATAAATGTTCCAGGGTATAGACAAATTTTCCAGTGTGAATCAGTTGCTAATTCTAGGACCCTGGGATTAGAAGTAAGACACCTATCACTTTCTGGCAATTATTCTTTCCACTTTTCCCCCAAGAAGCATCTATAACATGTGTTCCAGTTGGTGACTTTATTCAGGAAGGAAGAAAATGAACGAGATCTGGGTTATTTCTCTGATACCTTGAAGAGAGGAACGTCGCTGGGAGCCCAGGGAACACGGACAGCATTCTGAAAACTATTTGGAAGACTTTGAAAGGGAAAGAGGTGGAACTCTGGATGTCTGAGCGGTGGGTCGCAGGGAGGGACATGGCTCTCTCCAAGGCCAAGCGCCCTCTAGAGGCCGCTGCCGCTTCCACTGCCGCTCGCAGCTGGGAGCTTCCAGGATTCCGGCCGCAACAACCTGCAAGGTGAGGGGGAAAGTGGTTTCCCGCGTCCCCGGTGCGAATCTAGGATATGGCATCATCGAGATGGAGAAGTTGAGACAGTGCTGAGAGCCAGAAGGTGCCGCTGGCAGGACAGAACCTAGCACCGAGTAGCAAAGATCGGATCTGTTCTATCTGGGAGAAAGAGTAGAGTTAGGGTCCGAATGGACTCGTGGAGTTCAAATGTTGGTGGAGTGGCTATTTGGGGGCGGGCAAAGGGCATTTCTCCGCCAGACCTGGATAAGGAAAAATCCCAGGGGTCCTTGGAGGAGGGAAAAGGAAAGCGAGGTTTTGAGTGAGCAATTCTTTCTTCTAGATCCTCGCCGGGGGCGGGGCCATAGTGGAGGAGGGGTCCTTGGGGAGAACTAACAGTTCTTTTCAGTACCAATGTCTGTTTTTCTGTTGTATTTCCCCAGAGAAAAGAGATGGGCCCACAAAAAAGTTCAGCATATATGTTACAAAGTGACAACTGGGCCCCAGGAGAATTGGGGGGAGGTCACATTAAGACTTGAGGCCTTGGGTGAAGCGACTCCTGTCTCAGGGTGAATGAATCTAGAGTAAAGATTCTCCCTTGGGGAGAGCAGATATGGACTCAGTGGGCCCTATGATTCTAGTTCCTCTATAGATGTTGGGATGCAGAAAGGGGAAGAAAGGAAACAGGGACCTTGGGAGTGCTACACCAGACACTGGACACTAGGCTGAAATGAGACATTGTAATGTGCATAGTAACATGAGGTCTCAGTCTCATTTGCATACCTGTTTCATATGCACCTGCCTGTAAGTGGTGCAACCAGATCTACAGGACCTCTTTCTCTTTTTAAAATTTTTTTAAAAGATTTATTTATTTGTTCATACAGAACTGGGGTCCAGGCCAGAGGCTCAGGAGCGGTGAGAGGCTTCACCAGAGACAGAGTGGGGAGCAGAACAGGCAGATCTATGAAGTACACTGCTGAGGGGAGCAGCGGGTGGGTCAGGAGAGGTCTGCCACGCCATGTTGTCACCTCCGGGGCAAGGGGGAATCGAACTCATGCAAAGTGGCTTTAGCTGCTCAGTGCTGTTCTTTAACCTGCTGCTCCACCAGGGAGGGCCTCATTTTTTAATTTTTAAAAAAGATTTTATTTATGTGTACATACAGAACTGGAGTGTAGGCCAGAGATGCGGGAGCGGTGAGAGACATCACCAGAGATTCATTTATTTATGCATACAAGAACTGGGGTACATGTCAGAGGTGTAGGGGTGAGAGTATTCACCAGAGATAGAGTGGGGAACAGAATAGGCAGATATACTGAAATACACTGCTGAGAGGAGCAGCAGGTGAGATAGTTCTGCTTTACCTTATGGGTCAGCTCTCTGATCTGGTGTGGCATTGAACCCATGCTGTAGCTCCACAGTGCTGTCTTTAACCCCTGCATCACCAGGGAGTTCATTTTTAAAAAGAAAAAACAAAAACAAGCTCTGCAGTAGGTATGTGTGTGTGTATGTGTGTGTGTGTGTGTGTGTGTGTGTATGTCCCTGTGTTGTGTTGGGAGGATAATGTATGTTGAATAAGAATTTGTGGGTAGCTGAGATATCATTGGTTCTGGGACTATATATTTGTTGTAAGCCTCAAGTGTTTGTATATGTTATTTTTGTGCATCTACACTTGATGAGTGTGTGGATATACATCTGTATTTTCTACATATACATGTTTTCACAGTGAGTTTATACATGTATGTTTAGGTGTATCTACTCGCTGAGTGCATATTTGCAAAAGTGTAAATGTGTTTGTGTGTAAGTTTGTTGAGTATGTGTGTGTTTGCAAGAGGGTGTGTACTTTTGTGGGGTGTGTGGTTATGAATATGTGTGTGAGTCTGTTTATTGAAAATGTGTTTATTGTTTATTCCTGGTGGCACAATGAAGCTATCTGAAGCATGCCACTGAAGCATGAGTTCAATCCCCAGTCAGAGAGGTGACCCACATGGTTCCAACAGATCTCCCCTGTTTTGCCTGCTGCTCTTCTCAGCAGGGTCTTTCAGTAGATTTGCCTGTTCTGCTTCCACTCTGTCTCTGGTGAATACTCTCACTCCCACACCTCTGGCGGGTACCACAGTTCTTGCATACAGACATAAATATTTAAAAAAGAAAGTGGGTTTATTAAGTGTGTTCATGTTAGTTATTCATATTTGTGTGCATGTTTGCAGTGCTTGTGCCTGTGCTTCTGGAGTGTGCAGATGAGTTTTTGTGAGTAATGACCACAACCCCAAATTCTATCACTCCCAGCTCAGGTTAGTGCAGATCTTTTGTTTGTTTCATTAGCTGCTATATTTACAGATACCAAAATAATACTTTGCACACACTAGATGCTCATTTATATATTAAGTAAATTAATGAATCAGGAGGTCACTTTTCTTGGACCCTCCAGAGAAAGTGTTACCTTTCAGAAGCCATCTGTCCAGGGTCCATTTTGGGGTAGTCCAGGATACTTGAGAGTCAGGTCTGTCCAGCCTCTAGATTGTGCTTCCCGGAAAACTCTGGCATTTCTCCCCTCTGACCTAAGCTCTCATATGAGCATTTGTATTTCAGTACCGCGGACAGTAGTGTACAAGATCAGCACCAAGGAGAGTTCCCGGGGCCGCCGATTTAAGAATAGGGAACTAGTGCCTTGGACAGAGAACTTTGAGAAATAGACTCAGTAAGAAAGCACCACAAACTTGCTAGCCAACAGAGACGGAGCGAAGCAAGCAGATAATGCAGGCAAAAGAGAAGAGGAGACAAACGCCCAGGGAACACTAGAATTCAGACCTCGCTGTCGCCCCTCTTTGGTCGGCAGGGGTCGCTCCAGCCAATGACCGCGCCCACCAGGCTTTCGGGCCAATTATGCGCAAGGGCTCTGGGGAAGTCCCCTTCATATCCTGCCTCTCAATGCCTAGGAGTGCTTACTATTCCAACTCTGGAAAGCATGGTCAGTTTGCCCTCAATTGTAGGAACACAGCAGAGGATGGTGAGAATTGTCACCCCCCTCTGCCCTCCTCACCCCTTTCAGCTAATCTCTCCTAAAAATACATCCCAGCCCGACTGGCATCATAATCCAGATAATGTGGGAGAGCATCTCTGAAGGGGCTGCAAGATTCTCTTAGGGGACTTTTCCTTAGAAGGGGAACAGTATGCATGTAACTTTTCCGTTATGGTGTCATCTCCAGTGAGGATGGGTCACCTCAGTGAGAATCACTCGGTAAGAGTGTATTTCCTTGGAATGTGGGGGGTCTTGTGAAGGGGATTTCCCATAGAAATGTGGATTTTATGGGTCTTTCATTGGGGGAATCATCACCAGACTCCCCGTGTAAAATGCCAACCACAGGGATATTTCTCTGTGGAAATGTCAATTCCTAAGGGAGAGGGGGGACTTTTGAGGAAGTGTTACCTTTCAGAAGCCATCTGTTTTAGGAACGATTTTCAGAGTGAGGGGAGAGTTTCTGATTGAAGAGGACTTCCACTCGTGAAGACTATCTCCCCATGGGAATGTGCCTCCCTAGAGAGGGGGTAGGTTTGTCCTCATAGGGAATAAATCTCAATGAGAATGTCTCTCTTGGGATGTTTTTTGTGTTGAAGGGTCTACCTAATGATCATGTCTCTCAGTGTATTTCCTTATAAAGGTCTCGGTAGCTTGGCTACTACAGGAACTCCCCGAGACCCGAGACCCTCGCCCCCTCGCCCCTCCATCGCTTGCCCTTTCCCCCCTCCTTCGCCAGAGCGGGCAGCCACAGCGGATCCTGGCTAAGGCTCCCATACGCAGTGACGGCGCCAGGCCCGCCCCATCTCCATCCGCCCCGCCCCTCCC
>NW_004567125.1:34658170-34759773 GCF_000260355.1 Condylura cristata | reverse complement strand
TCCTCCCGCCGCCGCCACCTCCCTCCTCCCTCCCTGGGGCCGAAGCCACCGCCGCCGCCATGGACGATTCGGGCCTGATTCGCCGCCGGAGGCTGCAGGTATGCAGCGGTCCTTGCCCAGGGTGAAGGGGAAGGTGTCGGTATCCTGGGGCGGGGCCCGGCAGGGGGCGGGAGAACTTGAGCCTGGGTCCACTCGAGCACCCCCTCCCCTGGCCTCCGGACGTTACCCACGGGGAAGGCGGTGGCCGCGCGTCTCGCAGAGATGGGGACCCCGCCCCTCAGGCGCCCGGGATCTAGGGAGCTGATGGAGGGGGTGGGTGAAGCCTAGCACTACCCTTCGGGGATAGCCTGAGGGGTGCCTGGCCCACTAGAGGGGGAGGGGGCTAGAGGCCATAGTCAACGTTCCGGAGCCGGGCCTGACTCGCGGGTGAGGGACCCCAGCAAAGTTGTTGCCTCAGGGCTCTTGCCCCTCGGGGCCATCAGCGCAGCAGCCGTAAACATGTTTGTGCGGCAGCCTCGCCCCTCACCACTCCATGAAACCCTTTTTTGAGGCCCCAGAACCCCTGGTACCTCCATGCAATTGCCGGACCATCAGGATTCTTCCTACTGTCCTAATTGGACAGGCACCTGGACTACTGCCTCTCCATTCCACCCCCTCCACCCTCCACTACAATCCCTCCCTCCCAGTGCCATCCTCAAGTCCAGCCCAGCTTGTGGGTGGGCGGGAGCGATTTTTAGTTCTTTGCGGCCTTAAAAGATGCTGGTCTCCAGGCTGCGCAGGCGCGGAAGGCGTGGATCCACTGCTCGGAGTGGGACATTGAGGATTGTTGCAGAGTGTGGGGAAGGTGGGACAAAGCCAGGCGTCAGCAACTCCCACCTCCAAAATGGGTGGGGATTCTGAAGCTGAGAAGGGACCTCTTTTCCTGTCTGTGGGTCCTGAGAGTTAATACGGGGATTTTGGGTTTAAGTATTGCCCCCCAAACTGACCCCAGAGGGAACATTGATAAAAGTTTCATATCAAGGCTTGTAATTGGTCTGGTTCTATCGAGCCTACTTGAAGCTCAGCGGTGCTCTAAGTAAGCCAAATGTAGGCCAAAGCTCAGATTACACCACTGGTCTGGAGCAAGGGAAAAGAAGGGGAGGATTCAAGATTTCATTCTTAATCCATTTCTGAACTGCCCCAATCCACTATTCCTGAGACTGGAGACCAAGATGAGTCGGAGCAGCAGGAAAAACCAGAGTCAAAAGGCAGGAAGGATTTTTCAGGCATCTGCACGATGCTGGGGCGCAACAAGGGCTGGAAATTAGAAAGCTAATTTGCTTTCAAACAGCTCAGACGACCACTTCTCAGAGACTTCGCCTCTTTAGGTCTTCGTTGGATTTGCTCCCTATTCCAGCGTAGAGTTAAGAGAAAGAATTATGGGGGAAAGGGAGGGAACTCTGCAAATGTAGGGAAAGTGCTGAAGCTGCCAGACTCACGTCCGCGCCGCGCCGTCGGGTCCTCCTGGAAAGAACCGAAAGAGGCGGGTCTTCAAGGGGGTGTTTTCCCGCCCTCCTGGCTGGCGCCGACTCCCATTGGCTCAGAGCTCTGCGGACTTGTGTCTGGCGCGCCAGACCCTACCGCCAGCCTGGGATTCTCCTATACTCACTCGTCGTTCTTCCCGAGGCGACCTCGCGGTTTCTTGCGTGGTGTCTGACCCTATCCCTTTCCCCCTGGAAATGTTAACCACTTCGCTGCGTGAACACACCCTCACACACATGGGTAATCCTTTTAAGAATTGTCTCACAACCACCGAAAGCCCCCCCGTTGACAATTGGGATCGTTTATATATGTACAGTTTCCTAAGTCTATTGCCCTGTTCCCAGCTCTATCCTTTAATTGCGCGGGGAGAAACAGAATCCACCGAGCTGAGCTGCCCCGTAGCTAGGTATTGAAATAGTGTCTGCCTACACTGATGCCAAATCCAAAACCTCTGGTTAAGGATGTTAAGGGATGCTAGTGGATGAAACTAGGTTTAAATAGTTATCTGAGTGACGTTTAAAAGTTTCCCAGGGAAAAAAAAAAGTTTCCCAGGGGTTCACCCTCCAAGGCCCATTATACCCTGATCTGGAGTGCTGGGATCCGTGCCTAGGAAATCCAGGTTTTGATTTCACTTGGGCAATTACTGTTGTCCTGCATATCTGCACGTCCAAGTTTTGGCTCATTCAAGCGGATCCTGCAAAAGACAGGGGGAGAGCCTTGTATGGATTTCCAGTCACCAGTGATTCAGGATGGTACAATTGTCCATTTGTGACAGTGTGTACTTTGATCCCCATCATATGTCTGTCGTCTGTATGTAGGAATGGAAGGTGCCTCTGTTCCATCCTCTGTCATGCGATAGGTCCATTCATAGTAACTTCTATTTCTATGACTCAATATTTATAAGTGCTTACTATGTGATAGACACCATGCTAAGGTGATAGACACCAGTATCAGCTCTTTGAATTCTCTAAGAGGCATGGATTTGGAATGTCATTTACCAAGGTTATGACAAGCAAATGATTTAAACCCAGGCCTTTTTGCTAGCAGAGGTCCTGAAAAGAATCTAGAGTAGAGTGAATCTGTGTACTTCTTTCTCTGTTAGGAATATTCTATCCAGAGAGCCTCCCATGGCTGTTCTTATTTTTCAACAATCAAAAGTCACTTCACCCAATGATGAAGTTTTCAATTGGAAAATCATTTTCTTCATATACTGTGGAACTGTTTAAAGCAGCAAAGGATTGTGTCATAATCCGAAGAAACTCATAAATTATGTGGGATTCTGATAGGATGATCTTTTAGAAAAATAAGAGGATGGCTCAAGATGAAGAAAAATGGGGAGGAAGAGGAAGATTAGAAGAGAGGGAAGAGAGCAGAAAGGGACTAAGGAGGAGGAGTAGAGTGAGGAGAGGAACAGGGAGGGATAAGGGATACAAGATAAAGGGGCAACAAAATGTTTTAACAGTTAGGAAATTCCATGTAGCATTTATGTATAACCTAATCAATTAATATCATTTATTAACATATTCAATCACTGAAATGAAAAAAAAGTCACTTCGCCAAAATAGCCCCCTCTGACCATTGTGTTCCCTTCTTAGCTAACCCCCCACTTTATATCAACTTGTTTAATTTTATTCATAATTTACTACAATCTAAAATTATTTTGTTCATTTCTATATTAATCTTTTTATTTTCTGCTCCCTTCCTTTAGCCCCAAATTTAGGGCAGGAATTTTTGTGTCAACACTGCTTGCCTCCAGTGCCTAACTCAGGTCCTGGCAAACAACAGGTGCTCAGAGTACTTTATTTTTTTTTTAAGATTTATTTATTTATTCTGGTGTAGAGGAATTGGGGTGTAGGCTAGAGACAGAGTGGGGAGCGGAAACAGGTGGATCCACTGAGACAAACTGCTGAGGGGAGCAATGGGCGAGACAGGAGAGGTTTGCTGCTCCAGTTCCCTGGCCCAGCATCGAACTCTGGTCTTTGCTGTGATAACCCCTAGGTTATCAGAGAGGCCCCTCAAAATATTTTTCATACAGATTCCTGTTTCATTGGCACACACATTGAGATGATAATTCAGGGCCCTGTCCTAGTCTCTGGGGGTAGGGAGAGGGAATCACTGTGGTACTCTCCCCAAGGAACACTGCATCGCAAGGATGCAGGGGAATGATGCTGATAAGGGGCTGTTTGACCCCACTTCTGCTCCTCCAGGGCCTGAGAGGGCTTGTGAGCAGCGGCTGCTGGTGCACGCTGACCTCTATCCTTTTGCTCCTTTGCCTTCCAGAAGGATTTGCCCCTGCCCCGGAAAAGTAGCAGGTGAGCCTTGGGGAGAGATAAGCTGAGCTTTGTGCCCCTTCACGGGCCGGGGGCGCCAGGGGAGAGCACTAGCTGGGCTTGGTGCGCTTAGGGTACGGCAGCGCCCCCTTCCGGCGGGCGGCAGCCGAAGGGCCCTCCCCTCCCCCGCCCTCCCCTGCCCGCTGCGGCTCAAGCCTCCGCCCCGCGCGCTCGTTCCCCGCGCCGCCGCGGCTGCTGCACCTGCCACCATGTCGCCGCCGCTGGGTCATGTCTGACTCTCTCTGGACCGCGCTTTCCAATTTCTCGATGCCCTTCTTCCCTGGCGGCAGTATGTTCCGCCGCACCAAGAGGTAGACCCCCCCACCCCCCATCCCTTCGACCTTGACCAGGCCCTCCCGGCAAAGCCATCCCTCCGGCCGCTGCCGCAGGGCGGGGCCCGGGTTGCTGCACCCTGTCCAGCTTCTCCGGAGGTGCTGCGCTGCACCTTCCCGCCAGGGATGGGACTGAATGGGGACAGTGTGTGGCAAGACTTGGGGGACTGCACGCTGGGAAGGACCTCCGCGGGAGGAGGTGGGCTGGCTGGGTGGGGGGTGGCGATGCCTTTGTCTGCTCTCGCTTTGGGCTTGAGTAACCCAATGTGGGTGGGGAAAGAGGGGAAGGTGGGGGGCTTGGTACCCTCAGAACAATAGCTACAGACTGGCCTCTCCCCACCCCCTTGCCTTGTGTTCCTGTCCATGCTAATATGCTCAGTCACTGCGGCTGGGTGTGAAGGGAATGATGGGTCTGGGGACTTGCAAGCTGGCATAGGGAAGGGCAGAAAGGAGAGGGGGAAGCTTATCATAGCACAAACTCCCCCAAGAACACAGCCTCATAAGGAAAATAGTGACACGGAGAGTCATACAGGACATGATGTCACACACATACAGACAACAGCCCTAGTGGCCCAGATACACACTCCAAGCACCGCATATACCCACTCGAAAGTGTCCATAGATCAGAGGTGACAGAAACATACAGGCAGCCCCCTGAGTGACACAGAAACAAGTAAACCCATAGGCACTGTATTATATATGTCCAGTAAGTGTACATCCAGTTAGATGCCACATGCATGGGAGTCAACACAAAATTATGCCTTCCAAGAGACACAGACACATGTGTGGCAATGATATCCATGCAATGATAATGTCACAGCACATGATATCACCTAAATATGTCACATGCTGTGTCACATGGATGCCAAAATAAACAGACACAGGGAATCTTGAAGAGTTGAAGAAATACACAATATCACAGGTTAAAAAAGCCAGAATCATGCAGGGACTGCAACACATAGGGCATACTCAGACATACCGAGTGTTGTTGGGTGTTAAGCTTACATAGTAGACACCACACATGGACAGTCATTTTGGAAGTCACACATCCACAAGGACAGTATTGAGCACATTCATCATGCACATATTACAGCACACCATGGCACATCTTGTCACAGACACATGAGTTACACGCTGTCACAAACACACTGAGGCACAGGTTGTATCACTCATGATGCTACGTGAGGATGTGTCCAGTGTTGAATTCACTCACTGGGTGCCACAAGGGACATACAGTGAATGTCACACATAGATCCAAAGATGCACAGAAACTATCTCCAATGGTGTCACATAGACAACATGATTATCACTCCATGACTGACACTTGTCCCACTCATGGTCACTCATGATCTGTACCAGGAGTGTCTCACACACACATGTCACATATACATCTCCTCTCATCCTCAATCCTGCTGAAACACTCATTGCCTCCTGCTCTGATCAGTCCTCTTGAGGCACCTTCACGCACACACATGGAAGATAGGTAATGATCTGAGGTGGGAGGGCAGCTTGTTGGGCTCACAAACTCACTAGGTGGCGGCCTATTAGGTCACCTTGCCTCGTATTCCCCACAGTTGCCGTACCAGTAACCGGAAAAGCCTCATCCTGACCAGCAGCACTTCACCTACGCTGCCACGACCTCATTCTCCACTGCCAGGACACCTGGGTGAGAAGGGTGGAAGGTGTGGACCAGATTGGGGAAGGAGGTTCCACAGGCGAGGGGTGGGACCATGATGCTATAGGAGCCGGGCAGAATCTGGGTAGAGGTGGACCCAGGTTGGATGAAATGCTGGACCTTCCTTATGTAGGGGTGGCCTGTCAGAGAGGGGAGGGCACTGGGGAAGGAGGCCCAGGTGGAGCTATCAACAGATTGAAAGGGGGATGAGTTGGAAAGGTGAAGCAAATCTGGGGGTGGAATCGGCCTGGAGGGAGGCTGGGAAAACTTGATAACCAAAGCCATTTAAAAGAGGTGGAGCCACTGCGAAGTGGTATGGCCAAGTCCCACTTGGGTCAAAGCAGACTAGAGGGGACGGAGAACTGTTTGCAACCCGTTTGGGATCATGAAGCCTGATTGGGATGGTCTTCCATCTTAGGCCTGAAGATCTCCCTCTTTCCACCACAGGTAGCAGTCCCTTGGACAGCCCCCGAAACTTCTCCCCTAACACCCCCGCCCACTTCTCATTTGCCTCCTCCCGAAGGTGAGTCCCTCTCCCCAGGGTCCCAGAACCTTGGCTGGACTGCCCCTCCCGACTCTCTGGGCTGCCATCTGTTCCCCTTCTAACTGCACCTGAGCCAGGGCTTGAGGAACCCACAGAACGTCCCAAGGTCCCATCGGGAACAGGCGCCCAGCCTTAGGGGAGGGGCCTATAAGAAGGGGTCAACCGACTAGCTAGAACCAGGGAAGGGGTGGGGCTTTCTTTGCAGCGGAGCTAAAGCGCTTGCGCTATGGGTCCAGGGTCTTAGTTTCCAGAACCTCACTCTCCAGGTCTGGTGTTTCCATAGCAACGAAGGAGAGTGGAGACGAGCTGCGCAAGCGCGCAGATGGCGCTATCCATACTGGGACTCTTGGTCCCCAAAGTGGGGGAGGGCGGCTAGATCTATTTCTGAAGGGCCCAACCGGAGAAATCCAAACTTTTCCTCTAGGGATCTTTACGGGTTTCTGGAGTGTCCCTCAATGAATATTCTGGGACCTTTGATGAAATTGGGGGAGGTAGAAAGCTTTCGCAAATGTTTTTTTTTTTGAGATATTTCTGGGAGTTGTCATGTCAGGGTGTTGAGTGGGTCTCATTTTCTTTGACCTATATTCATTCTAAACCACGTCTGAATATCTGCTTTGTCTGGGAGCTGGGATTACACTATTTCTATGTTGGGAATTTAACTGCGGGGGCAGGCCAGAGGAACCAGATAACTGCAAAGGCTGGTGAAGTTTGCGGTGTGGGAATTGCAGGGGCTAGGGATAGGGGCAGGTAGGGGCCGTGAGAGGGTGGGGAAGGCCTCCTTGGCTTTGGAATTCCATTGAGAGCAATAGGTAGCCAGATCACAGATTGGGCCTGATGTGGTAATCTGCATGGAGGCTGGGCTGAGTGAGGGTGGGCACTGCCTGGACGAAGACTACAATGTGTGGGGTTGTGTGGCTGTATGAGTTTGCAATCTTTGTGCTGATGTGGATGTACGTTTGTGAGTTTCTGAGGCAACCTGTACCTGTACATGTCCATTGGAGTATGCATTTGAGTGCATGTATAAATGTGTATCAACGTGACCTGTAAGATAGTAAATGTGCGTGAATGTGTGAGGGAGCACGCACCTCATGTATCTCTTGTGAGTGCGTGCAATCCGCGTGGGAGTGTGAATGAATCTGTGACTGTGTGACAGCCTGAATGTGTGACTGAGTACATGACTATATCTTGAAGATATCTGTGTGAATGTGAAAGTATAGAATGTGAGTGAAGGAATATACTCTGACGTGAGTATGAATACTGGGACTGTAGGTATATGTGTCATATGTGAGTGTATGTCTGTTTTTGCATGTGTGACTGTTAGTGAGGGCAAGATGATGTTTGGGAAAATGTATGGGACAGTGAATTTGAGGGAGTGCCTGTGTTGAGGAGTCACATGTCAATATGTGTGGCTATCAATGTGTGTGAATTTGACTATAATAGTCACCAACATTAGTTAGTGTGGCCATCAGAACGATTGTGTCTGCATAAAATTGAGTGTACTGACTTAGTCACAGTGTATATTTGAGGGAAGGGGCATTCCTCTGAGAAGATCTAAGGAGTCTCCCTCAGAACTTTCTCATGGTGGGTCCTCTAGGGATTGACCTTCGGTTCTTTCCGCAATATCTTCTTGGGTAGGCATTTGGGGTTTTCTTTGGATCTACTCCAGGGACTTATTTGATGTAAAGATAAAAGGAGAGGAGATTATAGGATAGATCAGAGGAGACTGATCTTCACCCCAGGTCTCTGGTGCCTGGGTGGAAGACTCTTTGCCTCCTTCACTCTGAAAGTCTTAAGGAATCTCAAAGCACAGACATATTTCCCCACTGCCTGCCCAGCCCAGTGACTTCTCTCACATTCCAAGGAGTGGGGGAGATGGGAGTGATATGTTGGCCTCTGAGCACCTTGGCTGGGTTCCAGGGCGGATGGACGTCGTTGGTCTCTCGCTTCACTCCCTTCGTCTGGCTATGGAACCAACACTCCCAGCTCCACTGTCTCGGTGAGTATGGTGGAAGGGTGGGTGGAGAGAAATTGTATGGGACCTTTCCACCAAAAAACTCATCCCAGGCCAGTAGCTGGTTTAGTCTGAATGAGAATTTTGGGTCCCTCCTATCTCTCAAGGTGTTACTTGTCTGTGTATTAGCAAATCACAGGTCCCTCTGAAGTGCTTTCTCTACCATGCAACATATGTTATCAGCAAGCCTACTCATTGCCATTTTTTTTTTTTATTATTAAGGCTCATGTATTAGACCATTTGCCCAAGTGTCTACCATTGGCCAGGTCAGGCTACATCTCCATCCAAAACCCATTTGCTTATCCACTGCAATACCCAAAGTCTCTTCATATGTCCTTTTTTCTACCTGTGTCTCTGGTTTGCTCACCTATCCTTTGGTCTAATGTTTAGACATTTATCAGATGACTGTCATGTGGTAGGTGGGCTCTACAAAATGAGACAGCTTCCAAGGATTCAGGAAACCCTTGTGGGGGAGACAAGCCACTAAGAAGGTATTTACAACACAGGACTATCAGATCTGTGGTGTGGGTGGTGTAAGAAAAGGCGAAAGCAGAGGCATCTGGAGATTTAAGGCAAGGGAGGTATCTGACTCAACTGGGAGGAAGGTCAAGAAAGGCTTCTGGGAGGAGATGTCATTGAAGCTCAGATAATCATCAGGTGGAAAAAGGAAGAGATAGGTGTTCCAAGAAGAGGGAATAACATGTTTAAACTCCCAATGGAAACAGGAGAATTTTTCAAGTATGAAAATAACCTTTTGTGTCTGGAGTTTTAGGCTGGGAGTGCAGGAGCAAAGGTGATTTGGTATTGAACTTGATCATGCTGGAGACTGTCATTCAGGGGTAGGAGTTAGATTGATTTTGAAATGCAGTCATAAGTCATAGAAAGACCTTTTTGCTTTATATTAAATTATACTTTAATTTTCGTCTAAACTGTCTGAAACTGTGATTACAGAATGACAGGTTGTAAATCATTTAAAAATTTTATTTTTAAAGATGTATTTATTTATGCATACAGGAACTGGGATGTAAGTCAGATGTGCGGAGGTGTGTGTGTGTGTGAGAGAGAGGATTCACCAGAGACAGAGTAGGGAGCAGAACAGAAAATACACTGCTGAGGGGAGCATCAGGCGAGACAGGGGAGGTCTGCTGTGCCATGTGGGTCACTCCCTGGCCGGCTAGGAACACAAACTTGTGCTGCAGTGGCTAGCAATAGCTTAATAGCACTGTCTTTAAACCCTGCACCACCAGGGAGGCTCCTTATATGTAGTTTAATAGGTACCAATGGGACAGGGAGTTTCAAGCAGGGAAGTGAGTGATTTAATGTTTAAAAAGATCATTTTGGGGCCTCCCTGGTGGCACAGGGGTGAAAGTCACAGTGTTATCAAGTTATCCCCAGCCACTGCAGCATAAGTTCAATCCCAGGCAGATACACCTGTCTGGTCTCCACTCTGCCTCTGGTGAATCTTTTCATCTGCCCATACCTCTAGCCTGCATTCCAGTTCTATACAAAAATAAATAAATAAAATCTTTATTTTTGAAATCAATTTTTGCATACAAGAATGGAGGTGCACAGAGTAAGAGGATTCACCAGAGAGCAGTGGGGAACAGTAGATCCGCCTGCAGCTACTGAAATACACTGCTGAGGGGAGCAGTAGGTGAGACAGGAGAGATCTGCTGCATTATGTGGACAGCTCCCTGGCCAGGGCTCACTCATGCTGCAGTGGCTGGCAGTAGCTTGACAGTGCTGAGACTTAACCCTTTGCACCACCAGAGAGGTCCAATAAATAAAGTCTTTTTTTAAAAAAAGATATATTTATTTATGCATACAAGAACTGGAGAACAGGCCAGAGGTGTGGGGGCTGAAATCATTCACCAGAGACAGAGTGGGGAGCAGAACAGGCAGATCTAAAATACATGGCTGAGGGAGCAGTGGGAGAGGTCTGCCATGCCATGTGGGTCAACCATTGGCCTGGAATTAACTCGTGCTGCAGTGGCTGCAAACAGCTTCATAGTGCTGTGCGTTAACCCATTGGACCATTTTGCCTGCAAAGTCAAGTGGTATCTTCGTGTCTATCCACTGATGTCTGTGGGTCTGTGCCAGGCCCTGACCAGGGACTTAAGGGATCCAAATCCCTTCCCTCAAGGATCAGACAGGAACAACAAAGATGTCAGATAAATACAGCTAGAAGAAACAAGATAGGGCGGTGCTGGGTATGTGTTCTGAGGAGGCCTCCCTGAGGGGTGGCATTTGAGCAAAGATGTGAAGGAGAATGAGTGATCCACAGTAGATGTGCTCCAGGCAGAGAGAACTAGTACAAAGGGCCTGAGGCAGGGGTGTGCGTGGCTGTTTAAGGACCATCAAAGAGGCTGGTTTGACTGGAACAGAAGACACAAGGAAGAGCATGGAAGGAAGCCAAGCAAGGAGAACAGACCAGATCTTACTGGACCTTATAAGTTATGGGGAGAACTTCCACATTCACTCTTATCAAGGAGAGAGGCATAGGAAGTTCTTAACAGTGAAGGGATGAGACTTGATTCAGGTTTTAACAAGCCCCCTCTAGCTACATCTGGTCCTCACCCATGTCTGTTCTTGTCTTCTGTCTGTTGTCAGGAGTCAGTCCCAACCTGGGTTCTGGGATCCAAGAACATTAATCAGGTCCTGATCCCAGCCTGTGTTGTGACCTATTAGCTCTGGGAGTCCCAGCCCGGGGTCCCCAGCTGTGGGGGGACCAGGGTGGCTCTGACTCTAGTCCCACTCCTTCCGCAGTCTTCCTGCTCTTCCCAGGAGCGCCTGCACCAGCTGCCCTACCAGCCCACCGTGGATGAGCTTCACTTCCTCTCCAAACACTTCGGCAGCACGGAGAGCATCACTGATGAGGATGGTGGCCGCCGCTCCCCAGCTGTGCGGCCTCGCTCACGGAGTCTCAGGTGGTCAGAATTGCCTTCCTTCAAGTTGGCAGTCTGGGGGCTTGTGCACTGCCAGATTGAACCTATGAATAAATTGGGTTTGCAACGCGGAGGGTGAGGTTAAATCTGAGGGGATCTGACGCCTGTCTGCAGTTTCAAGGCGGGGGGCTAGACTGGCTGGACTTCTCTCCCTGCAGCCCCGGGCGCTCCCCCTCCTCCTATGACAATGAAATTGTGATGATGAACCATGTGTACAAGGAAAGGTTTCCAAAGGTGAGGCGGGCCCAGCGCAGTCCTGGGCGGCTGGGCGGCAGGAAACCTCGCCTTAGCTCCGCGCGTCCTCTGTTGGCCAGTTCGCGCAGTGCAGGCTCCCGGTGATGCCAGCTCCCTACCCCTACTTCTGTCCCTCCTGCAGGCCACCGCGCAGATGGAGGAGAAGCTGCGAGACTTTTCTCGTACCTATGAACCTGACAGCGTGCTGCCGCTGGCGGACGGCGTGCTCAGCTTCATCCACCACCAGATAATCGAACTGGCAAGGGATTGCCTGACCAAGTCCCGCGACGGCCTTATCACCACTGTCTACTTCTACGAATTGCAGGAGAATCTGGAAAAGCTGCTTCAGGACGTGAGTGCACCAGAAATCTGGCCCCATCTCAGGCTCTCCACACCCCCAAATCAGGTCCCATGCCCTCAACCCCTTCCTTCATCCTAGATCCATTCAGGTGCTGGTGTGGAACTGAGGATTCAGGGATAAAAGAGAAGGACATGGTCCCCACCCTGGTCTGATGGGGAAGGCAGGGATTTAAACCCCCTCATCTGCGTTTCTTTTCTTAAATGTCACCTCCTCCAGTGGCCTCCTAGACAGTTCTCCCTCTTTTAAAATGTTAAAATCTGTTCACATTTCCCACCATTTTCTCCTTAGCACATAGTACCACTCATCATGATGTATATTTTGCTCATCTTATTTTATGTCTCCCCTACTTGAATGGAATTTCACAAGTGGGTGGTAGATTATCTTGTTCTGTTTACTGTTGTATCCCTGTTGCCCTGCACAGTGCCCAGCACACTGTAGGGGCTCAATACATATTGCATAAAAGGACGAATGGAGGGATGCATGGATGAATAAGTGAAGGTAAACAAGGTAATGCTTCTATTCAAGTGAATGATAATGGCTAACATTAATTGAATACCTATGTGTGCTGGGATACTGTGGACTGGGACACAGAACATAGCAGTGAAGAGACAGGTATTTTTGCCCTTTTGAGGTTGGTAATTCCTTTTTTTAAGGATTTATTTATACTTATTTATTCATACATACAAGAACCAGGTTGTAGGTCAGAGGTGTAGGGAGTGAGAGGATTCACCAGAGACAGAGTGGGCAGCAGAATAGGCCGATCTACCGAAATGCACTGCTGAGGGGAGCAGCTGGCAAGACAGGAGAGGTCTGCTGTGCTATGTGGGTCAGCTCCCTGGCTGGGGATTGAATTCAGGCCGCAGTCGCTATGGATAGTTTGATAGCACCGAGACTTAACACCTTTGCAACAGGGAAGTACAAAACTGATCATTTTGTGTCCTGAGCAGGATGAACAGCACATGTAAAGGTCTCTAAGGAGGGAAGCAATTAGGGAAATTCCAGGAACACAGAAGCCAAGTGATTGCACTACCATGAAGAAAAGAGAATGGATAAGGTCACAGGAACCAGAATATGGGCTTTTGTGTTCCAGAACCCTTTCTCATACTTCTGGTGGCCCTGTGGTGTCAATAAAGGCATTGACTTTGGATAGAATCAAAAGTGCAGACTCCAAATGGCCTCTACTCACATCTAGCTTATTACTTACTTGCTGTGTAACCTTTGCCAAATCACTTTACCTCAGTTCTTTTACTATAAAAGGGAGATTTACTCATCCATTCATTCCACATGTTTATTAAGAAGCTGACATGTGCCCAACTAGAAGCTGAAGAATCAGCTGAAAATAAAAGGCCCCTTCTATCAGGGAGTTGCCATGATAGCAGGAAGAGATAGAAAACAATCTGGACATCCTAGAAATAGAATGGTGCAAGTGATTACTTTTGTCCCAGTATATTAAAGGAACTATTGAAAAAGTTGAAATATAGGCATTCTAAAGCTTAACATTATTTTAAGTTTAAATCTATTAATTGTAATCAAATAAGAATTTGTTATAATTTTACTTTCCTGATTTTAATGGAAAAAATTCATGACTAATAAAAACTTAATAGAAACCATTATCTTTTAAAACTACATAGATTGCCTTTTGCTTCATGTTCTAAAAACCTCATTACAATCCTGTTGGGTTCTGTATTTATTTACACTTTGCTCTTATCTTTTTAAAATTAATTTTGAGATTTCTTAGTATTGCATTAAAATTACTTATCTTGCAGACTGAGGTGTTTGGTGTCAAAGTGAGTGCTTCATTTGCCTCACCCTAGTCTTACTTAGTAATTGATAAATTAACATATTGCAAGTTATAAGTGGATTTCTACGAGAGAAAAAAGGAAAAGTACAATAGGGTAATGGTGACTGAGGGTGCTGTCAGGAAGAGGGGCGCCATTTTAGACTGGGGCTTCAGGGTAGGTCTCCATAAAACTGTGACATGGGGGCTATGTAAGAGCATTGCAGACAGAGGGAGTCTAACTCTTCCTGGATTATAGAGCTGTTTTGAAGTTTAATTGAATGGAAGCTTTAGGATAGTGTTTGCTGTAGAAATAATAATAAATATTATTATAGCTAAATTATCGTATTAAATGTGAAATGTTAAATCTTCAATATTATATAGTATATATATTATCAATATTATATATTAAATTAATGAATAATGGTAATTTAAGCCCTTTATCACATGGTCTTAGCCTTAGGCTTCTTACCTATAAAATGGGACCAGCAACAGTGTATACTCTGTGGGGCTGGGAGAGGAGTCTAGCTGTGGCAGGCTCCTGTGGACCCTACCTCAAACTGTCCCTTCCACCCCCCCAGGCTTATGAACGCTCAGAGAGCTTGGAGGTGGCCTTTGTCACTCAGCTGGTGAAGAAGTTGCTCATTATCATTTCAAGACCAGCGAGGCTGCTGGAATGCCTGGTGAGAGGGTTGGGCAAGGGGGTTGCTGGTGGGAACCTCTGAGAGCTCACTTCAAGACCATCCCTGCTTTCCCTCAGGAATTCAACCCTGAAGAGTTCTACCACCTGCTGGAAGCAGCTGAGGGTCATGCAAAGGAGGGTCACCTTGTCAAGACAGACATCCCTCGCTACATCATCCGCCAGCTGGGCCTCACCCGAGACCCCTTTCCAGGTGCCAGTGGGTACTCAAAGGGGTTGTGGGTAAACTAGCCCAGACACCAGACTTTACTTACTTTAGTCCTTCCTAGATGTGGTACACCTGGAGGAACAGGACAGTGGCGGCTCTAACACACCTGAGCAGGACGACCTCTCTGAGGTAAGACCAGGTGGCCAGTGGCCAATACTTTGGTTCTGGCCAGAGTGACAAGCCAGGGCTCACCCAGTACTCTGCCCTCAGGCTGAATGGATCTCTTAGTCTCCAGTTCTGAGCTTCAGTTTCCCCTTTTATAAAACATGATAATAACTCTTCCTCCTTGTACTTTTTTCTTTCATGGTAAAATACACATGACATAAAATTTACCAGCTTGGCTGTTTGTAAACGAACATTATAAAAAGTTAAAAAGAAAAAAGATGACAATTCAGTGGTATTTCGTACATTCACAATGGGGGGGGCACTCACTCCTACTACCTAGTTCATCTCAAAAGGAAGCTTTGGACCCATTGAGCAGTCACTCCCCATCCCCGCTTCTTCCCTAGCCCCTGGCAGCCATTAATCTGCCTTCTGTCTCTATGGATTTGCCTCCTCTAGACATTTCATATAAATAGAATCATTCACTTTGTAGCCACTGGTGTCTGGCATAATGTTTTCATCTATCTTTGAGCATGAATCAGCACTTCATTCCTTTCTATGGCCCATTTTCCATTGTGTGGATAGGCCACATTTTGTGTATTCGTTATCTAGCATTTGGGCTGTTTCTACCTTGGGCTATTGCATGAGTAGTGCTGCTGTGAACATTTATGCTCACATGTTTGTTTGAATAACTGCTTCAATTGTTTTGGGTATATACCAAGGAGCTGGGTTGGTCTGTAATCTATGTGTAATTAACCTAGGGACCCTGCACGGGGTTCACTCAACTTCAGTCAGCATAATGAAAATTGCTGTGGTCCCACCCAAACCAACCACCTCTTGTCTAGTGGAGACTGCCTGTCATGGTGACTATAAGTATTTTCTCTGAACTATCTAGTACCTTCCAAAAATTGAAACAAAATCAGTAGATTTGGCCTTGATATTATGGTTTGGGTTTTCATTGGAAAATTTAGAAGTTCTGACCAAATTGTATTGCAACCACCTGGCATTTGAGTTTGTAATTTTTAAAAATATTGTATTCATTTCTTTTTGCATAGAAACTGCGTGTGGGCCAGAGGTGGGAGGTGAGACAGAGTGGGAAGCAGAACAGGCAGATTTACTGAAATATCCTGATGAGGGAAGCAGTGGCCGAAATAGGAGAGGTCTGCTGTACCATGTGGGTCACCTTTCTGGCTGGGATTGAACTCAGGCTATTGTGGTGATAGTGCTGGGACTTAACCCCTAGGCCACCAGGGAGACCTGAGATTGTGATTTTTTTTTTTTAAAGATTTATTTATTCGTACAGAACTGGGGTACAGGCCAGAGATGCGGAGGGTGAGAGGATTCACCAGAGACAGAGCGGGGAGCAGAACAGGCAGATCGACGAAATACACTGCTGAGGGGAGCAGTGGGCGGGCCAGGAGAGGTCTGCCTCACCATGTGGTCGCCTCCGGGGCAGGCGGGGATTGAACTCATGCGGAAGTGGAAGTGGCTTTAGCTTCTCAGTGCAGTGCTTTAACCCGCTGCACCACCAGGGAGGGCCCTGAGATTGTGATTTTTGTTTCAAATTACATCTATCAATTCACAGTCATACATCTTTTTATTTTATTTTGTAAAATTTATTTATTCATGCATACTAGAACTAGGGTGCAGGCCAGAGGTGAGGGTGTGGGGGTAGGGTGCAAGGATTCACCAGAGACAGAATGGGGAGAACAGGCAGATGTACTGAAATATACTGCTAAGAGGAGCAGCAGGTGAGATAGGAAAGGTCTGCTGCACCATGTGGGTCAGCTCCCTGGCCTGGGATTGAACTTATGCCACAGTGGCTGTGGATAGCTTCATAGTGCTGAGACTTAACCCCATGCATCACCAAGTAGGTGCAAGTCAGTAGTTTCATATTTCATATCTCTTTGTGTAGTATTTATATAATGAATCTTTTTTCTACTAAGGAAAATAAAAGTAACTTTCAAAAAAGATTTATGGGGCCTCCCTTGTGGTGCAGAGGTTAAAGTCTTAGCACTCTCAAGCTGCATTGTGACTTCCATCCCTGCTCAGGGAGCTAACCCACATGGCAGCAGCAGACCTCTCCTATCTTGCCCACTGCTCCCCTCAGCAGTGTATTTCAGGAGATTCACCTGTTCTACTCCCCCGTCTGTCTCTGGTGAATCCTCTCACACTCCCCTTTACCTCTGGCCTACACCCCAGGTCTTATATGCATAAATAAATCAGTCTTTAAAAATAAAATGTCTCTGGTGGTGCAACAGGTTAAAGCACCGTATTATGAAGCTCGCCAAAGCCACTGCAGCATGAGTTTGATCCCTGGCCAGGGAGCTGACCCAAATGGCGTGGCAGACTTCCTCTGACCCACCCGTTGCTCCCCTCAGCAGTGTACTTTGTCAGTCTGCCTGTTCCACTCCCCAGTATGTTTCTGGTAAATCTTCTCACCGCTCCCGCTCCTCTGGCCTGTACCCCAATTCTGTAAGCATAAATGAATAAATCTTTAAAAAAAAATTAAAACTAACTAAATAAAATAAATAAAAAGTCTCCCAATATATCCACACTTGTCTCCCATTACCTTATATTCCCCAAATATTATTACAATCATGTATTTCTTAATGACATTTCAGCCCATGAGAGATTTACATATGATAGTAGTCTAATAAGTCTACCCTCTAGCCTAGGTGTGTGGTAGGCTATACCACCTAGGTTTGTGTAATGACACTTTGTGACTTTTACACAATAATGAAATAATCTACAGACATATTTCTTGGGACATACCTCTCTTAAGGCATGTGTGACTGACTTTATATAGTTCCATTTACCACCTTTATTTTTATTTATTTTTAAAGATTTTATTTATTTATGCTTACAGAACTGGGGTACAGACCAGAGGTGTGGTGGGTGAAAGGATTCACCAGAGACAGAGTTGGCAGCAGAACAGCAGATCTACTAAAGTACACTGCTGAAGAGAGCAGCGGGTGGGTCAGGAGAGGTCTGCCACGCCATGTGGGCCAGCTGCCTGTTGGGGGATTGAACTCGTGCTGCAGTGGCTTCGAGAGCTTCATAATGCGGTGCTTTAACCGGTTGCGCCACGAGAGAGAGCCCTGCCACCTTTAGTTTTTACACAAAAGCATAGAGCACATATTGTGCTTTGCTTTCCCTCATTTACCAGAATACTCTGAACTTTCTGAATCAGTGTATAAAAAGGGTCCTCATTTGTTTAGACAGTAGCAAACATTCCTTTATATAGAAGTACCTCATGTTTATTTAACCAATTTCCCATGGATGGGAATATGAGTTTATTCTAATCTTGTGATGAGCCAAATTGTACATGTGCAAGTATGTCTGGAACATGAAATTGCTGTGTCAATGGGGACACATTTGTAATTCAGATACACAGTAAAGTATTTTCCGAGGAGGCTGTACCAGTTTAAACTCCCAAAAGCAAGGTGTCCAAAGTGTCCCCACAGCTTTACCCACAGGTAATGTCAACCTTTGGATTTTTCCCCAACATGTTAGGTGAGAAATGCTATCTTTTTTTAAAAAAAAATATTTAATTATTTATGCATAGAGCTGGGGGACAGGCCAGAGATGTGGGAGGTAAAAGGATTCCCCAGAGACAGAGTAGGGAGCAGAACAGGGAGCTATACTGAGGTAGACTGCTGAGGGGAGCAGCAGGTGGGTCAGGAGAGGTCAGCTCCCTGGCTGGGGATCGATCTCATGCTTCATTGGCTGTGATAGCTTCATAGTGCTGTGCTTTAACTTGTTATGCCACCAGGGAGGCCTCCATATATATTAGGGTAATTATAATTTTGTAGGTTTCTGTTAAAAAAATTTTTTTTTATGCATACGGAACTGGGGTATAGACCAGCAGTGCAGAGGTGATGAGAGGATTCACCAGAGACAGAGTGGGGAACAGAACAAGCAGATCAACAAAGTACACTGCTGAGGGGAGTAGCAGGCAAGACAGGAGAGATCTGCTGCACCATGTGGTTCACCTCCAGGGATCAAACTTGTGCTGAAGCACCTGCAGCTAGCTTCACAATGCTGTGCTTTAACCGGTTGTACCAGGAAAGGCCCATTTTGTAGGCTTCTGACTAGGTGTAGCACCCAAGTGCTCAAAAATTTTTGAGAACATGGCTTCAGACTCCGTCTTGGGTTGAAGTCCTGACTTGGTTATTCCCTTAGGGTGGTACTTGAATGAAGGACCCAACCCCACTTTCTCTGCATCTCAGTTCCCCTCTGTGTAAAGTGGAATAATAAGAGTCCCAGTCTCATGATGATGGTCCCAATCTTTCCCTTACAGGGCCGCAGCACCACCACAAAGACTAAGAAACCTCCTGGAGAGAATGACTTTGATACTATCAAGCTCATCAGCAATGGTGCCTATGGGTGAGCCACCTGGGGCTCTAGTGGGGGGAGCGTGGCAGAGGCCGGGTGTCTCTGAGGTGATGGCCAGTCCTTGCTCTCTCCCCCTACAGTGCAGTCTACCTGGTGCGGCATCGTGACACCAGGCAACGCTTTGCCATGAAAAAAATCAACAAGCAGAACCTCATCTTGCGCAACCAGATTCAGCAAGCCTTCGTGGAGCGGGACATCCTCACTTTTGCTGAGAACCCCTTTGTGGTCGGCATGTTCTGCTCCTTTGAGACCCGACGCCACCTCTGCATGGTTATGGAGTATGTAGAAGGTGTGGCTGCCTGCAAGTTGCAGGGGAAATGGGGGGTGCACACTGATTGGGGCCATTGGGTGGCCTGTTGGATCCCTACTCCCCATATTGACCATTTATCCATCTGTTTACATATCCAGTCATTGATTATCCATTCCATCTACTTGTATCCAGTCGTCTATTGGTTTATTCATTTCATCCATTCATCCAATTATCTATATTTGTACATTCTTACAATTGTTTATCCACTTTACATTTATTTATTTTAGAGATTTATTTATTTATGCATACTAGAACTGGGATGTAGGCCAGACGTGCAGGGAGTGAGAGGATTCACCAGAGACAGACTAGGCAGCAGAACAGTCAGGTCCACTGATATACACTGCTGAGGGGCACAGCAGGTAACACAGGAGAGGTCTGCTGCACCTCCCTGGCTGGGGATCAAATATGTGCTACAGTGGCTGAGGATAGCTTCATAGAGTTTCACTTTAACCTCTGTACCACCAGGGAGGCTCCTAATTTTCAATTTACTAATGTATCATCCACCTCTGCGTCTATCCATCCATTTAGTATCTAACCATATTTATTCATCCATCCATCCTCAATTCCAGCATCTAGCTATCCATCCATTCATCTATAATTCATCCATCAATTTATCTACCCATCTTTTTACTGTTCATCCATTCATCCAACAACCAGTGTATATGTTTTTCATCTGTTTATCCATTCATCCATGATGATATTCACTCAAGCACTGATCCATTCAAGCATCATGACCCTACATGTTGTGGGCTACCCCTCCATACTCAAGCTTTCTTCAACTATTTGGTCACTCAATGTTTTCTCCTTATCACCCTCATTCCACTTTCTGCTTTATGCACTGGTATCACAGTGGGGGCCCAGACACACACATATCTTCTTCATAGAGGTTCATTCTGATCTGTGTAGACAGATAGTAACTGGGCAAAGGCAGAGAGACTGGGTCCTTTCATGTAGTGTGGACAGTGCTGAGGAACATGAAGGCCAAGGAGGTCATGGGGTAGGCAGGGGGCTTCTCTTTCCCAGAAAGTAGGAACCCTATGTACAAAATCTCTTAAGTGAGCAGGTATCAGTTTGGCAGAACAGTGAAGAGGCCAATGGAGCTGTAGTCAAGTGAGAGAAGTAGAGTGTGGGGATGAGGATGGAGAAGTGATGGGGGAGCATATAGGATCTTGGAGACCCCAAATTGGCATTGGATTCATTCTGGTTCAATATAGGCAGTCACTTGACTATTTTAAGTAGAGTTGCTATGATCTGATTTGTGTTTAAAGAATATTCATTTAGCTGCTATGGAGAGGACAGAACCAGGGAGACTGTGGTAGAAGTGACTGAACAAGTCCTAGGTCACATGGAAGTCAGAAGTGAGCACAATCTAGATTTTTTTTTTTTTGGTCGATTGAACATACAGTAGGAAATTTGCTCAGGTCCTCCTGAGCATTATCTAGCCCTGAGTCTCATTTGGAGTCACCTCATCTTGGTTCTTAGCATAAGTATGTGTGTCAGGATTACCTGGGATTGTTGTCAAGTTCAATTTCCTGGGCAGCATCCTCAGAGAATTCAATTTTAAGTTTTTGTAACCAGTTTAGGATAGCTTATGAAAAAAGATGGTTATGACTTAAAATAAGAAACTCATTGTTACCTTCAGGAATAGCTGTATCTAGGTGCTCAAATCATGTATTAGGACTCTCTCCATATCTTGGCTCTTCTCTCCCATGTATGGGCCACCTTTTGGACACTTCCTGATATAGTGAGGTTACCATCCCTCAGATCCCAGCTTACAACCTACAAGTTTAGCAATCTTTGTGAAAATAGAAAAGTTCAAGGACTGACTCTTTAGAGCTACTTGGGTTTTATGTTATCTTAGATATTACACTTGGGGGCACTCCCTGGTGGCACAACAGGTTAAAGTGCAGCGTTATGAAGCTATCTGTAGCCATGTAGCATGAGTTCAATCCCCGGCCAGGGAGGTGAGGTGACCCATATATGGTGTAGCATACCTCTTCTGTCTTGCCTGCTGCTTCCCTCAGCAGTGTACTTTGTCGATCTGCCTGTTCTGCTCCCCACTCTATCTCTAGTGAATCCTCTCACTGCCACTGCACCTCTGCTTGTACCCCAGTTCTGTATGCATAAATAAATAAATCTTTAAAGAAAAAGAAAATGATACTACACTTGGAAGGAAATATGACCTTGAGAATGCTCCTTATAATAATTCTGGTGGGGATTGGTAACCTATATTTTACATCTTAAGGCTCAGACTGTCATTGTCCAGACTCCAGTTATATCAAGGGCAGGGCTGTCAGACTCAGTTCGTAAGTAGACAGCCTTCAGTCTTCACTTTACACTTTCAATTCCTTGCATTAACCCAAATTCTCTTTCTCTCTAAGTCTCAGATCATACCAATTTTGGACGATACCTAAGGGGGTAAGAGAGGCCTGGCAAAAGGCACTTCCTGTGTGACTTAAAGATAGGGAGATCTTTCTCTGAGTCTCAGTTTTCCTTAACTGTAAAATGGCACATAACTTGAGAACCCGGTGCTTATCAAGTGCTCAGCTCTGGCCCTCTTCATGTGGGTCTACTCCTTCACCTGCAGGGGGCGACTGTGCCACCCTGCTAAAGAACATCGGGGCACTGCCTGTAGAGATGGCCCGCATGTACTTCGCTGAGACCGTGCTAGCACTTGAGTACTTGCACAACTATGGCATCGTACACCGTGACCTCAAACCTGACAAGTAAGCTTTGACCTCTCTTCTTACTCCTTCCCTGCCCCTTGGGAGGCACTGGCAGAAAAGGTTCCTGAGTGACATGCATGGGTCTCACCTCTGAGCCCCTACTCATGTCTGTAGCCTTCTCATCACCTCCATGGGGCACATCAAGCTCACAGATTTTGGCCTCTCCAAGATGGGGCTCATGAGCCTCACCACCAACCTCTATGAAGGCCACATTGAGAAGGATGCCCGGGAGTTCCTGGACAAACAGGTGTGTGTGCAGGCATGGGGGGCTCCCTCTGAGTGACCTGGCGACACTGTGGGGTACAGGGCCTGGTGGGGGTGTGGCTCCCCCTCGAGGCCCCTCCTGCAGTCAGGGTGCAGGCTGATCACTGGCCCCCAGGTATGTGGGACCCCAGAGTACATCGCACCCGAGGTCATCCTGCGCCAGGGCTACGGAAAGCCAGTGGACTGGTGGGCCATGGGCATCATTCTCTACGAGTTCCTGGTGGGCTGTGTGCCCTTCTTTGGAGACACACCTGAAGAGCTTTTTGGACAGGTCATCAGTGGTGCGTGCTTTTGTGTTGGGCAGGTGGGGTGTATGATGTGTTGGGCAAGTGGGATTATGCCAGTGCCATATGGACTCCAGATGCAAGCCTCATCCTCTCCTTGCTCTGCAGATGACATCCTGTGGCCCGAGGGAGATGAGGCTCTGCCCACAGATGCCCAACTCCTGATATCCAGTCTCCTGCAAACCAACCCCTTGGTCCGGCTCGGGGCAGGTAAGTGATCCATTGTGCTGAGAAACCAAGGCCTGAGTGGCTGATGTCCTGGAACAAGGGCTCCTAAATCCAGACCCAGCGTGAGCTCTGAATGCAGTGAGCCCAGGCTGGACAGCCCATCAGCTGTTACTGGAATTCCCTCCACAATTCCTTACACCCTGTTTTCCTTAGGTGGTGCCTTTGAGGTGAAACAACACAGTTTCTTTCGAGACCTGGACTGGACAGGGCTGCTGAGGCAGAAAGCTGAATTCATCCCTCACCTGGAATCGGAGGATGACACAAGCTACTTCGATAGTGAGCAAGAACAGGAGGCAGGCGGGAGTTGAGGGTGGGATTCCTTGAGAAGGCCTGGAGGAAAGGCAGCAGAGCCATGGCCTGATATAGGCATGGGGCTCAATCTAAGAAGTATGTAACAAGTTAAGTATGAGTCTGGTAAGACCAGGAAGGTGATGACAGGCCTGGGAGGGTGGGTATGGGTGGGAGCAAAGAGGTCAGTCATAGTTGAGCCAAAGTATGGACTTAGGTAGTGCTAGAGCTTAGAAGGAGGCAGGGGTTGGGGCTTGGACAGAGGTGGAACTGGGGTAGAGAGCACTCTAGTTGGGATCTGGGGGTGTGGCCTCTCTGGAGGGTGTGCCACAAGGTGTCTTTCAGAGGACCAGGAACCCAGTCTGGGGGTAGCATCTTGATGAATAAAATAGGACATGAGGCAGGACATGGCCAGATGAACATCAGGTTCCCATGGTGGTATGATCTGAGGAATGGACCCGTGCCCACAGACATGGCCCTTCCCCAGCCCGCTCAGACAGGTATCACCATGTGAACTCCTATGATGAGGATGATACAACGGAGGAGGAGCCTGTGGAGATCCGCCAGTTCTCTTCCTGCTCTCCACGCTTCAGCAAGGTGGGCTGAGGATGGGCTATGGGCTGGGTGAGGTCCGAGGTTGGGGACCTGAGGGTATGGGTCTTTTTATCTGGGAAGTCTGGAAGCAGATCCCCAGCTCTGGGTTTCACTTTGGGAGGGTTCCTGAGTGGGGTGGGGACTGCGGAAGATGGGGAGCGGAACTGAGAGGCAGCATGAGGGTCTTGGGAAAGGCCTCAAATTGAGTGGGTTCTAAGAGGAACCTGAACAGTTTTGGAAAGGAGGGCCCCAATGGGTCTGGGTTAGTTCTGGACAGGGTGGAGTCAGCACCTGGGATAGAGGATGAACAAGCTTGTGGCAAGCTTGTGGCAAGCTCTGTCTAGCTTTGAGGAACAACTTATAGAGGGTCCCAGGGCCTAATCTAGATGAGGGTACATATATTTGGGTGGGTTTGGAAGGTGTAGCTGGAAGGAGAACACATAATTCAAGGCAGGAACTGAAATAGAGCAAGACCTAACTTTGTGATTGTGGGAGGGGTCTGAAGAATAGTAAATTGTTGGAGGAGGAGGATACAAAATTGGGCAGGGCCCAGCCTAAAATCTGGATGCCAAACTTAGGGCACACAGCTATCCACCCTACCTCACAGGTGTACAGCAGTATGGAGCAGTTGTCACAACATGAACCAAAGACCCCAGTGGCAGCAGCCGGGACCAACAAGAGGGAGCCAAGTGCCAAAGGCTCAGAGGAGAAGGTGGCCTGCAAGCGAGAAGGCCTGGGCGGCCTGACCCTGCGTGAGAAGACCTGGAGAGGGGGCTCCCCAGAGATGTGAGTTGGCAAAGGGTAGTGTTCGGGGGTGGGGCCAAAGGCGCGTGTCTTCTCTGACCACAAGCCCCTTGTGCAGCAGCAAGCGTTTCTCAGCATCTGAGGCCAGCTTCCTGGAAGGGGAGGCCAGTCCCCCACTGGGCACACGTCGCCGATTTTCAGCGCTGCTGGAGCCCAGCCGCTTCAACACCCCCCAAGAAGATGAGGATGAGGCTCGACTGCGCAGGCCTCCTCGGCCCAGTTCTGATCCCCCAGGCTCATTGGATTCGCGGGCTCACAAAGAGGCAGCTCAAGGGGATGGTACCCTCAATGCTGGGGACACCGAGGCCAGTGAGTGTCCCCTCTGATCACTATCCCAATTCAGTAACAAACTTAAATTGAATTTCAGTGAGCCTGGTACTGTTTATGCAAGATCTCACCCACTCTTCACTCCTGCAATTCTCATCAGGAACACTCCAAATCCATACACAGTCAACAAATGTATTTGAGCCCTCTTCTGTATCAGGATCTGTACTAGACGCAGGTTACCTGCTCCCATGAAACTCACAATGCAGTGAGAAAAGTGGAAGAGCGTTCTAGGCAGAATAAAAAGTGTCACAGAGATTATGATCTTGGAATGACCTTTACTTACCTGCTTTGTTGCAGCAGAACAGCCACAACCTGGTGACCTGTGCCCCACCTCAAAGGATGGGGATCCATCAGGCCCTAGAGCCACCAATGACCTTGTTCTGCGTAGGGCACGGCACCAGCAGCTGACAGGAGAACCCGTGGTAGAGAAGAGACCTGCTCGAACTGGGGGCAAAGTCATCAAGTCAGCCTCAGCCACTGCCTTGTCTGTCATGATTCCTGCAGGTGACGCTAGGCTGTTACAGGGAAGGTGTGGGAGGGGCTGTCCCAGATTGTGCCAGGTCAGGCTAATGGAAATACTGCCTTTTCTTTGTCCACAGTGTTTGGCTCTGAGGTGGACCAGTGAAAGCCCTGAGACTTACTCTGGCTTGTGGGGGAGGGAAGAGCAGATACTAGGAAAGCTGTATCTTACTGGCCTTGACCCCTGACCATTTCTCTGTGTCTACAGTGGACCCCCATGGAAGCTCACCTCTGGCCAGCCCCATGTCACCTCGCTCTCTCTCCTCCAACCCATCCTCACGAGACTCCTCACCCAGTCGGGACTACTCACCAGCTGTGAGCGGGCTTCGCTCTCCCATCACCATCCAGCGCTCAGGCAAGAAGTATGGCTTCACTCTCCGAGCCATCCGTGTTTACATGGGTGACTCAGATGTCTACAGTGTCCACCACATTGTCTGGGTGAGCACTCATGGGGGGTGTCCTGGGATGGGGTTGGGGAGAAAGTAGGTTTTCCAGGGATGAGGGACAGCTCCAACTCCGGACTTAGGCAGTCTTGGTGACTTTATTTGTAAAGTGAGGAAAATAATTGCCATTTCATACAGTGTTATGAGAATTGCTGTACATGCAGGTGTCTGGCATATAAGCTTAGTGAGCTTTCCTTGTTACTGATCCTGTTAACCTGCCTTTGTGGGCTCCTGTTAAAGCACGTGGAGGAGGGGGGCCCAGCCCAGGAAGCAGGCCTCTGTGCCGGGGACCTCATCACCCATGTGAATGGGGAGCCTGTACATGGCATGGTGCATCCTGAGGTCGTGGAGCTGATCCTTAAGGTGAGTGTAAGGGAAGAGCACCCGGGCAGAGGTGAAAGGCTGGTGAAGGAGGTCCCGGAGAGCCACAACTGCTTTCCTCCCTTTCTACTCTCTCTCAGAGTGGCAACAAGGTGGCGGTAACCACAACACCCTTCGAAAATACCTCCATCCGCATAGGCCCCGCGCGGCGCAGCAGCTACAAGGCCAAAATGGCTCGGAGAAATAAGCGGCCTTCTGCCAAGGAGGGCCAGGAAAGGTGCGTGGGGCCAAAAGCAGTGGATAGGACTAACTGCAGGACTCAGAACACTACAGATTTTGAGCAGTGGGTCAGACTTTGGGCTGGGTGGGCCACTGGATTGGACAGGAGCCCAAAGTACACAGGTAGCCGCTCTGGTTTCTGAGTGAAGAGCAAAACCCAGAGAACAGAGAAGAAGCTAGAAAAATGGAAGGTTCAAAAAGGGAAGCCATGCCAGATTTTTAGGCAGGGAGATAGGCATTGTAGGAGTGTCTTGGAAAGTTAAGCAGAGCTTGGTCCTCCCTGGTGACACAAGGGGTTAAAGCGCAGCACAATGAAGTTATCTGTAGCCACTGCAGTATGAGTTCGATACCTGGCCATGGAGGTGACCCACATATGGTGAGGCAGACCTCTCTTGACCTGCCCGCTGCTCCCCTCAGCAGTGTATTTCAGTCAGTCTGACTGTTCTGTTCCCCACTCTGTCTCTGGTGAAATCTCTCACCCCCTACTCTTCTGGTCTGTACCCCAGTTCTTGTATGCACAAATAATAAATACATAAATAAATAAATTTTTTTTAATGATTTCTTCCTCTTCTCAGAAGAGCTATTGAGCCTGCAGACCTGAAGCACTTGGTTCTTCTTCTTTTTTTTTTTTTTAAGATTTATTTATGCATACAGAACTGAGGTACAGGCCAGAGGCATGGGAGCAGTAAGAGGGTTCACCACAACAGAATAGGGAACAGAACAGGCAGACCAATGAAGTACACAGCTGAGGGGAGCAGCAGCGGGAGAAACAGGAGAAGTCTGCTGCGCCTCCAGGGCCGAGGACTGAACTTGTACTGAAGTGGCTGCTGCTAGCTTTGCAGTGCTGTGTCCTAACCCGTTGCCCCACCAGGTAGGGCCCTAAATTTTTTTTTAAAAAAAAAAGTTAAGCAGAAAAATACCGGATGGTTTCACTCATAGCAGGAGTATAATGGACCAGGTGAGAAAATAACAAAAATAATGAACAATCATATACCAGAGACATTTTGCAGGGGTGGAGTGGGGAATGGGATCAAAAACGGGGGGTGGGGGGTGGGGAGGGAAATGCACGGGATTATGGTGATGGCACACTGGTGACTTGGTGATGGGAAACCCGTGGGGATTACAATTGAGATGGAAAAAAAAAATGTACAAAACGATGTAAAAATAAACTTTTGTAAAATAAAAAAAAAAAAGCCAGCAGATGTGGGAGCTAAAGGGGAGCACTGTTCAGGGGATGGCATTTAGACATTTGGTAAGGGCTAGGACAAGGGATTTCTTTCTTTCTTTTTTTTTTTTTTTTTAAATAATTATTTATGGGCCCTCCCTGGTGGCACAACAGGTTAAAGCCAGCACTACAAAGCTGGCTGCAGCTGCTTCAGAGTGAATTTGATCCCCAGGCAGGGAGGTGACTCACATGGCGCAGCAGACTTCTTCTGTCTCACCCACTTCTCCCCTCAGCAGTGTACTTCACCGATCTGTCTGTTCTGCTCCCCACTCTGTTTCTGGTGAACCCTCTCATTGCCCCCTGCTTTTGGCCTGAACCCCAGTTCTGTATGCATAAATAAATAAATCTTTTAAAAATTATTTATTTACACATATAAGAACTGGGGTACAAGCCAAAGGTGTGGGAGAGATTTCACCAGAGACAGAGTGGGGAACAGAGCAGGCAGATTGACTGAAATACACTGCTGAGGGGAGCAGCAGACAGATCAGGAGAGGTCTGCCACGCCGTGTGGGTCACCTCCCTGGCTGGGGATTGAACTCATGTTGTAGGTGCAGATAGCTTCTTGGTGCTGCGCTTTATCCCATTGTGCACCAGGGAGGGCCTGGACCAGGGATTTCTATCTGGAATGCACATAGTAAGCAAGACTGGGCCAACTGCAATAATTTCTTGCCTTTTAACTAGGAGATGCTGGGAGACTAGGCTGGGATCAGAAGAGTACTCTGTTTTGCACAGTGTTTGGCCTGGATTAGGAATAAGTGGGACTTTGAGAGAAGTCATAGCTGTGAAGTGAATTTCTTTACTGAATGATAGGTGGGTTTTGCTGGAGAGAGAGGGACTAGAGAAGTGGGTGAGGACAGAAAGCTCTTTCTGCTTTGATGGATATTTCCAAGTTGGAAAGAAAGTGTGAGAAAGGGGTGGGTAGGTCTTGAGCTGGGAGGAACCAACCAGGTAAATTCTTTCCATCTTGATAAGTGGGTGGCTGGAAAGGGAGGGGCAGAGTATTCCCAGGGGCTATTGTGAGCTCTAAAATGGGAGAAGCTGGGAGTTTTGGGGTCTAGTCAAGGGTTGGTGGCCTTGTCCCCCTAGCAAGAAGCGCAGCTCTCTCTTCCGGAAGATCACAAAGCAGTCAAATCTACTGCACACTAGCCGCTCACTGTCTTCGCTGAACCGCTCCTTGTCATCCAGCGACAGCCTTCCTGGCTCACCCACACATGGGCTCCCAGCGCGCTCCCCCACCCACAGCTACCGCTCCACGCCGGACTCTGCCTACCTAGGTAAGCTGGCCATGTGCTGGGGGCCAAGACTGTGGTATGTGTTGTAGGACTGAGCCCAGGTGTGCCAGCTGCACACAATACCGTCTCTCAACTGCAGGTGCCTCCTCTCAGAGCAGCTCACCGGCCTCCAGTACACCCAACTCACCAGCTTCGTCTGCATCACACCACATTCGGCCCAGCACGCTGCATGGTCTGTCACCAAAACTGCACCGCCAGTACCGCTCTGCTCGGTGTAAGTCAGCGGGTAACATCCCTCTGTCACCACTGGCTCACACACCATCCCCGACGCAGGCCTCACCGCCACCACTGCCTGGCCACAGCGTGGGCAGCTCCAACACAACACAGAGCTTTCCTGCCAAGCTGCACTCATCACCACCTGTGGTGCGCCCACGCCCCAAGAGTGCTGAACCCCCACGCTCACCACTTCTAAAACGCGTACAGTCAGCTGAGAAGCTGGGAGCCTCCTTAGGTGCTGATAAGAAGGGTGCCCTGCGCAAACACAGCCTTGAGGTGGGCCACCCAGATTTCCGAAAGGACTTCCATGGTGAGCTGGCGCTGCATAGCCTCGCAGAGTCTGATGGTGAGACACCCCCTATTGAGGGTCCCGGTGCTCAGCGACAGGTTGCTGTTCGCCGCCTGGGCCGCCAGGAGTCTCCCCTGAGCCTGAGCTCAGACCCACTGCTGCCTGAGGGTGCCCTCAGGCCATCAAAGTCTAATAAGGAGGAATCACTCGGCAGCACTGAGGCCTCTACCCCACCCCGTGCAACCACCCCTGGGAGCAGGACCCTGGAGCGGGACACCAGCTGCACGCGGCACCAGAGTGTGCAGACAGAGGATGTCTTGGGTGGGGCAGCAAGGGCTGTGGCTAAGGCGGCACTGAGTCCTGTGCAGGAACATGAGACAGGTAGGCGTAGTAGCTCTGGTGAGGTGGGCACACCTCCAGTGCCTATTGTAGTAGAGCCAGTGAGGCCAGGGACCAAGGTCCAGACTCCCCAGCCACCAGGAGCAGACTCCAAGGGGTCACGGGAATCTGTACACCTCGCATCTCCTGCCCCTGAGGTCCCACGGGGCCGGGAACGCTGGGTGCTGGAGGTAGTAGAGGAACGGACCACCCTGAGTGGACCTCGTTCCAAGCCCACCTCCCCCAAACTTTCCCCAGAATCCCAGACCCTGGCCCTAACCCCCCCAAAGAATGCACCCAGTGGTGCAGGACTCTCAGCCCCACTGACTTCCCTCCTGGTTCCTGTTACCAAACCTGAGGTGGGGCTGACCTCCCGGTGCCCTGCTGAAGCTGCTCCCCCTGAAGGCCTGACCAAAAAGGGGGCCCCCTGACCCACACCAACTAGCCCATAGCTGAGAGGACTCCTGGCTCTGCGCTGTACAGCGACTGTATACATATGTACACATATAAATAAAGTGCGACCGTGCTCCGTGACCTTTCTGTACTCATCCCTCCTCCCTAGTAAAACACATTTGTGGCCTCGTGCTTGCTCGGGGGCAGAACTCCTGTCTGGTTACCAAAGAGGGAGGTGGGTCTTGGGTGAACCCTCTCTTGCAGTACCACTTGTTTTTTTTTTAGTACCACTTGTTTTTTTTTTTTTTTTAAGATTTATTTATGCATTCAAGAAGTGGGGTACAGGCCAGAGGTGCAGGAGGGCACTGAGAGGATTCACCAGAGACAGAATGGGGAGCAGAACAGGCAGATCAACTGAAACACACTACTGAGAGGAGCAGCGGGAAGCAGTGGGTGTGGATAGTAGCTTTACAGTGCTGTGACTTAACACCAGGGAGGCCCTGCAGTATCACCTTGGATCTCTGTTGCCTCAAGACCCTGAGGAAGCTGCAGTGCTGTTTGGAGATCAGTGCTTACTTGACAAAGGGTTAATAACCACATTCATCAATCTTCTTGTACTCCTCAACATTCCAGAGTCAGGTGCTACAATCCCCATTTCCCAGATGATTAGTCTGAGCCATAGTCAGGTCAAGACACATAATTAAGGTTTAGCTCTTATCTATTCTCCTGAGCTTGCTGGAGAGAAGGCCCTGCTTTCCTCCCTACAGGGCTCCCAGGCCTTCACCAGAGGCTGGAAGGCCTTCCAAAGGGTGGGGAGCTGGGCACACACTATGCCGCCACCCCGGTGCTCTTCTGCAAGGTTCCGATTCATGTCACCTACACAGGCCCAGGGTCCTTCTGGGGCTACACACCATTTGGAGTGGTCTTCTGTGGCACTGAAGGTTGGCTCAGCTGACCCAGGGAAGGCTATCTGGGTCACATCGAGCACCTGATAGACCCCAGAGCAGTTGGAAGGCAGGGTGCCACGAGAGTTTGGCCAAAACTGCACCTGCAGGTTGCTGCCAAGGGCTCCTGCTAACCAGCCGGAGTACAAGTCTGCAGAGGGTGGAAAGAAGATATAGGTAGAGTCAGGGGCACTGCAAGGCATTTCCTAGGTCACTTTCTCTCTCTGAGCTGTTTCCTCAGTTGCCAATTCCTGACAATCCTGGGAATGAGAACGTTAAGATTCACTGCCATGGCCATTAGTATACACTCCTATGTGCATCATAACAATTCTTTAAAGTAGCTACCAGTGTCACCATTTTTTTTCAGTAGGCAAACTGAGGCTTCAGGTAAATCATGTATCTATCACACAGGCAGAAACTAATATTTGAACCCAGGTCTACTGACTGTCTACATCTCATGCTGTAACTCCCAAAGAGGCCTAGTCTTTACTCTTGATCTCCCTGTACATACCAACCGCAGGTCTCACCATCTCCAAAGTTTCCGAATTTGGCAAAGCTCTGGAAAATGGCCCCTGCCTTTGATGTGAGCGTTACACTGCTGTTCCAAGGCTCATGGCGAACATGGTAGCCCTTGATCAACTCCTCCAGCTCAGGGAACTTCTCAGAGAAGTCCCCTTCCAGCTTGTGTTCATATACCAGCGGATAGGTATAGGTCAGCTGTCTGCCTAAAAGACAAAAGGAGGCAAAAACGATGGACTGTTTGTTCCACATTGTAGTCTGGGGTTGAGGAACACACTGTGCCTCCCCCTCCCCACTCACCAATCTTCGGGAACTGGGCGAGTGGAAAAGACACACAGAGCAGTGTCTGTCCATAGAGTTGGGCATTAGGAGGCCAGCTGTATGCAGCAGAGGAAGAAGGTGGAGGAAAGCGAGGAACACTGTGGACTATCCATAAACCCCCATTTTGGCCCAGGAGCAGCACACCTGAACCAGAAGACAGGAGTCAGGGAACTGGTAGAGGCTCCCAACAAGCACATGTGCAACCAGGAACACTCTTGGTTTGCAGGGGGCCTGGAAGGGTATGGGCAGTACAGTGGTCACTGGGGAGCTGTTTCTTCATAGTCCAGAGGACTAATTGAAGTGAGGAAACATGCCCAGAGTCTGACAGAACAGCTCCCTCCTGGGTCAGGGATCAGCAGGGGAAGGTGCCTAGGGAAACCAGAGACCTTCCATCCTCCAATCTAGACCTCACCCTTTGTGTGTCCCCGCCTGGAAGAGTCCAGAACTTTGCTGGGTTTGGGCGGCTGGTCGTTGTAGAGTAGAAAGGCTAGCTGAAGGAGATGCATGTAGCAACGTCAAGGTTTCCCCCAGGCCTGGTCCACCTAAAAGCCCCACCCCGGTTCACCCAAGCACCTCTTCACCTGACTGGCATTTTTCTGGTACAAAGGCAGCAGGCTGCGCCCCACTGCCCCTTCCGAGCTGTTGATGGACCCGACGCCATCGCGCCAACCTCCTGAGTGGTCGTCCAAGTATTTATACCGCAGCCCCCTCTGCGCTGCAACGCCCGATCCACTTTGGGCCGGCAGCTTGTAGACTACGAACCTGGAGTTTGGGGAGACAGAAATGGAAGAGAAAATGGTTACCCCAGGCTGTGAAGTAATGCAGCAACCCCCAGCCCCTCTGGCCTGGGAGGGTGGGTGCCCGCGTACTCACCAGTCCACAGGTTGCCCAGAGTCTCCATAGCAGGTCAGGCTCCCTACAGGGACCCACAGCAGCGCCAATAGCAGCTGGCTCAGAGCGGCCATGGGGCTGGGGTGAAGAAATCTGTGTCGGGACCGCGGGCCGCCGAGTCACGAGCTGGGGCAGGTCCGACTCCGGGCGACTTTCACTTCTCCAAACCTGCTTGGGAGCCCCGGCAGCAACATCACGAGTGTGGAGACGCCGCCCGCGAGCAGAAAAGCAGAGATATGAAAAATGCAACCCCGAAGCCCCACCCCATGCGGGGCGGGGCTTCCTTTCGGGCTATCACTCCTTGCAGGCCCCGCCTCCTACATCCCTATCAACCGACACGGAATACACCCACCCTCTAGCGCTCACTCCAGACCACGCCCCTTTATGGTCAGGTGGCACCAAGTCCCGCCTCTTATTCCTCTTCCGTCGAATCAAAGCTCACGTCCCTCCACGCTGACTGGCCAACACCGCCAACCCTCACCCCTAGGCGGGAGCGCGCTCCTCCGATTTCTGGGCGGGACGCAAGTTTGTAATTTTTTTCCTTTCCTGCTTTACATTTAATTCCTCTGATCTTTGGTCTATTAAGTGGTCCTCATGCTTCAGCCCGCCCCTTTTCATTCTGCATGTTTTCCCGGGATCCCACTAAGCTAAGCGAGTAGCTTGGATGGTAACAAGACGAAGGGTACTAGGGCTCTGGTACTAGGGCAGTGGGGTCTGAGGGCAAGAGGTAGCAAAGCCTGGTGTGGCAGAGGTTTAGGATTTGTGTATGACCCCCACTATCATTTCTGGGGGGAACACATTCCTTCCATCTTCCAACACTCAAAACCCACAAAATCGGTCGAACACTGAAGCTTTATCTGGGAGGGCATTTTTACAGGACCCATAATAACCATTCACAGCAGACTGCAGCCACTATGCATGTCACAGTTGTGAAGCCCCTTCTAGACCCAGGGAAGCCTCAGTCGACAAGCCCTCCCACTTTCCAGGGCCGCCTGTGAGCTGGCCTAAGGGTCCAATAGAGTGTGTCTGGTCGGAAATCTGAGTGTCCGGCTGAATTGTTCATTTGGAAGTCTGTCTCACTGTGCTGCATGACCGTTGGTATTCTGTGTGACCATGTGGCTGAAAACACGTGGGAGCTTCTTTTGGGGGCTCCCCAGGTTTATGGGTCAGTCCTTAATCTTTAGGTGGATCTGTGGTTCTGAGGGGCAGCATGTCCGGGCAAGAGTCCATCAAAAGGAAAACCACCCTCATAGATCTGCTCTTGTTCTGCCCCCAGTCACATATCCAAATGTCTGGGCAGTCCTCAAAGGTGACGCTTCAGATGCAAGGCCAGGTGGTCAGAACGTGAAAAAGCGCGTGGGCAGAGCTGGCAGCGGAAGGGACGCTGTCCGGTGTGCTTCCGGTAGTGACGGGTCAGCTCATCTGAGCGCGCAAACCTCCAGCCACAGCCATCCCAAGTGCAGGCATATGGCTTCTCCCCTGTGAGACAAGGAAGTCTTGAGCAGCACTGAAAGCCCACCCCTCTCATCCCACCTGCCCCATCCTCCCTCTCACCCTCCCCCACATCTGGCCAACTCTTTTGCCGGCACCTAAGCAGAAAGGAGGGGCCTAGAGTGCAAAATGTAAAGAGGCACTCATTCTCCAGAAGAGGAAGGGAGCTCTCTAGCCTCCTCTCTGTGACCCTCACCTTTACTCTGGTACTAGCATCTTTGTGCCTCTCCCTTCCTCACTTCTGACCCAAGTCGTGTCCAGTATTCCACTGATTCCATTTTTTCCCCCTTGTTACCCTTCCTGCATCCTAAACTCATCCACCCTGTTTGTTTTCCTTTTTTTGCCCCCTCCCCCCACCCTGTGTTCCAATTACTCTTTTACCCCAGAGAACCTTCTAGCTGCTGCCCAACCCTGGACTTGGCTCTTCAACTCTGAACTCTGAAATTCACCTTGTGTTCTATGTCCAGTGTGTGAGGATTGCACTTGCCGGGCTACACCTTATCCCTACTGGCCTGGGACCCTAGATAGGTCTGTACACCTGGCCCCACCGTTGGTGAGACCTGACTCCTTCTTCTTTCCCACCCCTTTCCTATTCAGGGCCCCGCCTGGTATTTGGATCCTTCAGACCCAGCTTCTCCTAAGCCCACTCTCCTCTGTTTCCTTGCTATTCACCCTCCCACCAGAACCTGCCTATGTTTGTGGATCCCTGAAACCTTCCATCTTGTAGACTCACCTCCTGAGTCCAGGTCACACTCCCTGCCGTCTGGCTCCACCTCAGTATCTAGCAAACCTGGCTTTATATGACTTTCTACTCCTGGTTACAACCCCTAACTCCCGGCTTCCTGCTTGCCCCAAACCTGAATCCTGTGTCTTTGGGCCTGTCCCCGGCATTGCAAGTCTTCCTCTAGTCCTGCTCCTCAGCTGTGTCTCAACCAGGTCCTACCGGTCAGTTCCCCGAAATGCTGCTCAGCTTCTCTAGGTCCCCTTTCCGTCCCCACCTACCTCCCTCACCGCTAAGGGTACTTTGGCGCCACTCCCGAGGTTGCCAGCCCGCCCCCTGCTCGCAGACTCTGCTGCAGTTCCAGCCTCAGGTCCGGCCCCTAGCATAGGGTCTTCCCTTTCAGCCGCTCCCCCAGGTCAGGTTTCCAGCCCCATACCCCGCGGAGCTGTGCTCTCAAAGCCCGGCCTCCAGCTCCGCATTTCGCGCACTCACCGGTGTGCGTGCGCAGATGCGCCTTCAGGTGTGAGCTCTTGGTGTAACTTTTGCCGCAGCCCGGGTGCGTGCAAGTGTGGGCCGCCTGCCGCTTGCGCGCGCAGGAGCGCCTGCAGCGCTTGGATGGTGCGACTTCGGCTGTCCCTCCGGAATCTCCTACGGTTCCCCCGAGTCCCACACCCGCTGTTCCCGGGCCCACACAACTTAGGAAGGAGGTGGCGGTGGGGTTGGGCGCGGGAGCCCGGAGTCCCCGGAAGAGCTGGAAGTGCCCTTGGTATTGAGGCGTCGGGTACAGCGTGGGGTACCCGGACACTAGCCCGTAGGGGGCGCCCGGCGCCGCAGGCAGTGAAAGCCCGGTCCGCGGGAAGTAACTGCCGGGGGTTCCCACACCCTGAGCCGGGTAAACCGGTTGCAGCGGCATCGCCTTGGGCTCTGGGGTCGGGACCAGGTTTGGACCCACAAAGGCGTCGGGGGCCGGAACTCGTGGGGCTGGGCGCGCCCAGCCTGGGTGACCGTCGGGACCCAAGAGCCCAGCCACCAGCCCCAGGCCACCAGTGTAGGGGCCCAGTGTCTCGGGCTGCTGCGGGAATTGTGTCCCCGTGACTTCTCCCGGGGTCTGGGACGCACCAACCCGCTCTGGGTAGGGGAAGTTGGTGAGGAACAGATCCAGGTCCCAGGCGGAGGCCTCGTCCCTCTCCTCGTCGTCGTGGTCTTTGTCCTCCACCACTGCAGCCTCTGTCTCCAGCTTCACATGAAGGGGCAGCCCAGCAGGGTCAGGTGGGCCAGGGCCCAAGTCCTGTACCTCTTCAGAGCGCCACCACTGCAGGAGGGAGTCAGTAGAGGGAGATTTCAGGGTCCCCAGGGTGCCCAGCCCAGAGATGGAGAGTACCAGAAGCCCTAATGGGCATAGGTTGGCCAGAGGTTCTGTAAAGGGGTCCTGTTTGCTTGTGTCTCATGTCAGTAGGTTAGGCTCCCTGAACAGTGCCTCTAACCCCTAACCCCTGAGCTCCTGGGATAGAGGTCTACTGGGTCTGGCTGGAAACAAGAGATAAGACTTACATTATCTGCAGCCACACTCAAGCATGGGGGAAGGGGTGGCAGAGTCAAGAATGGAAGACTGGTGGAGGGGGCAACTTTGCCTCAGTTTCCCCCAGAATCTCCTTCCCTGTCCCCCACCCTCCCTCCAGATTAATTCCCAACATTAATTCCCATCTGTCCCTTGGACACATTTGGTGTACTCCCCTAATAGCTATAGTTGTCTCACTGAGACAAGATCCACAACAGGTTCAGCTCCTAGTGTCACTTTCTATGACAGAAATACCCCCCTAACTCAGCGCAAGTCCAGTCCCCTGACCTCAGCTGAGGACCCTTGGTTTCTGGCCAGGTCTCTGGACAAGATCTGACCATATCTCAAGGCAAGATACAGACCTGCCCCCCAAAATGTGACCTCAGCCCAGGACCCCACCAGCCCACCTTGACCCCACCTGGCCCCACCTTGAGGAAGTCTTCCTGCGTGTCTGGGAAAGGGCCCAGGGTGGTCAGTGTGCTGATGGAGGGCAAGGCGGTCTCAGCGGCACCCATGGCTCGTGCCCACCCTGGGCCTCAGGCCTCCTCTCCTTCAGCAGTCTCGTGGACTCTGAAGCTCTGATAGCCCCTTGGAAGGCTCCTTTCTGACTTTAGCTGATTGGCTGCAGTCCCTGATAAGGGGCAGGCAAGGCGGGGGTCACTGTTTCTGGGGAATAGGCCACTCTTTTGACAGTTTGGGGTTAAAAGACAGACCCTGTGTGTAAAGCCAAGTCAGATCTCAAGGGCTGGGGGCTCAAGGGTAAGAATATCAGGGATTGGGGGTTCAAAAGTAGAGTAAGATGAGTTACTAGGTTCACGAAGGAGAGACTTGGGAACCTGATTTCAATTACCTTCTTGGAGAAGACATGACAAAGAAAACATGTATTCTGGGAAGGGGTTTGAAGACCTTGTCTTTCCAAGCTGGGGAACTACAGCTCCCCTTTCCCCAATAAAGAGCATCAACCATGCTGATGGTGAGACTTGGCACAAACTCCCTGCCAAGCCACGCATTATCAGAAGACCCAGATGTTGGTTGCTGCTATCAGGTGGGGGCCAAAAACAGACTGGTGAGTAGGAGGACTAGGGACTAGGGTTTCATGTTAGGCTAACTTTAATTTTTCTGGATTATGAGTTCCTCGGGTCTGAGCCCAGTGGCATGTGGGGACTCCACCATCAGCTGGTTCTACCATGGAACCCCAGGCTGTGCTGCAGGGCACGGGGAAGTGTGGCAGCGGAAGCTGGTGGAACTACATTGCTCCCATGTAGTAGGTGCTAGAGAGGGGATGTGACCCCCCCTCCTGTGTGAGACGAGACTGTTGCATAGGGTCACTGGATGTACCTGGCCCTTAGAAGACATGCTCTTGAGTGGGCTGCTGCTGGGTTTCTGACTCAGGGGAGGAAACCGGGATACTGCACCAGGGACCTGCATGCGGTGGCCTGGGAACCCCAAGGGGAATAACAAGACACACATCACAGACAGCTAGTAGTCACTCACACATGAAATATGTAACTACACAGTGACATAATATAGTCCCTGTCAGTATAATTATGTGTCATGTAGCTCATGCACATGCACAATTCCCAGGTACCAGAATACAACCAAATACTACACAGTGTTCTAGCCACACAATCCTTCAGACATAGAATTCATCATCACAGACAGGTGCTAACACAATCACACACAGTCACACTCAAACATTTGACACAATTGAACCACAATCAAATAGACACACGGGAACTACTGGATATGTTGTCACAGAGCTATAGCCTCAGACACAAAAGCCTAATATATGCTGCACACAACTGTCACAAACAGAATGCTGTAGCCATGAAAGCAGCTATTCATGAGACAGAGATAACTGTGCACAGCCCTGTTACATATGTGATAATTTAGTCACACAATTGCACAGCTACCACTGCCCTGGCACAGGGGACAGCCCAGGCAAACACAATCACATTAACATGACTCAATACCCTAGTAACAAAAGACAATTTTGTTCAGACATAGACCGAGCACCACACACAACAATTGGTGTCACACAAAGGCATCACACAAAAAGAGAAAAAAATATGTGTTACTTGGGGGGGGGGTGGCTGGCAGGGAGAAGAGACAACTAGTAGTAGACATACCCATGAGAATGCCTATAATAGTTATTAAGTATACACACACACATATACACATATATACATACACACACATAACCTACCATATATTCCATATATACCATATATAATGACTGTTGCCAAGGATGTGGAGAAGTTAGAATCCTTGTACATTGCAGGTAGGAATGTAAAGTGGTGGAGCAGCTGTAGAAAATAGTTTTAACAGTTCTCCAAAAAGTTAAACACAGTTATCCTATGACCCAGAATTAAAAACAGGGACTCAACTAAATGCTGGTATGTCAGTGTTCACAGCAGCATTATTTTAATAGCCAAAGTGCCAATTAACAAATGAATGGATAAATAAAATGTCCATCCTCACAATGAAATATTATTTAGCAATATGGACCTCTAGTGGGTCTGGGACCTGGGCCGCAACTGCAAAGGATAAACCAGAGGAATGACTGCTATGTTCAGCATTTAGTGAAACTTTATTTTTAAGCATCCCATTCTATACCACTTGTTCCCAAGCTTCAGCAAAAGCCTATATTTTTAATTAAGCTCTGTATACAGTTTAATTTTTCCCAGGACCTCCTCCTCAAAACAGTACAGGGCAGCTTACACACACACACACACACACACACACACACACACACACACACACGTACACCTGGATTTCTTTCCTTAATTGGCACTTTATCTTTACTGAATTGCTAGGCTGCACCAGCATGACCTCTGTCAGTATTCTTGGCTCACACTCCTGGTTTCCCAGGGCTTTCCCTCAGACATATGTGGTTTCTCATGCACCAGGTGGACTGTTACCAGGCATTGAACAAAGTCAAAGTCAGGCGGGCATCACACCAACAATAAGGGAATGAATTTCTAACACATTTTACAACGCAGGTGAATCTCAAAAACATCCAAAGTGAAGGAACTCAAGTCACATATAGTCCTATTTGTATAGAAGCAACATCATACATGCATGTGCTTTGCTTGCCTTCCACCAAAGCCCCTGTGCAATCCTCTATTCTTTCTATTCTTCCCCTGAACCTCTTAAGGAACTGTTCAATTTTTTCAGAGTCTAAATTATTTCTTGGTTTGTTTTACCAATTTGCTGTGAAATCATCTGAAATAAATTTTCGGACTTATTTCACTTAGCATTGTTACCTCAAAATCTGTCTAGTTTGCCCCAAAGGCATTATTTCATCATTGTTAATTAATAGCTGGGTAGTATTCCATTGAGTATGTACCCATCCATTGCTTTATCCAGTCATCTGACAATGCATTTTTTTCTTTTTGTATAGAAGAATTGGGGTGTAGGCCAGAGGTGTGGGGAGATTTGCTGAAATACACTGCTAAAGCAAGACTGGAGAGGTCTGCTGTGCCATATGTGGGCTAGTTAGGGACTCAACTCAGGTAATAATGATGACAGTGCTTAGTTCCAACACATAGGCCACCAGGGAGGTCCCTGGTAGAGAGCTTTCAGGTTGGCTCCATGCCTTGACTGTTGTGAATAAAGCTGCTGTGGACATTGAAGTATATAAATATTTCAGTTTGATTTTTCAAAATTTCACAGTAAATATTTAGTAGTGGTATTGCTGGATACAATAAAATGGATATGGGATTTCCATTTTTAGTTTTTGAGGCATTTCCATACCCATTTCCAGAGTGTTGGACCAGTTACGTTCCCATCAACATGTGTTAATCTTCCTTTCCTCCACATCTTTGCCCACACTTGTTTACACTTTTTTATATAGATCATTCTCAGTGATGAGGTGGGATCTCAGCATGGTTTTGGTTTGCATTTCTCTTACAATAAATGACACTGAACATTTTTTCATGGGTATTTGATCCATCTCTATATTTTCTTTGGAGAAGTGTCTATGTAGGTTCATTTTTTGAAGGGGATTTGGATTGTTTGGTTTTTGTTCTTGCTTTTGTTAAGTTGTATAAATTATATATTTTGGAAATTGACCCTCTATCAGAACTGTGATGTATAAATATCTCTTCTCTGAATTATAAACATTTTTAAAAGGTTAATTTATGCTTACAGAACTGGGATACAGGCCAGAGGTGTGGTGGGTGAGAGGACCACCAGAGACAGAGCAGGGAGCAGAACAATCAGATCTGCTGAAATACACTGCTGAGGAGAGCAGTGGGCAGGTCAGGAGAGGTCTGCCACGCCATGTGGGTCAGCTCCCTGGCTGGGAATAGAAGTCGTGCTGCAGTGGCTTCTGAAAGCTTCATAATGTGGTGCTTTAACATGTTGCACCGCCAGGGAGAGCCCGTGAATTATTAAGGGGCTCCCTGGTGGTGCCAGAGGTTGAAGTGCAGCATTATGAAGCTATCTGCAGCCACTGTGGCACGAGTTCAATCCCCTGCCAGGAAGCTGACCCACTTGGCACAGCAAACCTCTCCAGTTGTGCCTGCTGCTCTCCTCAGCAGTGTATTTCAGTTGATCCACCTGTTCTGCTCCCCACTCTGGCTCTGGTGAATCCTCTCACCACCCTCTATCCTTTTTTAAAAAAGATTTATCTATTTATGCATACAGAACTGAGTACAGGTCAGAGGTGCAGGAGGTGAAAGAATTCACCAGAGCCAGAGTGGGGAGCAGAACAGGCGGATCAACTGAAATACACTGCTGAGGGGAGCAGCAGATGAGACAGGAGAGGTCTGCTTTGCCATATGGGTCACCTCCCAGCCTGGGGATTGAACTTGTGCCTCAGTGGCTGTGGCTATAACTTCATAGAGTGAGATTTCAACCTCTGTACCACCAGGAAGGCCCAAGTCATACATCTTTTAAAACATAGCTTCAAAGAATCTCACTATACATGCCATTTAATTTTTTAATAGGTAATGCAAAGATATCATTAATAAGTCTAAAATTCTAAAAAGATAGTTATCTTTAATGTTGTTTATAAGACTCTACGTAGTCCCATAGTCAAACTTGTCACTGAGTGATTAAAATTTTCCATTCCCTATTCTTTTTTTTTTTCAATCTCATTGATCTAATAGTTTCTGAGCCACCAGGAAGACCCGTGAATTATAAACTGTGAATGACTCATTTTTATGTTATATGAATGAAATATGCTATGTGAATAAAATGCTGTGGCTAGAATTTGAGTGGCTTCTTAGAGAAGATCACAGTCTCTCTGGAAGAGACAGCTGTTTGGCTTAGGAGGAGGCACTAAACAGACAATTTTGACTCTGAAAGATGTGACAATGGGTTAATTAAAAGCCTAGAGAAAGGGGGCACTTGGCGGAGAGATAAGGCCCCTGGGAGCATGTGGCCAAGAGGAATGATGGACTTTCCAATGTGACAAACCTGGCCTTTACCTGGGTTCCCAAGCATGTATGCTGTCATCATCCTCTGACACACATGGGAAGAACAGTTTTGGGGTTAGGTAGGGATGGGAGAAGCCACTGCTCATAGGAGGGAGGTGACCCAAATGAGAGATTTATGAAGAAATTCAGACATTTCAGTGGAGGTGATGGGCTCACTACTGTATGGTGAAGAGAGTTCAAATGACTTCTTTCCGGATATTAGGGTCCAGAAAGCCTCACATGTGGGAGGGCCCAGGGAAACTCAGGTCTTAGGTATGCGGAAACATGGAAGGCTGGTGACCATATTCATACATAACCCCACAGCTATTCCCATCACGCTCAGTCAGGATGATGTGTGAGGCAGGACATGCTATACTCATTACCCAGAGTGTTGATGTGGGAAGACAAGCTCCCAGATAGGAAGGGGCCTTTTCTGGGAATCAGGAGGCTTGGATTTCTCTCCATACTCTGCACCTGGCCTACTGTGTTTTTGTGCAATATGATTCTGCTTCTGGGACTACTTTCCCCACCTGGGAAATGGGCAGGTCATGGTAGATATGTGACTTTCAGCTAGAGATGGGCAAGTGAGATGCACCTTATCTCAAATGTGCAGCAAACAAAAGCTCAAAAAAGTGACTTATGTGAATGAACATAGCTCTTCATTCAGATATATGCTGATGTCACACTCAGTCTCACAATCACACAGAGACCAAATCACAGACATACAGATACACACAATCACAGACATACACACAAATATCACTCATATTATCACAAAGAGAGCAGCCACACGCACACACAGAAATCATCAAAACACAGTCATACACAGACAACCACTCAGACACACCATCTCACAGAATGCCATTAGACAGGCTTATAATTACACAGACAAAAAACCACAATGACATTCAGGCACAGGAAGTCATAGATAGTTACACAGACACAAAGTCACCAGGGTCAAGAACCCCAGTCACAGACACAGTCAACTCCACTTACATACAAATACACAAACACAATCACATACAGATAAATAGAATCAAATTGCACACGAAGTACACTACTCATACACAGGCGACAAGTTGTGCTTCCTGGAACAGCCTGGCAGCAGGCAGGTTGGGCTGAGGTCGCCTACTGGAGCCTACCTTCACATACACACAGCTCCCTATTAGAGGAAACCTCGAGGTCTGATGTGGTTTCCAGGATTCATTTTCCTCCAGCCTCAATTTCTTTACTTAACTCTAGACACCTTCCGCAACAACCCCTGCAATTGACCAATCAAGAGAGGACCGAGCGCCTGCTCAGGACCAATCATAGAAGGGATACAACGGGCCAATGGTGTTGACACAGTTGTCTTCCGCCCCTTCTCTGTTCTGCCTCTTAAAGGGGCAAATCGGCCTCCGTCTAGGGAGCGCCGACCTCGCGGGGCAAAACTGCCGGGGCCTTTTTAAAAGGCAGACCTAAAATGGATCTGGGTCTTAGGACCAAGCAATGAGAGGCTCCGTAGGGCCTCCGCCCCTCCCTCCCCCTTTTGAGGTCAAAAGCCTGTGTCATTTGCGCGGTAGCCGGTGGGGTGAGCACTGCAGGTAAGGGCTGGCACGAGGTGGTGCAACGGGGAGCTGACTGTCTTTGACGTCCCGCTGCTCCAGATCGGGGCGACTCTAGAGCTTTGTTTGCCGGCCCGCTGCCCACATGGCCCTCAGAGGCTTCTCCGCGCGGCTGCTGAGCTGCCGACCTGGCCTGCGCATCCTGCGAGCTTTGGGTTCAGCGGCGGCACAGACCGGTCAGTACCGGACCAGCCTAGGGTGGGGAGGGAGGAACTGGAGGCGTTCTCTGGACGACTTTCTGCCCTGTATTTGCAGAGAAGAGCGGAAAGACCCTGAGCAGAGCGACCAAGTGTAAGGACCCTTCGTCGCACCTTGCGTCTGCAGCCTTTTCCAACTGTCGGTCTGCCACTGGTCGGCTCTGTCCTAGAATACGAAGCTGCCGGGCGGGGAGGCAGGGCCGTGCCTAGGGCTAGAGGAACAGAGGCAGTGAGTTTCCCAGAGGAAGGCCACGTTGTCAGGCCCGCTTGCAGCCCACATCCACCGGGTGTCAGAGGGGAGTGGAGGACTGCGGCTGAGGATTGGAGATAGGAGGGTGCTGGGATCTGTGGGCTTGGCTGAGGCGCGTTCCCATTTCGTCCCAGCCTCGCGTGCGGAGTTTGACTGGAAGGACCCACTGGTACTGGAGGAACAGTTGACAGCGGATGAGATCCTTATCAGGGACACCTTCCGAACCTACTGCCAGGAGCGCCTCATGCCCCGAATACTGCTGGCCAATCGCAATGAAGGTGACAAGGGTCCTTCACCAGGCACTCTAGCTGTTTTTTTGTTTTTTTTTTTTAAAGATTTATTTACGCATACAGAATTGGGGTACAAGCCAGAGGTGCAGGAGTGGTGAGAGGTTTCACCAGAGGCAGAGTTCTGCTATTTTATTATTGATAGCTGGGATTCTGGGTCCCTCCATCCCGGGGTTGGGAGCTCCAGGGGCTTAAGTTAGACCTGAAGTTGGGTGTTTGTGTCCCTTTGCAGTTTTTCATCGGGAGATCATTTCAGAGATGGGGGAACTCGGAGTGCTGGGCCCCACCATCAAAGGTAGGGACACATTTCTCTTAACAGTCACAGCTCCTAGGATGTCCTGGAGCCAACACCTTCCTCTCCCTAAGTCCAGGCTCCCCAGTCTGTAAATCAAAGCTTCTAGCTGTCCCTCCATCCTATGGGGCTGAAATGAGCTTAACTTTCATTCTTCATCTTGGGCCCTAGAAATCACTGGACCCAGATGGGCAGGGTTTTGTCCCCTCTATTTCCCCTCTCCCCACCAGGATATGGCTGTGCTGGAGTCTCATCTGTGGCCTATGGGCTCCTGGCCCGAGAGTTGGAGCGGGTAGATAGTGGCTACAGGTCAGCAATGAGTGTCCAGTCCTCCCTCGTCATGCACCCTATCTACGCCTATGGCAGTGAGGAACAGCGGCAGAAGTACCTGCCCCGGCTGGGTGAGTACTGTGGGTGGTGCTGTCCCCCAGCCTGCCTTCTCTCCCCACCTACAGGTCAGCACCAGTGGCCACCTGGACCTCCAACTACATCATGAACCATACCTCACACCTGACCCTCACTGCCCCTCTTACATCTGTCTTGATTTTGCTCCTTTCTTTCTCTTTTCTAATTGACTTTCTCTGCTTCCCCCCTTCCCAGCCCAAAGTTTAAAGTCTTAACTTCTGGACTGGGTCCACAAGGCCTCACTGACCTTTCCACCTCTTTCCTGGTCACTCTTTTATTTGTATTTTCCCAACCAGACTCAGCTACTTGAAATTCTCCAAATGCACAACTGGCCTTTGCACAGCCTGTTTCTCTGCCAAAACAGCTCTTCCCCACACCTTTTCCTGCCCCCTGTCCTTTCACTGCCCTTCAAGACAGTGTAACCAACTCCTTCCTGACTCCTGTGGGAGTCCATCCCAGTATATCTTCCCACTACCTGGGAGTGCCATGAAGGCAGGACCAGATCTACCAGAGCCTGACTTAGTAAAGAAAGGCTGACAATTTTCATGAGGGGATGAATGGGAGACAGCCAGCCTGGTGACTCAACCTCATACCCACAGCCACTGGGGAGCTCCTGGGCTGCTTTGGGCTGACAGAGCCCAATCATGGGAGTGACCCTGGCAGCATGGAGACCAGAGCACGCCACAACCCCTCCAGCAAAAGCTACACCCTAAATGGCGCCAAAACCTGGTGAGAAGCTTGGGTTGCTCAGGTGGGTGGGCAGGGGCAGGAGGGTGGTGGACACTCCCCTCACTGTCTGCCTCTGCTTCCAGGATCACCAACTCACCGGTGGCAGACCTATTTGTGGTATGGGCTCGGTGTGAAGATAACTGCATTCGTGGCTTCCTGTTGGAGAGGGGGATGCGGGGCCTTTCATCCCCAAAGATTGAGGGAAAGTTCTCCCTGCGGGCCTCAGCCACAGGCATGATCGTCATGGATGGTGTAGAGGTTCCAGAGGAGAATGTGTTGCCCAATGCATCTGGCCTGGCGGTGAGCAGTGAACACCTTGGGAACTGGCATTGGGTCACCAGCTGGAGAATAGACAAACATGGTTCATGTGCTAATAGAGTCCACACAATAGTCATGTGTCACTTAATGTTGGGGAACACAATCTGAGAAATGCACTGGTAGGCAATTTCATCATTGTGTGAATGTCAGAATGTACTTACACAAACAGCCTACTATACTTGGGGGCTTTATGTGGAGACTACCATCTTATGTATGGTCTGTCCTTGACTTAAATGCTATCATATGGCAATACATGACTATTTTGATTCAAGTTGTCTCTGCCTAATTCAACGATATACAGAAACTGCCCCTTCTGGGTGGCCATCTGGCTCATACTGGCTGTCCATTGGGCCTGAACCAGTTAATCCTTTGGTATGTGTGCATCTTCCTATCTCCTTGCACTGACCCCTAGGTCTGAGGCTCAACCTAGATCTCAGGCTAGTAGAATTATGTGCCAACCAAATGTGAGCACTGAGCAAGCCTGCCATCCATTGTGATTTAAATGGCTGTTCCATATCTCCCTTATTACACTGTGTCCAGGGAAGGGGATCCTTCCTACTCCATAGTTAGTTATAAATAGGTTCTCTCAGCACCTCCTGAATGAGGCTGAGGTTCCCTCTGAACCCTACAGGGTCCCTTTGGCTGCCTAAACAACGCCCGGTATGGCATCTCTTGGGGTGTTCTTGGAGCTGCCGAGTTCTGTTTGCACACCGCTCGGCAGTACACCCTGGACAGGTGTGTGAGGGCTGCAATGAGATCTCCTGGGGATGCGGGAGGCTCGGGTTCCACCCTTTACCCCATTGGTGAGCCCCTGCCCACTACCCTGCCTAAGCTTTCACTGTGAAATGGCTGAGGAGTCTTTCTGAGCAGGGAGGGGCCAATCAAAGAGGGACAAAGTAGGCTCAGTAGGAGCTGAGACAATCTGGGGAGGCTTCTATAGCTATGGGGTCCTGGAACAGGACTGGAGAGAGGCTCCCCTCTTATACTTACCCCTGACCTTGCCCATCTAGGATCCAATTTGGCGTCCCTTTGGCAAGGAACCAGCTAATTCAAAAGAAGCTGGCGGACATGCTCACTGAGATCACACTGGGCCTTCATGCCTGCTTACAGCTTGGCCGCCTGAAGGATCAAGACAAGTAGGGGCTTTGGGAAGAAGGGGAGGCAGCTGTGGCAGGACTTCATGACCTTTTATGCACATGGTGGTAGTGGGCCTGGGAAGAGAGGGTATTGTAACATGGGGCATCTGGGGCTTGTCCTTTTTTACCCTCTTGATTGTGATGGGCCAGGGCTATGACCCTTATCCCTTCTTGAGAACTCTTTGGTGGCGTTTGCCAAAGGCATGGGGATGCTTACAGCCCAGAGCAGATTCATTTCTTCTACTCCAGTGCTATTACATATGTGCCATTCCCAGGGCCACCCCAGAAATGGTCTCCTTGCTGAAGAGGAATAACTGTGGGAAAGCCCTGGACATTGCTCGCCAGGCCCGAGACATGCTGGGGGGAAATGGAATTTCTGATGAATATCATGTGATTCGGCACGCCATGAATCTAGAGGCTGTGAACACCTATGAAGGTGAGAATAGGGTCCCTACAGGGTGTCACAGTAGCCTACTGTCTGGGGAAGAGGGATAGGGACACTAGGACCTAGTTCTTCAGTTATCACTGGCAGTGTGACCTGGGTCAAGTACCACCCATACCCTTCATCTGGTGTGACTCCCACAGAAACAGGGGAAGTGAAGTGTACTCTCAGTCCCTCTCCTATTATGCTTGAGAGGGGTATGTTCCAAAGACTGTTGTAAGGTTTCTTGAACAGCCTGAGTGGAGCACAGTGCCCAATGAACTGGTAGATGCCCAGGAGAAAGTGCCTGCAGGAATCATCACTATTTTTTAAGTTAAGATTACAAAGGAAAGGCCAACTATTTACAGGTTGTGGTTTGGCCCTGGCAGCTCTTTGTGACTTGCAGGGGCCCCAGAACACCTGGCCTCAAAGGAAGACAGACATGGACAAAGATAATTGAAAAGGAAAAAATATATATAGTGAGCCAGGCAGAAATACCGGGAGGAAGCAGGTACTTGTCTCTTAGAAAGAAAGTGGGACCACATTAGGCTCTGAAGGAGAGGGAGAGGCTTCTCTGTGCTAGTTAGAATGGGACATTCCAGAAAAACCTGAAGGTCAAGTATAGAGGGTTTTCAGGTAGTTTTATGAAGGAAAGGTATTGGATTAGATCTCCACTTTAGAAAGTAAATAGAATTACTTTACTCCATGAAAGAGAGGCAGAGAGAAGAAGCCAACTGGAATGCTGAGCTCTATAAAGTACAGTCCAGACAAGAGGGTGTGGGAAGTGGACATGAGATGTTAGGAGACAGGTTGGGATTTAGGCATTGTCTGATACTTGCTTTTCTGTCTCTCCTGTGTAAAAGAAAGGGCCTGACTCCTTTCCAAAGCTTACCAACTCTCTGCCTTTATGAAAAGGAAATTTGATAGAGTTGAAAATCAAAATGTTTAATCAACTATGCAGGGATGGGGGTAGGAGAGTGAATTGACCAAGTGTGGGGAACACCAAAGCTGGGCCCATGGTACGGGCTGGATTCACAGTATTTTGGGGTGGTGTAAAACTTTTGGGTTAGTTTTTTCCCCCCCACCAAAATGCATTACAGAACTCTGAAAACAAATTTTCTCAGTATAACAGGAACTGTGGTCTCTGAGTCTTCTCTTGGTGGTGGTCACTAGAAGGGATATTCCTGGTAGCTATCAGGAGTTGCCACCTCTGTGGGTCTGTTCTTCCAGAGTAGCAGCCTGAGGAAGAATATGAAGGTTGACTTTTTAAAAAATATTTTCTAAAAATACTTTAATAAAAAGTTATCTTTTGGTAAACATTTCATTATACTACATACGAGAACACTTTATAATCCATTACGGATCACTACACTTAATTCTTAAAAATCAGAATAAAACATTGACATTTTGAATGGTTAGATAGCTAACAAACTGTACTTTGCCATTAGCTTATTCCAAGGAATTACATTAAAGGAAAATTGTGAGCTCCTAAGACTCAAACAACCTCTGCATTTTTCTTCTCTAGGCACTCATGACATTCATGCGCTGATCCTCGGAAGGGCCATCACAGGGATCCAGGCATTCATAGCTGGCAAGTGAGCACCCGTCATCCAGGAGCCTGGATCAGCCAAGCCCCGAGACCTACACTTAGTCAGGGAGGTGGCAATTTTTATGGTGGAAGTGAGAGGCTCATTTTTAAATATCAAAATTTTCCTTTTGAAGTCATGCAAATATGCTCCCTAAGAAGATGAGACTATGTAGACATTCTCAACTCACTTTTAATGGTGGATAGAAATGGATTCCATTTATCTTGGAGCAGAAACTCCTTTTTACAGGATGTGAGGAGAGACTAGGAGACACAGAAGCAACCTCTGAGAGAACTACCTGGGCAACACCCACAAGAGTTCCCTGTGTGCCTTTGACCCTTCCGTTTAGGGAGCCATTTCTTATGCTTGATATTGGAGCAGAAAAAGAGTTAGCGCAAGAATAATAAAAAATCTGCATGCTTGACACAGTTTGGATCACATTTACTTGTAACCACCCGGAAGGTGCTGGGATGTAGCAGGATTTCCCCACTACCCAAAGGCATCTGGCCTGTGTCTCAGCCTTGGTCTCTGCTTGGATAAATAAACTAAATTAGGCAATGCCAAGGTCTGAGGGGTATGGAGAGACCCCGCCTGCCCACAGGAGATTTTGCTTTTTGTCACCAGAGTCAAACACATAGTGTGAGCAGTTGGCTAATACGTTGGCTTCTCTTCTTGGAAACACCTTCTCATGGTGGGAGTGTGGAGGGAGATCTGGAGGAGAGAGAAACGGGACCAGGGGCCACAACCAAGATAGCAGAGGCACGACACTGCCTGTGGGTTAAGGGCTGGGCACTGGTGCTAATATCCTTGGTTTCTGATGTATTTCAGTTTAACCCATACAACTCTCCTTCCCTGCCATGCCTTCATCCCTATCCCTCCCTGTCCCCACCCTGAGTAAGTTTGTTGTACCTCAGGCTGGAGACACAGATCTTTGTACACGGTCTCCACTGTGTGACACACTTGTTTGAGCTCTGTTTCTAAGTTGCTTATCTTTGCCATTTTCTGGGTGAATTCTTGGAGTTTCTCCTGAATGATCTTGTTGTGGTGATTATAAATCTGGTACATCCGCTCCTCTAGCTTCTCTGTCAGGTCAGAAACCTTTAAAAGAATAAGATGTGTTCTTGGAAAATCAAATAAGGTTTTGGAAAATCCAAATGCACAAGTCATTTGGATCAAGTGGATTGCTTCTATTTCTACAATGTATTTTATGAAAATGATAAAAGTAACTTTAGTTACTGAGGCTATAATAGCCTATGTCAAATTATTTTTTTAAAGATGCAAAATTATGAGTTAAGACTTTTATTAGTAAACAATAAACACTAATTTACTATGATACATACCTGAAGCTTATATAATATAGTGCAATGTTATTTGAAAAAGAATTAAGAGGAAAAAAAGGTGTAAAATTACATATATAAATAAGCTCAATCAGACTGGGAAGAATAAACACAGAATAGACTGGGAGAAAACATGCAACAAACTGATCTCTGAGTGGTGGTATCAGGGATTTTTTTTTTCTCTGCTATGTTAACACTGTTCTCTACTTTCTAAATTTTCTATGATGCATCAGGGTGTGCACTAGTAGGGATGTAGTAGGGATGCTGGGGAGAGAGGTCAATAGATAGAGATGACCTGTGGACTCCAACTCACAGGACCCATTGTGCATTAAGAAGCAACTGAATATAAATCAGGTGTTAGTTGTAAAGACAACCATGTCCAGACATATATACTCTCTCGTTACAAACCATTTAACTTCTAGAGGACATCTGTGTGTAATAAGGCAGGGTATGCCTCAAATCCCTACTCCCACAGCCATGAACCATTTCATGAGTAAGAGGTTATAACAGGACTTTGATTCCTTGTTCTGGCTATCACTCGGGCAAATTATTTAAAAACATAATTTTCCCTTCTATAAAACAGATCTAATCATCTCTTCTTTGCAGGATTGTTGTAAGGGTGAGGCTGAACTGTAGGTATTATATGCACCACACAGAGAACATAAACATACCCTCCCTTTTCACTTGTAGCATAGTGACCCCCTCCCCCCCCCGGCCCAATCAATGAGCTTTCTTTGTTTTAAGTATATGTCCAGGTAATCTGTCACCTTGATCTTAAGACTATCCCTGAAGTTGGTCATGAGTACGTGGTCCTTCTGCCTGCTCTCATTGATGTTTTCGATCAGTTCCTGGGCTCTTCTCTTTAGCATGTCGATGCTGGAGTCCAGAGAGGAAAAGTAGGGTCCTGACTTCCCTTCTAGCATCAGCTGATGGTTGACACTGGAAGTGGTGGCAGAAGGACTAGAAACCTGACTTCTGAAAGTAGAGGAAACTGAGATGAGTACTAAATACTCTCAAGTGGCTGATGGGAATTAGCTGAGTTATGTCTCCTGTGGGCAATATTTGGCTATTTCACTCACACACCTGCTCTGAGACAAGAGATGACAACCCCCTATTTTGTAACAGAAAACTGATGCAGAGGTTCATACAAAATCTGCCCAAAGCAGACTCACATCTGCCTGAATCCAAAGCTCACAAGTCTTTTATTACACCAAAGTGCTGCTTCAAAATAGATTCCAGGGGCCTCCCTGGTGGTGCAAGGGGTTAAAGCGCAGCACTATGAAGCTATCCACAGCCACTGTAGCACAAGTTCAATCCCCAGCCAGGGAGATGACCTCTCTTGCTCATTGTTCCCCTCAACAAAGTATTTCAATCTGCCATTCTGCTCTCCACTGTCTCTGGTGAATCATCTCACCCCATGTGCCTTCGAGCTGTATCCAGCTCTTGTATGCATAAAGAAAGAAAATAAAATAGATTTCAATCATACTATATATAGTAAGACGCTCTTAGATAGTCCTGTCCTGAACTTGCATCCTCTTCCATCCTAAGCCTATTAGGTTATGCCCAGAGCATGCATACCACCTGGGACTAATGTACCTGCATGTCCTTAGTCCCATCAAGTGATACAGCATTGAGTTAGTTATGCTATAAAGACACTAATCTGAAAAGACATCTGCTCCCTGATGTTCACACCAGACTTTTTCACCATAGCTAAGAAATGGAAAAAACCTAAGTGTCCTTTGATAGATTACTGGATAAAGATGTGTTATATATACTTGATAGAATAGTATTCAGCTATTTTTTTTAAAGATTTATTTATTTGTGCATACAGAACTGGGGTACAGGCCAGAGGCTCAGGGGCAGTGAGAGGCTTCACCAGAGACAGAGCGGGGAACAGAACAGGCAGATCGATGAAGTACGCTGCTGAGGGGAGCAGCGGGAGGGTCAGGAGAAGTCTGCCACACCATGTGGATCTCCTCCGGGGCAGGCGGGAATCGAACTCATGCAGAAGTGGCTTCAGCTTCTCAGTGCTGTGCTTTAACCCGCTGCGCCACCAGGGAGGGCCCGTATTCAGCTATTTTTTAAAGAAAGGTGAAATCCTGCCATTCATGACAACATGTATGGAATATGTCAGAGTATGTCATTTTGTGAAATATGTCAGAAGCAAAAATCATAGGATTTCACTCATCTGAAATATTAAGAAACAAAGCAAACCAACAAAATAAAAACAAATCCTTAGAATCTTACAACAGAATAGCAATTACTGAAGGGTAAGGGAAGAAGAGGGAAAGGGTCAATTGAAGGTTGATGGATGGCAACTAGACCTTTGGTCCTGTGCGCAGTATGATATATACATATGTAATGTGAAAGTACTCTTGAAACTTATAGTGTTGTAAACCAGTTACATAAAAAAAAAGTTATGTGAAAAGACTAAATATGCAGTTAGTTATATTTACCTATACTATACATGTGACTATGATTTTGTAATTATATGTTAGCCAGTGAAATGGCAAAAAAAGTGACAGCTGCCTAATAAAGCTAATTCAATAGTCAAACTATTAAATCAGGTATATGGGAGACAACTATAGATTGGGGAAAAGACCATACAAATCTTGGGTTCTGCACACAGATCACTTTGTCAGGGCCTATAAAATTTCACCCTGTATTAAAATCACACGTGGAAATTGTAGTGCATTATGAATGAGATTATATGCACAAACAAACCTGCAATCTGTTCAGCAGACCCACAAGTATTTTTAAATTGAGTGTTTCATTTTTTTTTTTTAAAGATTTGTTTGTTTATGGATACAGAACTGGCTTCATGCGTGAAGTGTGGGTTCTGGAGGGAGACGATTCACCAGAGACAGAGTGGGGAGCAGAACAGGCAGATCTACAAAGCACACTGTTGAGGGGAGCAGAGGGCGGGTCGGGAGAGGTCTGCCATGCCATGTGGTCACCTCCAGGGTAGGCAGGGATCGAACTCATGAGAAAGTGGCCTTAGCTTCTCAGTGCTGTGCTTTAACCACTGCGCAACCAGGGAGGGCCAAGTGTTTCATTTTTTAAAAAAGATTTATTTATTTATGTATACAGAACTGGGGTACAGGCTAGAGGTGCAGGGGTGGTGAGAGGATCCCCAGAGTCAGAGAAGAGAGCAGAACAGGTAGACTAACAAAGTTCACTGCTGAGGGGAGCAGTGGGTGAGATAGGAGAGGTCTGCTGCACCTCCTACCATGTGACCCACCATGTGGGTCACCTCCCTGGCTGGGGATGGAACTCATGCTGCAGTGACTGGACAGCTTCATAGTGGTATGCTTTAACCTGCTGTACCACCAGGGAGGGGCCTAATATGGTCCTTTTTTATTATTATAGTTTGGGGGGACTTCTCTGGGGGAACAAAGGGCTAAGTCTCCGCACAATGAAGCATGGTCATTTTCCCATGGTCATCAGTCAGTCTTTGGCAGAGTTGGGGTGGCATACAGCTGGCCTGACTCCCACAAGTATCCTGTTTTCTCTTATCCTCAGTTTCCTCCTTGCACTCTCCTTCTGAGGTTCGTCTCCTGCTAAGAAGTGAAGATGACCACATGGTGGTTTCTGAACATACCAGTTCTTACACAACCATACAGTAAGCTACTACCACAAGCCAGCCCTGCTTACTTTGAAAGCCACATCTTGACTTTTTATATTCCTTCTCCACAAAATGATTTTTCTTAGCTTTTCCCGGAACAGTAGTGAAATAGACCTAGAGAACCTGGGTGGCCAGAGCTGTTATCTGCAGCTTGAGGATCTGGCTGTGTCCTGGTCCTCATATAGATCCTTTCTTACCCATGTGCCTTTGACTTAACCTATGAGACATAACCCACATCACTGCCTCCTCTGAGAAGGCATCAGGACACTATGCTGCTCTTTCCCACAGAGTATACCAGTCACTTAGCGCTATCTCCCCAGAGGGCCATGTCTCCTCTTTCTCAGCATCCAACATGTAGCAAGTCCTCAACAATTTGTTGGATGAATTTATCATACTTTCCATTTCATCTGTTCCTCTCTGAATCCAGAAAAGGTAAGATGCTTGTATGGAAAACATTTATCAAGATAGGAAAGTGGGCCTCCCCAGTGGTGTCTAAGTGGTGTAAAGTGGTGTAAGTGCAGCACTATGAAGCTATCTGCAGCCACTGTTTGAAAAACAAACTTAAGAACTGACACCATCTGACTTTAAAATTTGCTATAAAGCAGGCCTCCCTGGTGGCACAGGGGTTAAAGACAGTGCTATCAAGTTAATGCCAGCCACTGCAGCACAAGTTCAACCCCGGACCAGGAAGGTGATCCACATGGTACAGCAGACCTCTCCTGTCTTGCCCACTGCTCCCCTCAGCAGTGTATTTCTGTCATTCTGCCTGTTCTGTTCCCCACTCTGTCTAGTGGATCCTCTCAACCCCTGTACCTGTGGCCTATACCCCAGTCTGTATGCATGCTTGCATAAATAAATATTTTTTTAAAAATGACAGGAAAGTGTGTTTCCAATTGAGACACAAGACACAAGGAAGGCAGTAGTCCCTCTGCCCACATGTGACTATGCAGATACTTCTTTCTACCCACTCTCCCCCTCTGCAGGATAGAAGCTCCTGCTTGCCCATGACCTGTACCATTCGGGGACTTCGCTGTACTAACCTCCCTCAGCAGAGGCTGTTCTCTAGGCTGCCCACCTGCAAATCAGGCAGGCCTCTCCAGCAAACCTGTTCCTTTCAGGGCAGCTCTTCCTGCCCACTTGTGCCTATGCAAGTGTCCTTTACTCCTCTGTCCTTTTCCCTAATAAACCTGCTCTTCAAATATTAAAAAAAAAAAAAAAAAAAAAAGACTTACACAGCCAGGAATAGCCTAGTCCTCCTTGAGGACTCTTGAAATAAAAAAAAAAGACACCTTGTGGGTTCCTCCCTGGTGGTACAATGGATTAAATTCCAGCGCTATGAAGCTATCTACAGTCACTGTAGCATGAGTTCGATCCCCAACCAGGGAGGTGACCCACATAGCGCAGCAGACCTCTCCTGACCCGCCCACTGTTCCCCTCAGCAGTACTTCAACTTTCTTGTTCTGCTCCCCACTCTGTCTCTGGTGAATTCTCTCACCCTCGCACCTCTGGCCATTACCCCAGTTCTGTATGCATAAATAAGTAACTCTTTAAAAAAAAAAAAAAAAGAAAAGAAAAAACACCTTGCTATGGGCTTATAAGGCGCTTACAACCTTTAAAACTAGTCATCTTTCAAAAGAGGAGGTACAGAATGAGACTAATTCAGGCCTGGGACTTAACATTCAGACTTTTATAACATTTGTATGCCTGTGGAGAACAGAATGGGTTGTTTTTAAAAAGATAGCCAATGCTTTTGCAGGGAAATAGGATTGGAGGTTGGGTTCAAGAAAATATGGCTTTTGGGTCCTCCCTGGTGGCCCAACAGGTTAAAGCACAGTACCATGAAGCAATTGCAGCCACTGCAATACAAGTTGGCATGGCAGACCTTTCTTGGCCTGCCCACTGCTCTCCTCAGCAGTGTTATTTCAGTAGATCTGCCTGTTCTGCTCCCTGCTCTGTCTCAGGTGGATCCTTTCATCCCCCACACCTCTAGACTGTACCCAGTTCTGTATGTATAAATAAATCTTAAAAAAAAAAAAAAGAAGAAAATGTGGCTTTTTACCTCCCTAAAACTACATTTTACTGGCCTTCTACTCAGCCTAAATTGGGGCTCCATCACTTCAATCTCTTGCTTAGAGAGAGATTTTCCTTTTAACTCTGTCACATCCACCCACTAAAACTCCATCCTATATTTCCATAATCAAGCAGTCCCTCCCTGGTGCTTGTCTCTTTTCCCTTGTCAGGAACTGGAAGAGTGACACAAACAGGGTTGCTGCAGTCTTGTTCTCCAGCCTCTGGAGGCCCTCCTCAGGGCCCTGGACATTCAGTCTGTGTTCTGTTCATCTCTTTTTCTCATTCCAAACCTCCTGTTCCTGACTGCATTCCTGACTATTCCTGGTCTTCCTTTACCCCCAGCAGATATAGAAATAGTGGGTTAATAACTTCCCCTGCCACCTTTCCAAAAATGTATCTACAACCACCCCTTCTCTTTCCAAATGCCCAGCTCAGCAGGGAAGTAAAGTGTCCTGTACCTCTGCCAGACTCTTGACCACATCCCCTCTGTACTTCAAATACCAAGACTTCTTCCAACAGCCACTTTCCTCCCCTTTGTGGTTCTAGTTAGAACTGCTAACACTGTGAGTACATTTGTCACACCTCCCTTCCCCTTTAATCAGGTTCCTGGCCAAGTCTTTAAATAAAGTAGCACCTGCTTTATTTACAATTGGAAAAACATGGAAGCAGCCCAAATGCCCAAAAGTAGATGACTGGATTAGAAAGATGTGGTACATATATACAATGGAATATTACTCAGCAACCAAAAAAGAGAAACACATGTCTTTTGCAGCAACTTGGATGGAGCTGGAAAAGATCATGCTGAGTGAGATAAGCCAGAAAGAGAAAGAAAAATACCGGATGGTTTCACTCATAGCAGGAGTATAATGGACCAGGCGAGAAAATAACAAAAATAATGAACAACCATAGACCAGAGACATTCTGTGGGGATGGAGTGGGGAATGGGATCAAAAACGGGGGGAGGGGAAGGGAGGGAAATGCACGGGACTATGGTGGTGGCACAGGGGTGATTTGGTGATGGGAAACCCATGGGGATTACAATTGAGATGAAAAAAAAAATGTGAAAAATGATGTAAAAATAAACTTTTTAATAAAAAAAAATAAATAAATAAATAAAAAAAAAAAAGTAAAAAAAAAAAAAATAAAGTAGCACCTGCCAAGGTCCCTAGTGACATCTGGTAAACACCTCAGACCATAACTTTTTTGACTTCTGGGAAGTTGTTGATGCTGCTGACCACCCTTCCCTTTCATTCTCACTTTCTCTTGCCTTCATACTCTTGTTCCCTCGCTTGCTCTGCAGCCAGCCCCCATCAAATCTCACAGTCAGCCTCTCCTGCTAACATCCTAGCACCTATCCCACAATGTACAACCTGTCACCCCCCACCCCCAAAGGCACCCTATAGAGGGGAATGCCTGGCAGTGTCTTTCCCTACCAGTCATTTATCTTCTAGAAAGTTTTCCTTGGTAGTACATGCACACAACACCTACTCTGTCACCATCTGCCTTCCTTCTAGTCCAAAGACTTCCCCTCTGGTCTCTGAAAGGACTAGCTGAGCCTCTCATTTTCATATCTAGAACCTACACCTTGTGGTAGGAAGGATAAAGATGTGTCTAAACAATTTACCATCCACACTTCCAAGTCCCCCTAACATCACTTCCAGCTAATACCTCCTTCCTCGCTACCTGTGTTCTGCTCCACTTGACAATCCCAGAGGCATCTCAAACTGCCGTTTGCATATCAATATAATCATCTTCCACCAACCCAATTTTGTCTTCCCCAGTCAGTAAATGCCATATGCCAGAAACTCAGCACGAAGCCCAGCTCTTTACTGCCTCACATCCAGACCAGAAATCCTCACCTTTCAACTTCCTCAGTCACTCTCAAATCTTGCAGTTCCTGTCTACCAAATCATTTGCCACCCCACACCTATTATTTCTCATCTGGGTCCTAATGTCCTCAGAACTGTAATCTGATGCCCCATATTCTACAAGAGTCACTCAGCTGCCACAGGATGCAGTCTAAAATTTCCAGCATAGTACACAAGGCCCTCCAGGCCTTGTTCTAGTGTTCCTCCCTTCGTACCCTTCACTCCCAGCAATTAAAAACCTTTCACAATCTTACCAAATGCACCAACCCTTTTTCTGAAATGACTTCCTTTCTGCAAACTTCACAAGGCAACAATAGGGCACCCCCACTGCACCTTAGTCTATTCACGATGGTGCCACAATTTAACACATTGGTGGGGGGGAGGTACTGTTCTAATCCCAATGGCAGCACAAATCTTCACTGAATATCTAAATGAGTGAGCTATCCTGTTCATGTCTCCTTGAACCAGAGGCTGCTTTGTTATCCACACAGTGTAAAGATCCTGAATTACAATCAACCAGATAACCAGGTGCTTCTTTTTGTGTAACTGCTCACACAACCTGCTTGAGCTGCTTATGGTTCAAAGTAACACGTTTCTCAGGCTCAAGGGAAGAGCTTGGAATAAGTCTTCCTGGCAGCTCTGCAAATGGTGAAAAATCACTTGAATCCATCTCATTCAAATTTTGTTGTGGGACAAAGGCTTGCATCAGCTGTCTGCTGAGAGCTTCTCCATTTTTCTAACCTTTCCTTTGGGGATATATTCCTTTCCATTTCATTTTTCTTAATACTCAGCAGCTGCATATAATCAGTATGCTAATGAATCATAGGCTTCCCTGGGCCTGCATTCACCAATTAACTTTAATAAACAAAATGCATGGTGCCCTCTCTGCTGGCATCCCCATTCCTGGGCTGCTTCTGCTGCTGAACCCTGGACCCAGGCCAGGAAATGGATGTCAGCCCAACACAGCAGTCCGGGTGTGTGCAGTTTGCTCAGGGGGTCAGCAGAGGGAGGTCAGGGTGGGAGTTGTGAAAACACCACAGTGTTCATCTGTTATAGTCTGTCCTTCAAAGAAGTCCCTAGTTCAGCTGTGAGGATTAGAACAGAGTTCCAGAGCAGGGCCCAGGTTGGCAGGGGGCCTGGTAATGTCGGAGAAAATGGGTCTAAGCAGAGAGACCATCTGTTCACTCCAGGTAAAGCTATGATTGGCAGGTATATGAGCCAGAGCCACTCACTGGTGGGCCCTCCCTCTGTGGCCTCTAACAGATATACAAGTAAACAATCCACCAGCCACTTAGGACCACCGTAGGCAGCAGTCCCAAAAGGGAAGGCAAGCTAATCAAACATTCAAGGAGGAACACAACACTTTCTGGCTCACTCACTGAGGTAAAATGATGTTTTGCTGAAGTACAGCTATGAAGGGGGAAGCTTTAAATCCTCATCCTTTGCTTTTCTCTCCCAAAATATGTTCACATTTTAATCGCTGTCTGCTGCTGGTCTATTAACTGGTCTTTGCATTAGTTTCTAATTAACCTTGTTTTTGGCCCAAAGCTTTTGTGGAACTCCCTGAAGTCTCTAAATGATAACACACAAAAATTATTTGTATCTCCTTGCCACTTAGAACTGGGTCTAAATATGCTATTTGTGGGAAGACAAATCAAACAAATGACTTTGGTCATTTCTTTTTTTCTGGCCTTTGTTTGGTAAGGCACATCTAGAAACTATCCCAGTCTATGGCTTGTTTTACAACTGAGGAATCTGAGAGGTTATGGAAGGCTGGTTTTATGCCTGGAGTCTTTAGAACTCTGTAGTACTTGAGCTCGGTCTCCCTCCCTGGTGAACTCCTTCGCCTCAGAGCTTCATCTCCAACCCCTGCCCCTATTTCTGGGTGTGGATGGACACATGTTCACATGGATATCCCTGGTCACCTCAAATTTAACAAGGGCAAAACAACTCAGTGAAACCACCACCTGTTAGAAAGCACAGTGGGGAGCAGTGGTGTTCTGGTTAGCATTTAGCAACTGATTCAGTCCCCTCCGTGCTGCACCCTATTTTGTTTCTAGTGAATCCTCTAACCCTCCACACCCCTGGCATGTATCCCAGTTCTTGTATGAATAAATAATTAAAATATTTAAAGAAAAAAGTATCAGACCTAAATGTAAAACAAAAATTATAAAATTCCTAGCAGTTATCATAAAAGAAAACCTAAGTGGGACCTCTCTGGTGGAGTAAAGGGTTAAATCTCAGCACTATGAAGCTATGAGCAGCCACTGCACCACAAGTTCCAGCCTGGCTAGGGAAGTGACCCACATGGCACAGCAGACCTCTCCTGTTTAGCCTGCTGCTCCCCTCAGCAGTGTATTTCAGTAGATATGCTTTTTCTGTTCCCTGGCCTATACCCCAGCTCTTATAAGCATAAATAAATCTTTTTTTTTTAAGATTTATTTATTTATGCATACAGAACTGGGGTACAGGCCAGAGGCTCGGGGCGGTGAGAGGCTTCACCAGAGACAGAGTGGGGAGCAGAACAGGCAGATCGACGAAGTACACTGCTGAGGGGAGCAGCGGGCGGGTCAGGAGAGGTCTGCCACACCATGTGGTCACCTCCGGGGCAGGCGGGAATCGAACTCATGCGGAAGTGGCTTTAGCTTCTCAGTGCAGTGCTTTAACCCGCTGCGCCACCAGGGAGGGCCATAAATAAATCTTTTTAAAAAAAGTTTTGAATAGATACCTTACTAGAAGATACATAGATGGCAAGTAAGTAACGTAAATATGTTCATATTTCATCAGAAAATTGCAAATCCACACAAGAAGATTCTATCATACAATGATTGGAATGGCAAAAGATTAAAAACACTAAGAACACCAAATATTATGCTAATGAGGATGTGCAACAACAGAACTCTCATTTATTGCATTTGGGAATGCAAAATGGTACAGACACTTTGGAAGAAGTTTACAAAACCAAATATATTCTTAGCACATAATCTAACAATTTTGTTCTTTGGTATCTACCCAAAGGAGGTGAGGACTTTTATCCACACAAAAACCGACATATAGGGGCCTCTATGGTGACGCAAGGGGTTAAGTGTCAGCACTATGAGGCTGTCTTCAGCCACTGCAACACGAGTTCAATCCCTGGCCAGGGAGCTGACCCACACAGCACATAAGTGTCACCAGACTTCTCCTGTCTCACCTGCTGCTTCCCTCAGCAGAGTATCTGCCTCAGTAGATCTGCCTGTTCTGCTCCCCACTCTCTCCAGTGAAACCTCTCTCTCACATACACACCGTCCGGCCTAGTTCTTCTAACTGAAAATTTAAAAAAAAAGTCATTAGTTGTCCTACTAATTACTGTCTCCCTCTTGCTGATGTACCATCCTTTGATGATCTTCTTAGCTGCTGTTTCTCTGCCTGGGGCACACTTTTCCCTAACATCATGATTCACCTGTCACTGTCTCCAAGAAGCCTTCCTCGATCCTCCCATGTAATCTGAACGCTGAGGGCACTTAGCGTCCCAATCGCTATATATAGTCCTGTGCTTACAGTCTGTCTTCTCAAGTGTCAGCTTTGTCACCAGCACTTTTTTCTTTAAAGATTTATTTATTTATGCATACAGAACTTGGGTACAGGCCAGAGGTGTGGAGGGTGAGATGATTCACCAGAGACAAAGTGAGGAGCTGAACAGGTGGATCCACTGAAATACACTGCTGAGGGGAGCAATGGGCAGGTCAGGAGAGATCTCTCATGCCATGTGGGTCAGCTCCCTGGTCAAGGATCGAATTCGTGCAGCAGTGGCTTCGGAGAGCTTCATAGTGCTATGCTTTAATCTATTGTGCCACCACAGAGAGCCCTGTCACCAGCACTTGTAACCCTGTCAGACAGGTGGGGGATGCTGGAACAGTATGTAGGACAAACATGCCAAGGGCAGACACTGGCCGAGCCTTGGTAAACAAGCAGAACTAAAGGGGCCTGCTTGGATCTGAGGGCGGGGTTCTTCCTCACCTAGCTGACCGCCGTCCTGCTGCTTCTTGGCGGCTCTCCTCATCCAGCTGCTGCTCCCTGCTCTCCCCCAGCAGAAGGGGCTCCAGATTCTTGTTCACAGGCAAGTTCACCTGTGAGCACAGCAAGCGAAGTCGGCAGGGCTGAGGTCAGGCTCCGCCCAGCTCCAATCCCGGAAGCTCTGCGCACTGACTGGAACTCCACGGGGTGGGACCCGAAGAGATGGGCGGGGCTGGGGAAAGCCCCAAGAGTATTGGGGGTGAGCCTGGGTGGGGACAGGGTTTCAAAGCACCTGGATACCTAACTGTGGTAAGGGGGGTGGGGGCAGGGAGAGCTCAAGGCTTTCAAGAAGAGGTGGGGGTAAAGAAAATAAACGACTACGGTACGGCGCATGGATGTCTGAACCTTTCTCTACCCTGTTCCTGCCACGCACCATACATGAAAGTCTGCCCTGACCCCGGCTGTCGGCGCGTGTTAGTCAGAATAAGTCCTTCGGTCAGTCAGAATCAGGTAGGTCTGTCAGGAAATTGGGGACCAATCGGGCGAGGGGTGGCTCCGATGATAGGAGACAAGTGGCCAGGCTCAGGTTCTCTGGGGAAGTCAGATTTCGGCCGTTCCCTGTCCCGTCGCCCACCGCCCACCGCCCGCCGCCCGAATAAAAGGAGAGAAGCCCGGCATACTCCCTGTCGCTCCATCCCTTCCTTTCCCGCCTTCGTGTTCGCACGCTCGACGCATGCGCCGATCTCACCGCCCCGCCCCCTAGCACGTGCGGCGGCGCGCGCTCTTCGCGGTCTTGCTTTAAAAATCCTGCGCGCGCAGTGGGGCGTGGCTAGTCGTTAAGTGGCGGTTGGGCCGTCCCCCAGCTGCGCGCGCAGCCGGCGTCGCACGAGGAAGGGATGTACCTGAGTAGAGCTAAGTGGCAGATGCAGTTTTCCTTCTATCTGCCGTCTCCAAGAAATGGTTCCAAAAAAATTCTGACCCTTGCTATTCCGTGATTTTGACTTACTGCCTTCAGTGTTATCCATTTACCATTAAAAAAAATATGTATACAAGAACGGGTGCAGGCCAGAGATGAGGGTTGGGGCGGGTCACAGAATTCACCAAATACGAAGTGCAGAACAGAACAGCTACATAGAGAAAAATATACCGCTGAGGGGAGCAGCGGGAGAGGTCTGCCTCTTCATGTGGATCACCTCTGGGGCTGGGAATTTAACTTGCCTTGCAGTGGCTATTGCTAGCTTCACAGCATGGTGCTTTGACCCTCGTGGCACACCATTTTGAATCATTGTCTGCTCCAAAAAAAGCACAGCCCGATCTGGCTCTTCCAGAGCAGTAGTATAATAGTATAAACATTAATAATTGACGCACGAGGAGCCACTAACTGGGAGAAAATATTTGCAACATATGAAGGAACTTGTATCTGGCATGGGCAAACTGAAACATAGTAAGAACCACCACCCAATTTCAAAAATTGTCAAGATCTGACAATGTGGGCAAAGGCCCTGAGGTAGGAGTGAAACCAGTGTGTTTGAGGCCCTGTGGTATACTGAAGGCATGGGTAGGGGCTGAGCTGGGATCAAGGCAGGGGATAGGCATTTACACCGGAGGTGTAGCTGAGGTGTAGAAGGTGGAGCTGAGTCCCTGTGAGGGAGGCAGGGAGATCTATTCACATTGCTTCATTTTTCCAGGACACAGGCTGACTAGGGCACACATTTTTACACCTATATTCTGTAGGACATGGATTTGTTTCTGGGCTCTGCCTCTTATAGCAAGGATTATAAAACTGACACCCTTAAAACCCGACTTTGTATAGGTGTTCACATTCGAAATCTTGGGTTATATAAGAATTTCAGCTATAAACATCTTATACCTACTATGCACTTAGAAGACACTAGTTAAATTAATATTTTATGGCATAGCCACAAGTTATATAAAATGCCTGTTTCTCAAGGCATCAGAATTGAAGATTTGTGGGTTATCAAGAAAAATCCAAACCCACTATTATATGTGCGCACGCACACACACACACACAGATACACACAATACACAAGATACAGGATTTTTTTAATAGTGTACAGCTGGTATACTTCTGAAAACATAGAAATGAAGCCATGTCTCATTAAAGTAACACAGATAGAAAATATGTCAAAACACATGAGAATAAATACCAAATTCAGAAGAGGGTATTAACCTCAGCTGTGTGAGGCAAACCCACCACAGGGCAAGCCCATAGGAGTCTTCAAACTCACCACTACCAGTCACATAAATCTAAAAAATGCTATACCCAAAACAAATAGTTAATATTCAGATTCTATTAAACTAGGGGTGGATCCTTGGGCCTCTGTTGTATTATGCTTTATATATGCTTCACCCTACTCACTTTTTCTATATGCCTTTATACCCCTGCTCCCAAGTATTTATTTATCATGTCTCCTGAAAACCTCCCTTCTTCATCCCTGTGTCAGCTACCACCTATATGATTTGGCAGCTCAGTATGTTTTAGCTCATGAGCAAGTGCTGGAACTCTGAAGGTACACATTGAATAAGTATCTTTCTGTATGACTTAACTGTTTAATTTCAAACAAAAGATTTAACTGAGGAGCCCTTACGAGATGGGTGCTCATAGGGTTCCAGACCAGCACAGCCCAGTAGCCTCAACTGACTGCCAAATACCGAGTGTGACAGTAGCCTGGAGGTTACAGAAGAAATGGTCCATTTCAAAAGTGCAATGCAAAGCCTAGGGTAGGTTGAGCCCTCAGATGTCTGGAATTTGCTTTAAAATATTCCTATAGAAAATTAATAGATTGGACGCCCAGCAAAAGACCCCATTCGTTGTCTAATTAAGCACTAGGCTCATAGGTCTTTATTCTACTTTGTTATTCTGGTCTCAGCGGTAATTCTTATAAAACTTTTTTTTAAAGAGTAGCATTATTTTTGGTGACTTGGGGGAAGAGGGATAGAGGTGGGACACAGAGGATTTCTAGGGCATTGAGACTATTCCGTATGATATTTATGATGAGTAAATCATATAATTGCCCAAACCCCCAAAATACACATCTCAGAAAATGAACTTCAGTGTTAACTATAGACTCTGGGTAATGCTGCATGACAGTGTAAGTTCACCCATTCTAATAAATACTCTTCTCTTCAGAGGGATATAGGTAGGGAAGCTATGGAGATGTGGGGAGAGGGGTTTTTGGGAAATCTCTGTACTTTCCATTCAATTTTGCCACAAATCTAAAATTGCTATAATATATATTAGAAAAAACAAGTAACCTAGCAGTTTTTGTAAGTTTGTATTGCTCCATCCCCTCTCAACACCAATTAGAGGGAATTTTGGTACCTGGGGTTCTAAAACTGTCTACTCCCCCCCCACCCCCATATATCACTTTCACAGGTATTGCAGGTCCATTTTCTAGAAGAGAGCCTGACACCAACTGGTGATCAGTAAAAGCCTGACAGAGACTGCCTTTCCTTGGACTTCTAATTCAGGCTGGCCTGAAGATTCAATATCCCCCAACCTACCATCCCTCATACCAAAGGCCCCAGCATTTGATTATCCCCATCAAGTGCATGATGGGCTTGGGAGAGCTGACCAGAGCCCTCCACCCCTAAAGGCACCAGATGAAGGTGACCAACTTTATTAGCTGGTAGCTGCCCTGCAGGGCTCCTCAGTGTTTATCCTCACAGGTAGGAAACAGAACAAAACCACTACCCAATTCCCAGTTCCTGGGGACACTTCAGGAAGAGGAGCTATCAGGGGCAGAGGGTATGACCTCAAGAAGTCTCATAAACAAAGGGTCACTGGCAAGGGACCTCACAGGCTGGACAGCAGGGACTCGGGGAGGGAGGTCTATCCATGGCAGCCCATGTTATGCGGCCTCCTGTGTCCTTGGAGGCTCTGATCCAGCATCCAGGCGGCACAGGGGACTATCGTACACCATCTGCAGATTCACCTTGTGGCCCACCAGCTCCCGGATGTTGTTGATACCATATTTAATCATTGTTGGGCTTAGAGGGAAGGAATGGACATGGTTTAACATCTTAGACTCTCATTGGAACCTTTCTGAGGGCTCCTACTCCCTCAGGAGAAAAGCCCAAGTCCTCCCAGATGTCCTGCACCATCTGCTATCACCTCCCCACTCTCACCCCTATTCACTCCCTCTCTTTTTCCCTCTTTGTGCTATTCTATCACAGCAGACATGCTCCAGCATGTTCCCACTGCCCTTGCCCAGATATTTCTGGCTCACTTTTATCCCCCTCCAGTCTTTGCTTAGATGCCACCTCCTCCTTGAAGCCCTCCCTGGCTACCTTGTCTCCCTAGCCCTGCCTGTCATGTTTTTCTCTGTGGCACTTACTATTCTTAAAGTACTTTAGACTTTGGTATGTACTAAGTGCTCACTAAAGGTTTGTTGAATGGATAATGAAAATTAATTGACAGCAGCTGAGGGAAGTAGGCAGACATACTCACCGCTCCAAAGAGAGGCCCCAGGCAATGACTGACACATTCTCAGGGAGCCCCATCGGTAGCAACATCTCAGGGCGGAAGAGACCAGAGTTCCCGACCTCCACCCACTTCTTTAGGCCTGTGGCATGAGAGGAAAATGGAGTAGCTCATGTGGGTAATTTTGGGCCTGGCAGTTCAGAAGACAAGCTACAGGCCTGAGTGAAGGGACTGGGGCTGAGCTGTGGGCAGCTTCCCTCCCACCCTGGCTGAGGACCTAAGCCCCAATCTTACCTTGATGGTAGCTGAACACCTCCATGCTAGGTTCTGTATAGGGATTGTAGGCTGGCTTGAAGCGAAGCTGGGTGATACCTGAGTAAGCAAGCAAGCCAAGGGGTAAAGGATAAGGATAGTGATCGAGAAGGCACTCTTCCGTGGCCCTACTGACAACCACCAGCCCCAGCTGCCTACTCACCCAGCTTGGTGAAGAACTCCCGGAGAACACCCATGAGGTGGCCCAGGGTAAGGCCGTGATCAGCCACAACACCCTCAATTTGATGGAACTCAGCCAAGTGTGTTGAGTCCAGGGTTTCGTTCCGGAACACACGATCAATGGAGAAGTACTTGACTGGCATGAAGGGCTTCTGTGGGTGACGAGCAGACCCAGCCAGGTACAGACCAGAAGAATGCTATGACAGTCATATCCCTGCTGCCCCACCTCCACCCTGAGGTGCTCAAACCAAAATCAAACCTTCTGGGCAAGGCGGTAGAGAGCTCGGGCACTAGCTGACGTGGTGTGTGTGCGTAGCAAATTTTTCCGGGCTTCATCCAGCTTCCAGTTGTATTTGTACCTTTAGGAGAAAACCCTGGAAGTCTGAAATGTGGACTTTAGACGCCAGCTTCCTTCTTCACAACACCCCCGAAGTCCTGCTTCACTCACCCCTGTGAGCCGTAACCACCTTGAGAATGAGTCCGCTTGACCCGACTGACATAGTCCATTGGGAGCTGTGGGGCCTCGGCTGGATCTGGTCAGCAGAGATCATGATCTGGTCAGTCAAAAGACATTTCTCCAACAGCCACCAAAAGGGGTGGCTCAACCCTGGGAACCTGGGAAAACCTAAGTCAGACCCATCCTTCTCTGCCCAAAACCTGGCTCCGGCTCCTACCTTTGTGGAAGAGAAAAATAAAACCAAAGTCCCCCGTGGTCATGACACAGGGTACAGTGTCCCATCATCTACATGCCCTCATCTTCTCCTGCTCCTAACTGATCATTCTGATCAGCTACAGGGCTTACTGGATGGTGTGTAAGAATACCAGACATTCCAACCTTTGCACTGGTCATTCCCTCTGCCTGAAACCTCCTTTCTTTGATATAGATCTCTCCCTCCCCTTCCGCCATCTCCCATAAGCAAAGATTTTACTTTACACTGACAATCCAGGGGGCTTCCCTGGTGGCACAGGGGTTAAAGTGCAGCACTGTGAAGCTATCCACAGCCACTGCAGCATGAGTTCTATCCCTGGTCAGGAAGGTGACCCACATGGCGCTACAGACCTCTCCTGACCCACCTACTGCTCCCCTCAGCTGTGTATTTCAGTAGATCTGCCTTTTCTGTTCCCTATTCTGTACCCCAGTTCTTGTATGTATAAATAAATCTTTAAAAAATAATAAAATGGACAGCCCACCTCTTCATACCCCACAACACACACATACACACACCCCCCACACACACACCAGTTTTTTCCCATGGCATTTACTATTGTCTATCCCACTGGAGGAGATAAATGGTCAAAATTTAACACTCTCTCTCTCTCACTAGGGGAGATTGTCCTGTGCATAGCTGTGACCCAAGTGTGTAACAAAGACCTTAGCACAAAGGAGGGGCTAAGAACTTTTCATTTTAATTGCTCGTTTTTAAGATCTTCAGGGACAATTTTGGTATGCCTGAAAGCCTGGTGGAATCCAAGCTCTACTACTTACAAACAGACTACTCAGAGCAAGGCCTCCCTAATGACCTAGGGGTTAAGTTCACCACTACCACTGCAAAGGCCCACCTTGAAGACCTGAGTTCAACCCTGCCAGGGAGCGGGCCCATGTGGCCTAGCTGACCTCTCCTGTCTCACCGCCTGCTTCTCACCCTGTCTCTGGTGAATCCTCTCACCACCCCCACCTCTGGCCTGCACCCCATTTTTTCTTTAAAAGAAAGGAGTTAGCAGCACCATTTTCTCTAGGTAACAGGAAGACCAGAAAAGTAAGTGGAACACTTTGGATGTCACAATTGTGACCACAGCAATGACATTACTGCTCCCAATGACACTATTGTCCTTCCACCACCTGTGGGGACATGACATCCACTGGAAAATCACTCAATGTAAGATAGCATTGGGCTTCCCTGGTGGCGCAAAGGGTTGTCACAGCACTATGAAGCTGTCTACAGCCACTACAGCATGAGTTTGATCCTAGCCAGGGAGGTGACCCACATGGCGCAACAGACCTCTTCTGTCTTGCCTGCTGCTCCCCTCAGCAGTGTGTTTCAGTGGACCTGCCTGTTCTACTCCCCACTCTGTCTCTGATGAATCCTCTCACCCCCTACACCTCTGGCCTGTACCCCAGTTCTTGTATGCATAAATAAATAAATCTTTTAAAAATATATATGATAGTACTAACAACTACAACAGAAAGAAACAGAAACCAAGATTGAAGACTAAGATTGAGGAGTTTTTGAGAATTTGGGGGGACAAGAAGCTCGTCAGGTGGTCTCTCTGAAATGACACCTGAGCAGATTTGATGTCAGATCTCACCTTGAAGATCTGGGAGAAGACAATTCTCAGTAGAAGGTGCAACATGGGCAAAGGCCCTATGGTGGGCAGGAAGGAAAGTGGGAGATCACAGAGGTTAATGGAACCAGCTCACATAGGCCCCATTGGACTGATGATAATTCAATTGATAAATTACTTGGAAAGCTTCCACCCAAATCTGGCAACTCTGATGGGGGACAACTAGACCCACAGGGCTCACCCACCTTGCAAGAAGAAGGTATCATGCTGGTCTCGTGCTGGGTGCTGCTGAGGTTGAAAGAGAGCATCAAAGTTCCAGAAGGAGCTCTCGATGAAGTTGTCAGTGGGCATCTCAGTGAACCTGGTGGCAGAAACAGCCTGATTGCCCTGCCTGTGCCTACCCACAGGACCGCCCTACCCCTGGCCCAGCACCTCACCCCATTTCCAGGAAGATCTGCCGGAACTGTGTGCGGACCTTGAGCAGAGGGTGTAGATGGCCACTGTCTGGGAGGACACCATGGGCCAAGAAGTTGTAGGGCTTGAAGGGCCGATCCCTCCAGGAGCCACTGTGGGATACGTGCAGTGTACATGAAAGTCTTGTGGGGGCTGCTCATGACCTTCCCACCTATTCCTGATCCCAGGCGACACTCCTACCTGGAGATCATCTCTGGGCTCAGTTCTGTCTCCTGCTTGGAAATGGTGGTGCTGAAGGCACTGCCTTTACTCACCCAGTAGGTCTTCAGGGTCCTGTAACCAAAGGAGACGTGATGCCACTGTCAACTCCAAGAGCTTTTCCTTGATCCCCTATCTGATGCTACCCACCATTTTCTTCCTGTTCTGTGCTGTCAACTGAAATCTTATTTGGCTACCAAGTATGTACTGTGTTCAGTGACCTATTCATTCAACACACACTTAGTGAAAATAACTGTACTGGGGACTGATAAGACATGCATACCATTAGGAAGGATAATAATAGGGAAAGTTTAGGGCCTCCCTGGTGTTAGAGGGGTTAAACACCAGCAGTATGAAGCTATCTGCAGCCACTGAAGCACAAGTTCAACCCCCAGTCAGGGAGCTGACCCACGTGGTATAGCAGACCTCTCCTGTCTTACCCACTGCTCCCCTCAGCAGTGTATTTTAGTCAGTCTCCCTGTTCTGCTCCCCCACTCTGTCTCTGGTGGACCCTCCTGCACCTATGGCCTATACCCCAGCTCTTGTGTACATAAATAAATAACACAAATCTTTAAAAATAATAATAGGTAAAGTTTAGAGGCTTCATTCCAAATCTATTCCAAACTCTGTCCCACTGAAGTCACCTCACAATCTTGTGAAAAGGGTCCATTTTGCAAATGAGTAAACAGGTCTATAAGTAACAGGAGACTGGGTCAAGATCACATAGCTAGTCTATCAGAGATAGGACATGGATGAGGGAATCTGCTTCCAGCCTGTTTTATAACTACCATGTTATTCAGTATCCGTTCAAAGAAAAGCAAGTCAGTCCTGTGACAGCAAGGACTCTAGCCTGTCCAGGAGCTGGTCCACATGGCACAGCAGCAGATCTCTCCTGTCTTACCCGCTGGTCCCCTCAGCAGTGTTTTTCAGTAGTCCACCCATTCTGTTTCCCAGGATTGTCTTTGGTGAACCCTCTCACCTCCAGCACCTTTGGCCTACACCCCAGTTTTTGTATAAATAAATAAATCATATTAAAAGAAAGAAAGAAAGAAACAGAGCATAAAGATAGAAAATAAGAACGTGGGACTTTTGTGGAACTCAAAGGGAAAAAAAGGTATCAGAGTAGTCTCTAAGGTGACATACAAGCAAGGGTATGATGCTGAAGCCTGTCTTGAAGATCAGTGGGGGAAAAGTTCTCAGCAGAAAGAGCAGCACTGACAAAATCCCTGGGATGTGTGCATGAGCACCATAGTACACAGTGGGGTTGAGAGAGGATGGTCAGCTCGGTGCAGAAAGGAACAGCTACCTCTCCTCCACCAAAACACTTCTCCCCAACTCCCAGGCAGTACCCACTCACACTTCCATGAGTAGTTTCCTCTTCCTCAGCTCATTCTTCTCCTTCTCACCCAGTTTCTCTGCCTGCCCACCTTGGACCAGCTGGAGCCGCCGCTGTACCTCATCTTCCACGCTGTCTACCTACTCCGATGAAGGGTGATAGAGTACATGAGATGGGGTCCAGGGGCCTATCAGTCTGCCTGCACACCCATCTGCCTGCAAGAACTTACCACTCGGAAAACCCGGGGACCATCAGGTGCACTCTTGTCCACTCGGATCCACTTGTTGGACATGGCCTTGCTGAAGCCCACTTTGCCACTGGGCAGTTGCTAGAGAAATAAGACTACAGTGAAAGGGCATCTATATCCCCCCAACCCCATTATCTTCACAGGCCCTCTCCCCAGACCCTTACCATGAGTGCATTCTGGGTCAGGCCCTCTGGGGGAACACAATGAAACACCCGGGCCTCATGACTGCCCTCCTGGGCAATCTCCTGGCCCTCAACCGTCAGTTCCCAGCGCTTGGTAGAGCGTAGCTCAGCCTCAATGATCTGCAGGAAGTGTGGGGAGGACATAGAACAAGACAGGGTTTAGAGTCAGGCACCTCTCACAGAAGCACTAGGGCTGCATGACCCCTGAAGCCAGCTTCACATCCCATTTGCACCACTTGCCAGTAGTGCTTTCCAATTACGGAGTTCAGTTTCCCATTGTGACACTGAGGTCATGACAAAGATGGCTCAAATATCCTATGGTAAGGTAAAGTACAGAGGATGCTACCTGGCAGAGCACAATATACTTTGCATTTGAGCCTGCAAGATTAAGGCCTCAAGTAAATTAATTGGACTCCATATCAATGTATTTGTATCTCAGCAGCTGGAGAGTCAGATAAGGACCCATGAGAGTCACATGACAGAGAAGAACCCCAGGCTCCAAAATGAGGAATAGTTCGGGGCATGAAGCTGCAGTTGGGCAGCAGCTCCCTCTCTTTTCTAATTTCCAGTTCTGTTCTTCACTCACTGTTACATTGGGAAAGTTGTTCAACCTCTGGAGCAAGTTTTCTTATCCACAGAAGAGAGGCATGTTAGCTTGGTGGGTCCTTTCAAGGAGTAAATGATTTGATACACAGGAGTAAATGATTTGATACACAGAAGGGGTATATAGGGTGTGCTTAGCATGCAACAAGCAGCAGAAAACTGAACTACCACTGCATTATTGCCTTGACTGCTACATTATCACTGCACTCTAACTACTGCTGCACTACATCAAACTATTACTATTTAACCCTTTGTGACCTATACAAATGTCAACTTCACATTTTCAAGTACTGTCAACCTCCAGCTCTTCTCTGAACTAACATTTTGCATTCTGTAGCCTGGTCACTCTATTTCAAATCTGGTTATCACCCATTCCTTCTAGTGACCCTGATCCAAGTTACTGATCAGTGCTTAGAAGCTGTGACATGTGCAAAGAAACAATGCCATTCTGCCAGAGTTAAGGCATGTTAAAATGTGATGGCTTCCCTCCATGGGACCAAGACTCAGCTATCATTTACTCTAGGCCCCTCTCCCTGACCCCCAGGGTGGGTGAGCTGTCAACTATGAGTCCCTTTTCTTCCTCCATCACTCTGTTCACTTGACCATTCCCTCTGTTAGACGTCAACCTCAGTGAAAACGGCGACGGCATCTTCCTTGTCCACCTTCGGAACTCGACCTCCTAGTACTAATACAGGCTCCCAAAGACGCCTACTGCAAGAGGAAAGTCGTACGGTACGTCCGTCGGCCACTCGTTCCTGACTCCGCCTCGGCCCCCGGGAGGTGAACTTACAATTGCTCCTACCCGGACCTATAGGAACTTGGTCGGGAGGCAGGGCCCACCAGGAATAGGGACAACAGGAGCTAAAGCTAAGAACCCAGCATCCATGCACGACTCACTTCGCCCAGCGCCTGCAGACTCTTCACGGCGCCCACCACAGCCTGGTGCTCCACGCCCAACTCGGCCGCCAGCTCCGCGCTGTCCAGGCCGCCATCGGCCGCCTCCAGCCTCCTCAGAAGCACTTCAGCTACTGGACCATCCGCCATAGTTCTGCTCCCAGGTAGTCAGCGTGTCCGGGAGGAAAAAGGGGAGGGGAAGGGTAGCGGGAGGCCCAAAGCAATCGGAACCGGAAGCGGCGCGAAGAGCGCGGTCGGCCATCTAAAGTGTGGCGGGTCTGCGGCGGCGGGGTGGGGGCGGGGGCAGGAAGAGGTCGCCATATTGAGTGTGTAATTGAACTTCGAGGTTAGAAGGGCTTTAGCCACGTCTCTGCCCCACCAGCTATATCTTGGAAGTGATGTTGCAAACGACCAAACAATAAACGTGTTGCTTTAGGTCACGCCCAGAGGGTTAAAATTCAAGGACAGAGTCACAGCGCTTCCTTTTTATGAAGGTATACTGACACATGTAAGGTGTAAATGAAACTAACACTACATTAATTTCAGATATACAATACTGTGATTCCATATTGTACACTCTGTGAGATAATCAGCACAATAAGTCTAGTTACCATCCGTCATCATACAATTACAAAAATGTTTAAGTGCTGTTTATGTTTCAATTAGCCCCACCTGCAGCAAGGTTGTGTGACCTTGGTCTTCACTCTCTGGGCCTCAAAGCTATCTGTCCTGCTGGACTTTTCTCTTGCCTATAAGAGGTCTTCAAGTGGTAGACACCAGAGACAGTATTTGCTGATGTCAACTACTTAAAAAAGTTCTCATTCCTCAAATAAAATCTTTCTCCATTTACAGATGAGCATGGGACTCAACTAACATTACTTGTAGTCAAGGTAATGGCTAAGATCCATGCCTAGTCCAATGCTAAGTGCTTCAGGCATGTTATTCCATTTGCTTTAAATCCTTATGGTGTAGATACTGATATAATTCCATTTCACAGATGTAAAAGCTGAGGTTCCAAAAGTGATATGATTTGCTCAAGGTTCTGTAACAGGGCAGGGAGAAGGGCATCCCTGAACCCCCAAACCTGCCTCTCAAAATGGGTTGTGCCATCTGTGGCATCAAGACAAAACATATAAGCCCTTTAGTGGAAAGGTACTTTAATACAATTAGTGTACACTACAGAACAGACAAAGAATATAGTTTTTAAATCAAACACTCAAAAATTACCCATCCCCTTGTGGGTAAAAGTCCACCCAAAAGGGATTGGTCTAAAGCAAGGCCTGAAAGCCCACCATAAGTCTAAAGCACCTTCTGGTGGAGACCCATAGAAAAGGGTCAGAAATGGCCAGACAAGTCTGGGAAGAAAAGAGCATAATCAAAATCAAGATGCTGCCATAGTGAACTTTCCCATGGGTCTCTCACACACATCTGTTTCAAACAGTCCAGGAACAAAAATAAGAGCTGCTTGGGCCCTCCCTGGTGGCGCAGCGGGTTAAAGCACAGCACTGAGAATCTAAAGCCGCTTCTGCATGAGTTCGATTCCCGCCTGCCCCTGAGGTGACCACATGGTGTGGCAGACTTCTCCTGACCCACCCGCTGCTCCCCTCAGCAGTGTACTTCTTGATCTGCCTGTTCTGTTCCCCACTCTGTCTCTGGTGAAGCCTCTCACCGCCCCTGAGCCTCTGGCCTATACCCCAGTTCTGTATGCACAAATAAATAAATAAATCTTTAAAAAAAAAAAAATAATAAGAGCTGCTTCTTCACAAGTCCCTCTACTCCCTGTGATTTTCTCAAGTCACCTTCTGGCTCTCCATCTTCTTTCTTTCCCCTTCAGTCTCCTCTCCAGATTCTTCTCTCTCTGCTAAGCTCCACCCTCTTTTGGGTGTGTCAGGGAACCTGCAACCTCCCCTTTCTTGGGGGCCAACCTGTTACAGTTCTACAAGGAATTGGTGGAGAAATTATAAACATTACAGATCCTACAGTCCTAGGGCAAGTTAAGGTTAATTAGGTAGCTTCAGGGATCTTGACCGCTGCTCCCCTCAGCAGTGTACTTCACTAATCTGCCTGTTCTGCTCCCCACTCTGTCTCTGGTGAATCCTCTCACTGCCCCTCCCACTCTGGCCTGTACCCCAGTTCTGTATGCATAGATAAATATTTAACAAAAATTTAAGGCTAATAAGAAGAGTAAATTTTTTAAAAGAGTTATTTACTGATGCATATAAGAACTGGGGTATAGGCCAGAGGGGCAGGGAATAGAGGATTCACTAGAGACAGAGTGGGGAGCAGAACAGGCAGATTGACTAAATACACTGCTGAGAGGAGCAACCTGTGAGACAGGAGATGTCTGCTGCACTATATAGGTCAGCTCCCTGGCTGGCGATCGAACTCTTGCTTCGCAGTTCCAAGAAGTTGTGTCTAGCTTCGCTGTGCTGCACTTAAGCCCATTGTACCAACAGGGAGGGGCATAAACTTTACTTCTTGACCAAAGTTTGCTTCTCTCTGCTTACTTATCTAAAATGTCTGTGAATTCCTTTTCACAGCTTCATGGGACAAGAACCTGTGGTGGTCCGAGGACTAAATTGACAGTGCACACTGACTTCACTACCCCCACCCATGTTCTGAGAAAATCAATGTTGGGGCCTCCCCCTAGGCCTGGGGTTAAGCCTCAGCACTATTACTACATCAGCCTAAAGCCTAAGTTAGATCCCTGGCCAGAGAGCTAACCCATGTATGGTGCAGCAGACCTCTCCTTTGTCACCTGCTGTTCCCCTCAATAGTATATTTCAGTAAATCCACCTGTTCTGTTCACTGTTCTCTCTATGATGAATCCTCTCACCCCCTGCACAATCTAGTCCTTCTATGCAAAAGAAAAGAAGTCAGTGTCGAGGCAATAATGCAAATTCTATATTTGCACTGTCCTATAAAAACATACCACAAGACACATGTTATTTTAAGTGCTCTAGTAGCAACATTAAAAATAAAATGAGTGATATTTATTTTTCAACTAAGACAGCAGAATGGGTGATTTATTGTACATGTATTACATTCAGCTACATGAGAGTGAAATTAGTCCATAAATTCACTGGTCTAATCAAAGAACCAAAATAAGCTCTTAGAAATGAGAAAAGTGGATCTCTCAAAGCTGATCAAGGCAATCAGGTAGCCATGAATGTTCTAGATCCTTTGAGACAAGTTATATATAGTAGCATGCATCCCAGCAATTTGTGCCATCAGCCCTCACTGCTAGCATTCCTTATTCTGCTTCTGTTGCTTCCACAGGTACACAAACTTGTGGTTAACTTGGGCTTCTGACCCATCTTTCTTCTTTTGTGCTTCAACTGCACATTTATTTCTTCCTCCATTTGGCTCTCATAGCACAGAAGCTTCTTTGAAAAAAAAATTTATTTATTTATTCATACAAGAACTGGGGTGTAAGCCAGAGGTATGGGTGAGAGGATTCACCAGAGACAGAGTGGAGAATAGAACAGGTAGATGTACTGAAATACAATGCTGAAGGGAGTAGCGGGCGGGTCAGGAAAGGTCTGCTGTGCCATATGGGTCACCTCCCAGGCAGGGGATCGATCTTGGTGCTACAGTGGCTGCTGATAACTTCATAGTGTTGTGTTTTAACCCACTGCACCACCAGGAAGGGCCTCCCCACAGAAGCTTATAAGAAGATAGTCTAAAGCCAAGCAAAATTGGTGAAATTCATTGAAAGATTTATTGAACATAATATATTCAACATATCTTTTCAACATTTAGTATGAAACATTACTAATTAGATACTTTATATTACTTTTTCATACTACATCTTCAAAATCTGATGTATATTTTCCACTTGCAGCACATCTCAGTTTGAACCAGCCATATTTCAAATGGTCAATTGTTGCACACTGATGTCATTGGAGACTATAGTAGACAGCAGAAGTACATTCTAATCCTAGTTCTGTCATTGATGTCATTCAACCAAATTGCCTGATCTTTCAGTCCTCTTTCTCTGCCTGGATGTCATATGAGTCAGGTTCTTTTGAGACTTAGTGACAGCATCCCACACATGTATGCAATACTTGTCAGAACAGTAAATGCATTTTAAGCAGCATGCATTTACTCATTAATTATCACAATTATTTTTTTAAAGATTTATTTATTTATTCATACAGAACTGGGGTACAGGCCAGAGATGTGGAGGGTGAGAGGATTCACCAAAGACAGAGTGGGGAGCAGAAGAGGCAGATGGATGAAGTACACTGCTGAGGGGAGCAGCAGGCGGGTCAGGAGAGGTCTGCCGCGCCATGTGGATCACCTCTGGGGCAGGCAGGGATCGAACTCATGCAGAAGTAGCTTAAGTTTCTTAGTGCTATGCTTTAACCCTCTGCACCACCAGGGAGGGCCTATCACAATTATTTTAAAAGATTTTTGTTGTTGTTGTTTATGCACAGTAGAGCTGGGGTCTAGGCCAAGGTTGTGGAGGGTAAGAGGGTTCACCAGAAACAGAGCAGGGAACAGAATAGGCAGACTGAAATCCCTCAGACCGAAATACTGCTGAGGGGAGCAACAAGCAAGACATACAAGGTCTGCTATACCATGTGGGTCACCTCCCTGGCTGGAACAGAGAGCAGCAGTGGCTGTGGACATCACCATAGTGCTGAGACTTAACCCCTTGCACCACAAGGGAGGCCCCTAATCATCACAATTGTTATTGGAGCCTGGAAAATGGAGTTACTAATACCCCGCCCTCAATAGTGAGGTCCAGTTGAAAATTTAGAATATATCCCTTAAAGTCCCTTCCTAGCATCATAGCACTTTTCTTGCTGTTTTAGGTCAGCACTCAACATGGAGAAAGCCATGTTTACTTGAAGGCAAATCACTGAAGGTTGATGACTAAAAACCAGGCAAGTTTTCATCTGGCAGCTCCCCTCTTTTTTTTTTTTTATTAAAAAGTTTATTTTTACATCATTTTGCACATTTTTTTTTCATCTCAATTGTAATCCCCACGGGTTTCCCGTCACCAAATCACCCCTGTGCCACCACCATGGTCCCGTGCATTTCCCTCCCTCCCCCACCCCCGGTTTTGATCCCATTCCCCACTCCACCCCCACAGAATGTCTCTGGTCTATGGTTGTTCATTATTTTTGTTATTTTCTCGCCTGGTCCATTATACTCCTGCTATGAGTGAAACCATCCGGTATTTTTCTTTCTCTTTCTGGCTTATCTCACTAAGCATGATCTTTTCCAGCTCCATCCAAGTTGCTGCAAAAGACATGTGTTTCTCTTTTTGGTTGCTGAGTAATATTCCATTGTATATATGTACCACATCTTCCCCCTCTTTTTTTTTAAAAAAAATTTATTTATTTATGCATACAAGAACTGGGGCACAGGCCAGAGGTGGGGATCGGGGGAGGAGGGTGTGTGCGAGAGTGAAGATTCTCGTGACAGAGTGGGGAGCAGAACAGGCAGACCAACTGAAATACACTGCTGAGGGGAGCAGCAGGCAAGACAGGAGAGGTCTGCTGTATACCATATGGGTCACCTCCCTGGGCAGGGATGGAACTCTGTGCTGCAGTGGCTGCAGATAGCTTCATAGCCCTGCACTTTCACCCCTGTGCCCACCAGGAGAGGCCCAATTTTTGCTCCTGTTTAGTCAACTGAAATCTTTCAGAAAACCCAGATCCAGCTAGTAAAATCAGAAAAGGTTCAATGGGAAGCAAGTTATTTAATCATTGAGGAGAATTCTGTCTAAGCCAATTTGAATAAGCTGTACAAAAATAAGCAAAAGCATCCAAGAAGTTGTATCTAACAATTTCAAGTGATACAATCTTGGAAAACTTGAACTTCCCAAGTGAATTTGTGGACAAGAGAATCCTCATGAAACTGGATGACAGCTCATAAGTTTCATTGGGCTAATACATAAAACACAGGGTTCAATGTTTTTTTTTCTGTTGTGTGCAAGAAACTCACAGGCAATGACATCGATTGTGAATTCCAAGAGTCTGTTAGAAACAAAAATAACTAGATAGGGGCCTTCCCTGATGTCGAAGCAGGTTAAAGTTAAGTGCTACGAAGCTATCCACAGCCACTGCAGCACAAATTCCATCACCAGTCAGGGAGGGTCACTGACCCACAGGGCACAGCAGACCTCCCTGTCTTGTCCGAGGCTCCCCTCAGCAGTATTCTTCAGTTGAACCACCTGTTCTGCTCCCTACTCTGTCTCTGGTGAACACTCTCACCCACTGCCCCTGTACCTCTGGTCTATACCCAAGTTCAGTATGCATAAATAAATTTTTTTTAAAATCTAGATAAAATAACATTCATATACCTCAAAACAAAACAAAAAATCACTTTTCCCATACTTATTTTATTCTCACGAGTCTCTTGTCTCTCCCATCATAGTAGTTTTTTTTTTTAATATTTATTTATTTATGCATACAAGAGGGCCTTCCCAGATGGTGGCAGTTAAAGCACAGTATGTTGAAGCTGTCCACAACCACTGCAGCACAAGTTTGATTCCCAGCCAGCAGGGTGACCCACATGGTGTAGCAGACCTCTCTTGGCCTGCCTGCTGTTCCTCTCAGCAGTGTATTTCAATCAATCATCCTGTTCTGCTCCTCACTCTGTCTCTGGTGAATCCTCTCACCCCCACACTTCTGGCTGTACCCCAGTTCTCGTATGCATCAGTAAATAAATCTTTAAAAAATATGCATACAAAAATTGCAGTACAAGCCAAACATGTTGGGGGATGGGTAAGAGGATTTACTATAAATAGAGTAGGGAGCAGAATAGGCATATAGTCTGAAATGCACTGCTGAGGGGAGCAGTAGGTGGGAAAGTAGAGGTCTACTGTGTCATGCGGGCCACCTCTGGCAAGGAATTGAACTTGTGCTGCAGTGACTGTGGAAAGCTGTGCTTTACCCCATTGCACAGTACTCCCCCAACCAGGGAGGGAAGCCACCCCCCATTATAGCAGGTTTTTTTTTTAAGATTTATTTATTTGTGCATACTGAACTGGGGTACAGGCCATAGGCTCAGGGGCGGTGAGAGGCTTCACCAGAGACAGAGTGGGGAGCAGAACAGGCAGAGTTACTGAAGTACACTAATGAGGGGAGCAGTGGGCAAGACAGGAGAGGTCTGCTATGCCATGTGGATCACCTCTGGAGTCAGGGATTGAACTTGCACTGAGGTGGCTGCAACTTGTAGTGCTGTGCTGTGCTTTAGCCTGCTGTGCCACCAGGGAGGGACTATCATAGTAGGTTTTATTTTTTTAAAGATTTATTTTATTTATGCATACAGAACTGGGGTACAGGCCAGAGTTGCAGGGGCAGTGAGAGGATTCACCAGAGACAGAGTGGGGAACAGAACAGGCTGACTGACGAAGAATACTGCTGAGGGGAGCAGTGGGTGAGTCAGGAGAGGTCTGATGTGCCATGTGGATCATCTCTGGGGCATGGATTGGACTCAGGCTGAAGTGGCTTTATCTTCTCAGTGCTGTGCTTTAACCCGCTGTACCACCAGGGAGGGCCCCATAGTAGGTTTAAAGCTTATTTCATGTCAGGTGCTCGTGGGGGTGGGTGGGGGGCACTGAGTGACCATGAAGTAAGACATGAGGTACCATGAGGTACCATGAGGTACTCTGTGGTGAAAGGAAGGGAAGACAGGAGGGTCCATGTATGGCTAGAGTAATCATCCCAGACTTGGGGTTTCTCATGAGGGGGACCAATTTGTACTATTCTGGATCCTGTCTGGGGAAAGGTGCGGAACCTCAACTTCTCCAAAGTCCTCATTCCTCCTTTACCTGAGTCCCTACTGCTGGCAGGTTAGCAAGCCCTTTCTGGGAATTCCTACCTTCCCCCACTGCACAGTACACGCCCACACTACCAGGTCCAGGGCTTGTTTGCTCAGAATTTGGAAATCCACCAATCCTTCTTCCTCTTTCCTACAGCCTTAGAGTGGGGAGCTGGTGTCTGTCACTTGCCTGTGGTTTCAGCAGACACCAGACTTAGGGGTCCTACCCCTTGTCCTTGGATCTTATCTTCCCTACCATCTGTCTCTTTCCTGTCCCCCCAACGGAACCCCCTGACCTCCAAGTTAACCCTCTAGTCTTCAGCCGTTTAATTGCAAAAGCCAGGCCGTTTGTGGCAGACCACAAGTCATAGACCCCTCCAGTTATTGGTTGAGAGCAAGGAATAAGGAGTAAAGGAGAGGCTGCAACTAGGGGAATAGGGTTTTTCTTTCTTTTAAAGATTTATTTATTTGTGCATACAGAACTGGGTACAGGCCAGAGGTACGTACAGGGGCAGTGAGATGATTCACCAAAGACAGAGTGGGGAGCAGAACAGGCAGACTGACTAAAGTACACTGCTGAGGGGAACAGCGGGTGAGATAGGAGAGGTCTGCTGCTGCGCCATGTGGGTCACCTCCCTGGGCTGGAATTGAAATCATACTGAACTGGCTACTGGTAGCTTCACAGTGCAGTGCTTGCGCCACCAGGGAGGGACTTCTTCCTTCTGGGCTTTTCACCCTCTGTGCTGGGACACACAGAAAGATTTGAAATAATTACTACCAGATAGCAGTGACCGGAGTCTATCCTTCTTGCCTCTCAGGAGGTCCCGTGACTTTAGAGAGCCTAAGTGATTTGATGAGGTCACACAGAGGCAGTCTGACAAGCTTCCCAGGGCACGACGGGCCAGGTGGCTAGGCTGCCCTTCTCCCCCTGGCCTTCTCCTCCACCTGGCCTTCTCCTCCTTGATCTGTAAGGCTGCAGCATCGGTGTAAAGAGAAGACCCAGGTTTCCAGCTCCTTAATTCTGGTGTCCTCAGTCCAACCCTGGGAGGCAAGGGTGGAGAGAAAGAACGCAGACTTGTTAGGACGGGAATTCCCGAAAAACAAGGCAAATATTGGGCTAGGAAAATCTGGCGCATCCAAGGGGGTCAGAGAGGGGCTAAGGCTAGAGCAGGTGTTGCTCGGTAACCTCTGCATTCGCGAGGGTTCTTTAAAAGCTAACATCCGGAGACACGCGCTCAGGTCCTGGGCGGGGTTGGGCCGGAGATCTGGTCACATGACCGAGCCTGAAGCACTCTCGACCCCCACCGCACCGGTGGGCGTCCTCCACAACGCGTGGTCGACCCTCATAGGCTAGTCGTATGGCCAATAGAAATCGGCCATCTGGGAACCCAGCGTTCCGAGGCACAGTCTAACATGCTGAGCCGAGAAGCGTCCAATGGAAAGGCAGATCCGTGTCCACAGACCAATGACAAGACATGGGGGGCGGGTCCAGAGGCTGGACCAGGTTGGTTTGAGAGGCGGTGGGGTATAAGTTAGCGCGGTCGGCGGCAGCGTCCGTCCCGACTGCAGAGCCGCTGTGAGGAGTGATTTGGAGGGTCCGCACGCCTCCGCCCCCTCGGCCCGCCATGCTGCTACCGGTGCCGCTGCTGCTTGCCCTCCTCGGTCTAGTTGCCGCCGAACCCGCCGTTTACTTCAAAGAGCAGTTTCTGGATGGAGGTAACGCCTGGACCCACCTTGAGTCCGCCCTGGCGTCGCAGCCGGCCCCTCAGCCCAGATCTGCGTCGTCGCCTCTAATTACTGCTCAGAGGACCAATAAGGTGGTCCTCAGAGACTACAGCCGCGGGCGATCCTTCTACTTTCTTGGGGAGCGTGGAGGGCGTAGCAGTCTCCTGTGATGGGAATCAATGTTTATCCGAGGATCTTTTAAGACCCCTGGGTGTCAAAATAGAGGTTGTGTGAGGGAAATGGGGGGGGGGGGAATCTCCTTCCCAGCTCCTGGCAGTTAGAGGCCCCTGGCATATTTAAGGAGGGGGATCAGCATGGCGCCGCTGACCTGTCTCTCTGATCCCTTAGATGGGTGGGCCCATCGCTGGATTGAATCCAAACACAAGTCGGATTTTGGCAAATTTGTTCTCAGTTCTGGCAAGTTCTACGGTGACCAGGAGAAAGATAAAGGTAAGGGCTACTGAGTGGGCTCTTAAGATGCAGGAGAACTTCCTAGAGGAAGCCTTTCTTATCATTGGGTATTCCCAGGAGTAGAGCATGCTGAAGAAGTGGGGTGGGGAGATCTGTATCTTCTAATTCTTAGTGTCCCCCAGGGTTGGGATTGATCTGTGACCTAGCTGCTGTCCTCTACTAGGGCTGCAGACAAGCCAGGATGCCCGCTTCTACGCTCTGTCGACCAGATTTGAGCCCTTCAGCAATAAGGGCCAGACACTGGTGGTGCAGTTCACTGTAAAACACGAGCAGAACATCGACTGTGGGGGTGGCTACGTGAAACTATTTCCGGATGGTTTGGACCAGACAGACATGCATGGAGACTCCGAATACAATATCATGTTTGGTGAGGATCCTTTTGATTAATTATAAGGAGATTGAGACACCATATATGCCTTAAAGCTCACAGAAGGTTGAGAGCATAGAAAGTTTTTACTGTAGGTGGCTCTTTAGAAGGGAAGCTGAGGTTAACAGTGACCTTGCAGCTTTCTGTTGGTTTGAGATTAATTTATGTAATTGCGTTGGAGGCATCTTCTAATTAATAACTTGAGAGTACTGAATTTTGTGCTAATTTTAGTTTTTAATTCTCCACCTATGGCTCCCGAGGTACAATTGATCAGGGTCTGAACCCTATCTTTTGAACCTTTACAGACCTGAATTTCAAATCAGGGCTTGGCTTTGTAAAGAGGGGGGGGCCCCTATCTCTAACCAGCCTGCTCATCACCCCAGGCCCTGATATCTGTGGTCCCGGTACAAAGAAGGTTCATGTCATTTTCAACTACAAGGGCAAGAATGTACTGATCAACAAGGACATCCGCTGCAAGGTACGCCTGGGGGTGGTGACAAATGGCTGCCTGGGGAGGTGAGAGACCAGGCAGGTAGGTGGGGTCATTCACTTTTCTCTCTTTAGGATGATGAGTTCACACACCTGTACACTCTGATTGTGCGACCTGATAACACCTATGAGGTGAAGATTGACAACAGCCAGGTAGAATCGGGCTCCTTGGAGGATGATTGGGACTTCCTACCCCCTAAGAAAATCAAGGATCCTGATGCTTCAAAACCAGAAGATTGGGATGAGCGAGCCAAAATCGATGACCCCACGGACTCCAAACCTGAGGTGGGTGCTGGGGTCAGGGCTCCCCTAGTCAGGTCCTTGGCCTGGCCAACTCTGACCTAATGTCCCCTCAGGATTGGGACAAGCCTGAGCACATTCCTGACCCCGATGCTAAGAAGCCTGAGGACTGGGATGAAGAAATGGATGGGGAGTGGGAACCACCTGTGATTCAGAACCCTGAGTACAAGGTGAGCATGGGACTTCATGCTGCATGGGTTGGGATGCACAGTGGAAAGCACATCATCATGTAATCACCATTCTGTTCTGTTCCCTTCTGCAGGGTGAGTGGAAGCCCCGGCAGATTGACAATCCAGATTATAAGGGCACTTGGATCCATCCAGAGATCGACAACCCTGAGTACTCTCCCGATAGCAACATCTATGCCTATGAAAACTTTGCTGTGCTGGGCTTAGACCTCTGGCAGGTAAGACTGGGAAGAGGAGGATCCCTCGGCTGCCTCAAATGCTCAGGGTCACCCTTAGGATCAGGCGTAGGATTTGAAACCAGACTGGCTTGGATTCCAAAAGGGGGCTTTTTCTGAAGTATTTCTTGGTTTGTCTCTAGGTTCTTTTTGAGGTTCTCCTCACTTTGTGCCAGGCACTGTGAACCAATTCACCTGGCTTCCCCCTGTTACCCCCCCCCTTTACTTCCTAGCAACCTAGAAGTGAATTAGAGAACTCCCTTAGGAAATTGGCTTGAAGAGAATCAAGCCTGTTTTGTTCACTGACATACTTCCTTGCCTAGAACTGCCTGGTACTTAGGTACTGAAATATATTTGAGTAAAAGAATGAGTTCCTATTTTACAGATGAAGAAACATGAGGCACAGGAATGTGAAGTTAGAGGCAGGAAATGGGAAAGCTGAGATTTGAACCTAGGCAGATTTGAACCTAGGCTTTTCAACCTCAATTGGATATTGCATAGTGATTATGGGAATGAAAGTAAGAACCCTGTCCCAGATCAGGGTCATTAACCTCCCTGTGGTACCCCCGCCCCAACCTGTGTCTCCTCCCCACAGGTCAAATCTGGCACTATCTTTGACAACTTCCTTATCACCAATGACGAAGCCTATGCTGAGGAGTTTGGCAATGAGACCTGGGGTGTCACAAAGGTGAGGCTGGGCCATACTCCTGGGCTTGGGAATAGATAGGCAGGGACCAGGTCCTGAGGTCTGTGGTTTCTCTATGCACAGGCAGCTGAAAAGCAGATGAAAGACAAGCAGGATGAAGAACAAAGGCTAAAAGAGGAGGAGGAAGATAAGAAACGTAAGGAGGAGGAGGAAGCAGACAAGGAGGATGAGGAGGACAAGGATGAAGATGAGGAGGAGGAGGATGACAAGGAAGATGAGGAGGAAGAAGACGCTGCCACTGGCCAGGCCAAGGACGAGCTGTAGGGGCCACATCGCCTCCAGGGCTGGACTAAGGCCTGAGCACACCTGCTGCAGAGCTGGCTGCGCCAAATAATGTCTCTATGAGACTGGAGAACTTTCTTTTTTTTCCAGGCGGGTTCTGATTTGGGGTGGATAATGGTTTTTTTCCTCCCTAGCCACCCACCCCTTCCACTCTTCCACTCCCTTTTTTTTTTTTTTTTTTTTTTACTGGTGTTTTATCTGACTCAGCCTTTACCCCTGTCCCTTGTTTTTTCTTGACATCTTTGCTTTCCTCCATACTTTTCCTTCCTACTGCTCTCCAGATTCCTTAGATCCCCTCCAAAATGGGGAGCTGTATATGGGGATATGGAAAGTCCCAGGCCCAAGGTTAAATCTACTGTCCTACCTGGATTAGGGGGGTGGGGGGGACAGAAGAAAGTGGCATCTCTAGCGACACCACCCCCCCCCAGCACTGAGGAAGAATGGGGCTACTAGGGACCTGAGCGCTGACATCCCCTCCCCCCACCTCCTTTTCTCCCCTACACCTAGGATTGGGCCACTTCTGGGTGGGGCAGAGGGTTCCATCTCAGCTCATACTGAGAATGTAAGAACTACAAACAAAATTTCTATTAAATTAAGTTTTGTGTCTTCCTTCTATGTTTCCTTCTGGGGAAGAATAGACATCAGGGAATCAAAAGTGAACTTTTTTGGGGATCACTTATGAGTAAACCTACTAAAACACTGGCTGAGTGTCCCATAAAGTTATAGGCTCTTGATTACTTAACACCCCCAAGGAGAAGAGGAATGGTATTGTAAAAATATCGTTGCAAATACTGTAGTAACTCATTAATTCAGAGTTCTTGCAACAAATTGAGGTTGGCCTCTAATATCATTTATGTTATATAAGATAGTTGCAGAATTCAGAGATTTTAGTCCACACCTTAGGGTCTCATACAATCTATTATACACTGAGTCACAAGCACCTCTTTAAGACTACATTGAACAATTAGACAAACGTTTTTTCAATACCAGCTGGTATTATATGCTGTTAACCTTTTATTCTTGGTCTTATTCTTGGGCCTCCCTGGTTAAGGGCCTAGAGGTCAAGTCTCAGTGCTAGCACCCTGTAGTCTGAATTTGATCCCCAGCCAGGGAGCTAACCCACATGGTGCAGCAGACCTTTTTTGTTCATTGCTCTGTTCAGCAGTGTGTTTAGATCTGCCTGTTCTGCTGCATGCTCTGTTGAACCCATCCCCTACATCTCTGTCCTACACCACAGTTCTACAAAAAGGAATTTACCTTTTCTTCTTAAAGTCAAGGAAATAGGCTTAGAAATGTTACCAAGCTTACTTGTGGTTTTCAGTTGTCAGTTGAATTACAATTCAGACATTTTAAAAAAAATTTATATATACAAGAACATGCCAGAGGGGTGGGGTGGGGTGAGAGGATTCACTAGAGATCATGGGGAGAGGAATAAATAAGCAGTTTTACTGAAATACAATGCTGAGGGCACAGCAGGTAGGCCAGGAGATATCTGACATGCCATGTGGGTCAGCTCCCTGGCCAGGAATTCCAACTTCTGCTGCAGTAGCTGCTGATAGCTTAACCCTTTATGCTGGTACTGTGCTTAACCTTTTATGCCACCAGAGTGGGCCCATAATCCAAACTTTTTAAAATTCTGTATACCAGCCACCAAGACTGGAGAGGTCTGTGTCATGTGGGTCAGACCCCTGGTGGGAAGGGAATGGAGGAATCTGTTGCAGTGGCTGGTGATAGCTTGATAGTGCTGTCCTTAATCCCTGTGTCACTGGGGAGGTCCCCAATTCAAACATTTTGAAAGGAAAGGTGAGCAGACGTCGGGATCCTTTGAGGTCATAAACCTGGTGAGGTCAAGAAGGCAAACCCTGAAGTACAGTGAGTGGGTAGCCTGGAGTTGATGTTCCTGCTTGCAGTACAGAAGTAAGACTTCTCCCAACTGAAGCAAGGCTATTCTGGTGGAAACCTCCAGGCTGAAGGCATGTAGTCAAGGGAGAAACAGAACCTGGTTACAGTTGAGCAATGGCTGGGATACCAGGTGACCACTAGAGGAGTTAGTTTCTAGTTTGTTGAGAGGGCCCTCTACACAATGACTCAGAGAAACTGTCAACACCAAGTTCTCGAAATCACCCTTCCTCAGCTTTGGAGATCTAACTTTTCAAGTTCTTTCCTTGGTTCAAGGAAGCTTCCCTTCTGTGTTCTGTAGCCCAATCCCACCTCTTGGAAGTTCTCTAGGTGCTTCAGATTGGTTTATCTAGGGAAAGATTAGGCTAATGTGTTCAATGTAAAGAAGTCTTGAAAGCTAACATATTCCTTAAATGTATTTGGAGTCAGAATGGGGATAATGAACAAAGTTGGGAAAGAAGGAGCAGCAGACAACTGGGACATCCAGTAATTAAAACAGTAAATCCATTCAAAAATGGCTCTATGTATCTTTTAAAAAGATTGATTTATTTATGCATACAAGATTCGGGGTATGGGCCAGAGGTATGGAGGTGAGAGGATTCACCAGAGACAGAGTGGGGAGCAGAACAGGCAAATACATTGCTGAAGGGAGCAGCAGGTGGGTCAGGAGAGGTCTGCCATGCCACGTGGGTCACCTCCTTGGCCAGGAATTGAACTCTTGTTGCAATGGCTGCAGATAGCTTCATTGAGTGCTTTAACCCATTGAACCATGAGGGACATTTTTTGTTTTGTATTTTAATGGATTTTAAAAAATAATATAATTGTTTATTTTTACATCATTTTCTGCCTTTTTCCATCTCAGTTGTAATCCCCATGGGCTTCCCATCACCATATCACCTGTGTGCCATCACCATAGCCTCATGCATCTCCTCCCCCTAGTTTTGATCCCAAGTGTCTTTAGTATTTAGTTATTATTATTTTCTCCCCTGGTGCTTTAAACTCCTGCTATAAGTGAAACCATCCCATATTTTTCCTTTTCCTACTGGCTTATTTCACTAAGCATGATCCCTTCCAGTTCCATCCATGTTGCTGCAAAAGGCATGTGTTTATCTTTTTGATTGCTGAGTAATATTCCGTCGTGTATATGTACCACATATTTTTAATCCTGTCATCTACTTTTGGGCATTTGGGTTGATGCCATGTCTTTTCTATTGTAAGTAAAGCAGCAATAAACGACACAACCAGGGACATTTAAAAACTATTTTTCTTTTATCAAATTGCTAATCTTTCCAGTTTTGAATAATATACATTTTCAGAGCTTGACACATCCCTGTAAAGATGACTGGGTCACAATAAAACAAAATTGAAATGTGTAGAAAAGGTGGATACTGCTTATATGCGAGAAATACAAATACAGCAACTACATGAAAAAGGATATTTAGGCCCTCCCTGATGGCACAAGGGGTTAGGGTGCGGCACTGCAAAGCTAGCCCCAGCTCCTTTAGGGCGAGTTTGATTCTGGCTCTGAAAGTATCCTGGCTCTGAAAGTGTCCACACCGTCTCTCCTGTCTCGCCCACTGCTCCCCTCAGCACCGTACTTCATCGATTTGCCTGTTCTGCTCCCCACTTTTTCTCTGGTGAATCCTCTCACCGCCGCTGCACCTCTGGCCTGTACCCTAGTTCTGTATGCATAAATAAATAAATCTTAATAAAAAAAGAAGAAAGATACTTTAAAAATTTTACTTATAAGAGCTGGGGTAGGCCAGAGGTGCAGAGGGCTGAAAGGATTCACTGGAGACAGAATAGGGAGCAAAACAGGAAGATATAGTGAAATACACAGCTGGGGTGGGACGCAGCTAGTGAGTCAGAAGAGGTCCCTGTCACGTGGATCAGCTTCCCGGCTCGGGATCAAACTGCAGTGGCTGCCAAAAGCTTTAAAGTGCTGAGGTTAAACGCCTGTGCCATAAGGAGGCCGCTCACTACATGAAAAAATATTTTTTTAAGGACTTATTTATGCATACAAGAACTCGGGGTACGGGCCAGAAGTTGGGGGGGTTGAGAGGATTCACCAGTGGCAATCTCGTAGGTGTTAAAGTGGGGACAAAGAAACCATTTTGCAGCGGCATGACGTCTCTTCTACCAAGAGTGGCGTCACCCTAAGGAAACCACGTGATGGGTAGGCGTTCCGAGCGAGAAATTCTCTTCACTTCCACCTGGTAGAATTTAGTTTGCGCATGTCTGGTCCGAGGACGAACCGGTGCGCATGCCTACGAAGGTCAAGGGAGGAGGAAGGAAGCACAAGGGTCACGTGCACCGGTGGCCGGCGCGCGCACCACCTGCCCCGGAAGCGGTCGGAGCGCAGCGCGACTGGGCGCTAAGATGGCGGCCGCGTGAGTTGCATGTTGTGTGAGGGACCCGGGGCCGCCGTGTCGCTTGGGCCTCGCCATGGCCGTCACCATCACGCTCAAAACGCTGCAGCAACAGACCTTCAAGATTCGCATGGAGCCTGACGAGACGGTGCGAGCTGGGCCGGAGGCTACAGGCGGGAGCGACTGGTGTTGGGGTGGGTGGGGGCGGGGAGGCCGGAATCCTGATGGGAGGGGCGGGGAGGACTGCGCACCCGAGCCCGGCCCAACTCCCCTCCCACCTGCCACACTTTCCCAGACCCCCGGCTAGTCACCTGCCCAGCCTCTTGCTGCTTGGCGAATGCCCCTGGGACGATCTGTGGGCGAAGCCCTAACTCCGGGGCACCTGCCAGGCCCTGGCTCCAATGTCAGAGCTCTCGCGAGGCATGGGAGCCACAGGGTCAGATTCCCGACGCGGCCGCGCTCTTCGAGACCGGGCCTCCGAGTGCCCAGCTTTGCAAGCGTTTTTTGGTTGTCAGCCGAAGCTGGAAGTAGTACCAAGAGGAGATGACGGATGATGCGGGCGACGATGGTAATAGGTGGTTTGAGTTTCAGTGGTCTGTTTGTTGACCATTTGTCGTTTACCAGTCGCCCAGCGTTTCAGTATGATCTTGCTAACTCTACAAAGCTGTCTTTTTTGTTATAAGAAACAGACGCTTCCCAGTTTGCAGATGTGAAAACTTAGAAGGTTAAGGAACTTGGTATAATCATAAGCAGCAAATATTGGCTATTTCAGATTAGGTTCTGCTTTATTTGAGATCCCAGGGTCTAAACAAGCAGATTATTTAGCTAAACAGATTTAGGGCCAAACAAACATTTTGCTTTTCTATGCTCTGGGCACATTTTGCATAACTACCCCATGAGGGAGGGATACATTGAAATCTACTTTTTGTTGAAATGGAAACGCTTAGTTTTTCACCACCCAACGGTTTGACTTAGGGCAAGTCACTTAACCTCTCTGTCTCACCTTGTCCTTTAATATAAAATGAGGCCACCATCATGTCATTGCACTGTAAGGCTTGGAAAGTGTGCTACATTTATGATAGTGCTGTTAACTCAGTATATTTTATAGTAAAAACTGATCACTTAGTGCCGAAGGTCAGCATGGATTGGGGAATCCTTCTACTCCCTTTTAATTCTGTTTTCTTGCTCATAATTTACACTGTCTGAAATAGATATATTTTCCTTTTTGTATGATAGTGTCGTCTCTATGAAATGTATTACAGTTTAGCTCCCTGGTGTGTTCTCAAAACAATTTTATGGTATATAAGGTACCTGGCTATATGTTAAGTAAATTTTCTGTTGAATAGGATGATTGAAAAAATTCAAGTGTAGTCTGCTTGACTACAAAGCTCAAGACTTATAACCATGCTAGAGGGGAAGTCAGAATCTTGAAGTTTGCAATGACTCTCTGTATCCCTTCTTGTAGGTAAAGGTGCTAAAAGAAAAGATAGAAGCTGAGAAGGGACGTGATGCCTTCCCTGTGGCTGGACAGAAACTCATCTATGCTGGCAAGATCCTCAGTGATGATGTCCCTATCAGGGACTATAGAATTGATGAGAAAAACTTTGTGGTCGTCATGGTGACCAAGGTGGGTGAAGTGTGCTGGTTAGAAAGGTGGGTGGATTAGCTAGGGAACTGGCAAATAGCCTGTCTGCCCAGCAGAGATTAGACATGAATAGGGTGGTGCTGAAACAGGGCAGGATGTTGGGATTAGATAGAAATACTGACGCCTACTCCCTTTTTCTGGGTGTCACAGGCCAAAGCTAGCCCAGGCACCTCAATAACCACAGAGGCCTCCCCCACTGCTGCCCCGGAGTCCTCCATCTCCTTCCCACTGGCCCCTGCCTCAGGAATGTCCCATCCCCTGCCCACCACCAGAGAGGACAAGAGCCCATCAGAGGAATCTGTGCCCACGACGTCTCCGGAGTCTGTGTCAGGGTAAGGCAGGGAGCAGCAGCTCCAGCTTGGGTCCTGTCCTGCTATCACTTTCCAGTGCCCACATATGTGGTTCCACATACCTGGGGGGAGGGCAAGCCGCCAGAAGCCAGGGTCCGATTTCTCTCTCTTGAATTTGCAGCTCTGTTCCCTCTTCAGGTAGCAGCGGGCGAGAGGAAGACGCAGCCTCTACGCTAGGTGGGTGGGTGGTCCCCAGGGTAGAAGCAACCAAGTGCCCTAGCATCAGCTGGGCCTTTTTGTGGGTGTGGGAGGGCCTGGGAGTTCCCCTTTCTGCTCCCTGGTGACCCAAGCCTGCTGCTCCCTCCACAGTGACTGGCTCTGAGTATGAGACGATGCTGACGGAGATCATGTCCATGGGCTATGAGCGGGAACGGGTCGTGGCCGCCCTGAGAGCCAGCTACAACAATCCTCACCGAGCCGTGGAGTATCTACTCACGGTGAGGTGGGGCTGCAGCCTCCTGGGGAGGCCTCAAGGGAGTATATGGGCTTCAAAGCCCTGATGGGTGGTCAGGGTGGCAAAATCTATTCAACAGTTTTTGAGTAGTGGTTCCAGCTAGGAAAGTCTTCCTGCAGGACACTGGACATGAGTTGTATGGTGGGCCTGTGGAGGGTGGGACTGAGGTCTCACCTGTCTCATTCCTGCACTGAGCCTGCAGGAGGGAGGCAATGGGAGGTCTGTACCTTAGCACTAAATAGGACCCCTGACAGGGAATTCCTGGGAGTCCCGAGCCAGAGCATGGTTCCGTGCAGGAAAGCCAGGTATCTGAGCAGCCAGCCACAGAAGCAGGTGAGTGGATGGGAGGTACGCCTTTGGCCTGTCTGCTGTGAGAGCATCTGATTCCCGACTCCTGCATCTAGGAGCCCTGCATAGTGTCTAATTGTATCCCTTCCTCCGCCAGCAGGAGAGAACCCCTTGGAGTTCCTGAGGGATCAGCCCCAGTTCCAGAACATGCGGCAGGTGATTCAGCAGAACCCAGCACTCCTGCCTGCCCTACTGCAGCAGCTGGGCCAGGAGAACCCTCAGCTTTTGCAGGTGCGGCCATGGGAGCAGAGAGCCAGTATAGTCACCACTTCCTCTCCCCTTCAAGTACTACAGCTCCAGAGAATGAGCTTGGGCCAGCATAACGCATAGGGGTTGCTCTGTATACACAGAGTAGGACTCATGACAGCCATTGTAAGTTGTGGGCACTGTTGCTGTAGTCCTTACAGAGCAAGATTCCAGAACCATGGAGCAGTCTGGTGGCTGGGGGGAGTGTATTCCTCTGGTCCCTAGGTCTTGTGCTTTGCCTTCTTGATATTGTGACTCTGGATCCACATACAATTGGTGATTCATAAATGTCTATAGGGTGGCATGGCAGTATCTCAGTCCAGTGTGCCCAACACTATCTAGGGCATTGTACTCCACAAGGTAATGTCCTGCCCTTGAAGGCTCCTTGGCACAGGGACAGTGGCTCCTGGGTGTGGTAGGTTCAGTACCCACTCAGTTTCTCCCCCAGTTTCTCAGTCTCTTGTGCTGGTTTCTGCTTGCCACCTAATGAGGTTGAACAGCTCAGGACATACACCTTTTCTCTTTACCTGCACTTAATTCTCCTCACATAACACTCAGGCTTTCACCCTGGTGACTCCTGAATTCACATGATCAGCTTTGGTCTCTAGATTTTTCGCTCATCACTGGCTTGACACTTCCATGAAAGTGCTTTCCAGTCATTTAACACTTAACCTACCCTACTCCCAGCTAACCCTGTTCCTGCAAGAATTAGTCTGGGGTTGTTTGAGCCCCACACCTTGGGTGCCTGCTTTAGTGATCCCACCCCTGTCCTGTCCTACTCCCAACACCCAGTCCTCACTTCACCTCTGGCTGCCAGCTGATCTCTTATCTGCTTACCTGGCAAACACTGCCAAAGAGCTTTTCTTCTGCATAACCCCTGAGGTTCTTTCTTTCCAGGACAAAGGCCCTGTGTCTTTCATGTAAAAAAAAGTTATTAAACATAGGAGTAAAGAGTTATGTCAGAACCCTCAAGCTATATTACCTACATGAACTAATCTCTTTCAGAGGTACACAGGTGGCTGCTCTTTCTATTTAACTTTTATCACTATGCTTCCTATCCTAGTAGAAGGCACTAGAAAAGAATGGTCTTGTTCCTACCTTCCTCTAATCTTATCTACTACTTCCCCCTTCCCTTCCTCATTTACCCTTGTTCTGGGATTCACCTTTGCTGCTTGCTCTGCCTGAAGAAATCTGTTCTCCCTTATCCCATAAGTCACATGTCCCCCTTCTGGTCCTTAGTGTCTCTCCCAGGGTCATCCCTGCTGGATGCCAGGCCTGGTCTTTATATTTTAAACAATTATCCATTTGTTTGTTTGTTGATGGCCTAGAACATCAACTCCAGCAGCACAGAGGGTGTCTATGACTCTTGGTCAGAATAGGTGCTCCCTAAATATTTGCTGAGTGAATGGAAAACCAAGGACTGGGAGGGGGAGTGGAGGTAACAAGGGCTGTGGGTCATGTCCCTTCCCCTTCACCTCCTGCAGCAAATTAGCCGGCATCAGGAGCAGTTCATCCAGATGCTGAACGAGCCCCCAGGGGAGCTGGCAGACATCTCAGACGTGGAGGGGGAGGTGGGTGCCATAGGTGAGGATGCCCCGCAAATGAACTACATCCAGGTGACGCCACAGGAGAAGGAAGCAATAGAGAGGGTAAGAGACCTGGTTGATGGTTATCCTGTTGGTGGGCAGGGCCCTTGCACAGGGCTCATCCCTACCCATCTTCCCACAGTTGAAGGCCCTTGGCTTCCCAGAGAGCCTGGTGATCCAGGCCTACTTCGCTTGTGAAAAAAACGAGAACTTGGCTGCCAACTTCCTTCTGAGTCAGAACTTTGATGATGAGTGATGACTGGGAGATCCGGCCACCCACAGCCCCCCACCCTGACCCCTCCTCCAAAAAGTTTTATAAAAGAAAAAATATATATATATTCATGTTTATTTAAGAAGTGAGAAATCAAAAACCTTAAAAAAAAAAAAAAAAAACAACTTTACACCCTCTTAAACTGGCCCCTGTTCCAATCTTGGCCTGAAAAGACCCTTGCCAGACATCTGTCCCCCATCCCCCACTCCAGTCCAGCTTTCTCCAAGGAGCTGGCAGAACTGGAGGTAACAGATGGGCCCCTTTTGGCCTCTGTCCCAGCTCCCTGCAGCCAGATGGAGAGGCGGCTGCTTGCTTCCCCATCCTTCAAAGAGCCCCTGAGACCTTTCCTCCACCCTTTTCCAGGGTATGAGGAAACTGGAGCCCCAAACTTTGATCTTTCATTGGAGTGGCCCAAATCTTTCCATCTGAGGTGAATACTTGAGGTCCAAGTCTCCTTCCCCAGTCTGGCCTTGGCCTCCAACCTCCATCCCTTTGTTGGGGAGGAGGCTTAGTTTGTCCTGCCTGGGAAGGGTAATGTCGGAGCTGTTCATGAGGCGGAGACCATCTCCCACCCCAAACACAGAACTTGTGTCTCTGATAAAGGTTTTGAAGTGAATAAAGTTTTAAAAGACAGTTCTGTGGTCTGTGCCTGCTGGGACTTCCCACTCCTGGACTGGGGGCTAGTTGGGCACAGGTGACTTGGGAATGCCAAGGTGGGCAGAGGGCTGTGCCAGCCTTCGCATATTGGGATTGCCAGTGTCCTCTCTCAAAACTGACTTGTTCCCAGGCTGTAAGCCCCAGTTCAGCCTTGGAAGAATTGCTACTCACCGTCCCCCACTATGATCACCACAGTCTGTTTTGGCTATATTTCTCCTCTGGTAATTGGCTAATTACTGGAGATTAATGTTGGTAAACAGAAGCCTCCTTCTCTGCCATCTGCTCCTCCATTATTTCCCCATTGCATCTCCTTTACCCTCACTGACGCCCCAGTCAGTCAGTAGGGGCTAGCATCCCTGAAGGAGAGGCAGGCAGCAGGTGTTGGGGAAGGACCCAAGGAGGGGCGCACACACACAATACAGAACCTTCTGAGGCTGGGGATAGCAGATTTTATTGGGAAAGGACACAAGCTTAGGAGTTGGATGCTGCGGAGGCTGCTGGGTCTGAGGCTATACTGGCAGCCATTGCAGCAGCACGTGCCTCCTTCTTCTGTCTTTGTTTCTCCTCCTTGAGGTGCTTTCGCTGCTGCTTCTCCAGGTCCTGCAGCAGCTCCTGGAAGCGGGTACTCCGTGGGTCCACATGGTAGCCCAAGCGTTCCTGGGCTTCGGCTTGCAGCTGGGCCCGCCGCTCCTTGTCTGCTTGTGCCTTCTTCCTGCGCTCCTGCTGTTGTCGCTGCCAGTTCTCAATCATCTGTGGCATCTTGGCCATTCGCTCTGCAATGAGCTGCTCCCTGCAGGGGAAGTAGGGTGAGCAGTGAGAATAACCCCCAGCCAGAGCAGTGTCCATTTATCACACCCCCATCTCTCCCAACTTCCTCATGGAGATGAAGAAATGGAAACTTTATTATAGCCTTTAAACTTAGAAGACAAGAAAGAGGGGAAGAACTAACGAGCCCCAAAAACTCCTGGAAGCAGACCCCAAGTCAACATGACATTTCATTAAGCTGTCTACTGAGCCATCCGAATGCCACTCACCATTTGGGGCAATTCCCACAGCTCCTCCATTCTACAGACATTAAGCACAACTGGTGTAGAGGCCCTAGGGTAGGGATGTGCTGTATGCTAGGCCTACTTCTAGGCACGGGAGTGAAAGCAAGAAATGACTGGACGTTTTCTCTTGTCCTATGAGTTTGTGGTGCCAACCACAGATGCGTTTTAAGGACTAGAGAAATGAAACTTGAACTCAAGCTTCTTGATAGTTATCTAGCTGGAATGGGGCAAAAACCTACCACTGCTTGTATGGCCGGACAAGTGACTCCCACTATCCCAAGCTGTTTCCTCATCTCTGAAATGATGGGATGAAATAGCACCTCATCCTCTAAGAGTTGATGGGAAGGGAGGCCTTCCTGGTGATGCAAGGGGTTAAGTCTCAGCTCTATCTGGTGATGCAAGGGGTTAAGTCTCAGCTCTATCAAGCTATCAGTAGCCATTGCGGCATGAACTCCATCCCCTGCCAGGGAGCAGACCCATATGGTGCAGCAGACCTTGCCCTGTGTCACTGGCTTCTCCCCTCTGCAGTGTATTTTAGTACCTCTCCCTGTTCTGCTTCCCACCCTATCTCTGGTGAATCCTCTCACTCCCCTGCGCCTCTGGCCTACACTTCAGCTCTTGTGTGTATACGAGTTGATGGGAAGACAAGAACATTACTTACAAGGAACACACTTGAACCTGCTTCCCCCACTTGGCCTCTAGCAGGTGTTACCATCCAGATTTCCTGTACTTTCTTCCCTCACATCTCCCCAGTCACACTGACGTCCTTAATAGTTTTTAAGACATTTCTACATCAGGACCTTTGCACCACCTGTTTCTGGTATTAGGAACTCTCCTTGCCCTCACCCCACTTCCGCCCCCCCCAAACCCCATAGCCCTTAAGCGAAGTCTGATCACGATCACGCACGCAAGTCTACTTAAACATCAAGTACTTAAGAGGGCCCGGGTCTCCCAAAAAAGTTTGGCAGGCATTCTTCACCTCTATTTTTATCTAAGAGTTCTCTGTCACTATCTTGCACACACTAGGCGCTCAATTGTTAATCCAGAAGGCTTTGCTTGGGGAGGGGGGGGGGGCGCGGGATGCACGTAAATTTACAGCAATGCAACCCATGTAAAAGCCCGAAGAACTAAACTCTAGGACACAGTTCGCCCAGTAGAACCCCCGGGTCCTATACCGCTCGTATGCACACACCTGGCCTGACGCTTCTGCTCCTTTGCCAGCTGCTGTAGCCGCACTGATTCTTGCATGGTCGCCAGGCTTGGGCACCATTCACACTCCTCTGCCTCCAGATCGCGCAGCTGTTCCCGCGACGGCCACAGGGACCCCGCGTCCACCGCAGAGGCGGCGCCGTGCCTCGCAAACTGCTTGGCTGCGTAGCGCGGTCCCATTTGCCAACGCGGGATCAGGGGGTCATCTGGATCTGGCCACCAAGGCCCCGGCGAGCGACGCGGGGGAGGGGGCGCTCGGTAGCCACGGGAGCAACGGTAGACGGTCGTCGTCAGCCCTAAGAGGCCGCGCACCTGCCCCCAGGGCGCCGCCATCTTGGCCGTGCGGGGGCCTTCGCGGGCGCGGGCTGGCCACGGCGCTGCCTGCTCCAGAGGTCCGGTGGGGCGGGGTGAGGGTCGTCCTTGCTGCCAGTTTGAGTCGGAACGAGGAGGTGTAATTTTTCTACATCTTCAATATAATTTTAAAGTTTACTTATTCAACCCAAAAAGAAAAATACCGGATAGTTTCACGCATAGCAGGAGCATAAAGGGTCGGGGGGAGGGTGAAGGATAATGAACAGCCATATACCAGAGACATTTTAGGGGGATGGAGTGGGGAATAGGATCAAAAAGGGGGAGGGGGTAAGTGCATGGGACTATGGTGATGGCACCCGGGTGAATTGGTAATGGGAAGTCCATGGGGATTACAAATAAGATGAAAAAGGCACAAATGATGTAAAAATATTATATTGATTTAAAAATGTAATAAAAAATAAACATTTCAACTTTAAGTCACTCTACATATTCTATTTTAATTTAAATATATAGAAATACAAATATGTTTAATATTGGGTGGCCTAGGAATTAAGTCTCAGCTCTATCACCTCCCCTGTGAAGGAGCTGACCCACATGGGGCAACAGACTTTGCCTGTCTCAACCTCTGCACCTCTCAGCAATGTATTTCTTTTTTTAAAGATTTATTTATGCAAGCAGAACTGGGGTACAGGCCAGAGGTTCAGCAGTGTATTTCACAACATCGACCTGTTCTGTTCTCCCCTCTGTCTCTGGTGAGTCCTCTCAACTTCAACACGTCTGGCCCACACCCCAGTTCTTCTACACAAAATAAATAAAATCTCTTAAAAATGTAAAATTCTTGTATTTTACTTTAGGTATTTAAATATTGTTCATAATATTTTATGCTTTTTATTTTTAATATCTTAAAATTTTAATTTTAAATAATTTTTGAAACTTTGGACACTTATTTTGAATATTTAAAAATTATTTAAAATTTACTTAAAATTGTATGTTATTTAAGATGCCTGTATACAAATTTTATAAGTGCTTCATTACTTTATGCTTTTTAACTTTTTTGTGTGTTTGAAATGTTTAGAATGCCTGATTTTAACCAAAGCTAAAGTTAAATTGCCCTTAGACCTGAGAACATTGGAATAATAATAAGATGTCTAATTTTCTTTTTGAGGCTTGTATTCACAAATGCAGTTTATCTGCAGATAACCCATCCTGAGAAGGCAGAGGTCTGTAACCTTCAGTGAAATGCCCAGACTGACTGGAGCCAGAAGACTGTAAATGAAGCAGAGAGAACTTCCTAAGGTGGACGGGACAGGGCCCACCACCAGAAATGTATAACTGTTTATCTGAAAGCCTCTTCATACTTCATGTGTGAACTGTCCTGTAACTAGCCAGTCGAGTTCACATTTCTTTGGCTTTAGCTTACTCCTTGGCCAAAAAAAATTTAACTCCTTTGTTTTCAAACCCAGTCCCCAAAACCTCTATAACCTTATCTCTTTTCTAATCTAACCTGGAGGGCAGATTTGAGATTACCTCCTGCTGTTTGCCAATTGGATTTGCAAAAGTTTCTTTTCTCCAAAGCTGCAGTTATCAAGGATGTTAGCAGCTGTGCAAGTCTAGTAGTGAGTACATTGCTTGGTAACTTGATCCTTGCGTAGAAATTAAATGTTATTGTATAAGAGGATTTCAGCCTTAAAAAGGAAAGGAAATTCTGACACATACTACAATGTGGATATCCAGATGAACCTGAAGACATTATGCTGAGTGAAATAAGGCAGTCACAAATGGACAAATAATGTATTTGATGACACTTATTTGGGATCCCAGAGGAGTGAGATTCAGAGAGGCAGAACAAAGAATGAAGGGTACCAGAGACCAAGAATAGTTATTGTTTAATAAGGGCAGAGTTTCTGGGACTCCCTAGTAGCCTAGGGGTTAAATCTCAGTGCTATGTATCACCACTATGGCCTGACAGAGGAGCTGACCCATGTATGGTGCAGCAGACCTCTCGTCTCACCCATTGCTCCCCTCAGAAGTGTATTTCAATAAAATCTTCCTGTTCTGTTCCCCACTCTGTCTCTGTCCCTCCAGCCTACATCCCAGTTCTTCTACGCAAAATAAATCTTAAAAAAAGAAAGAGGTCCTCCCTGGTGGCTCAGGGGTTAATGACACAGTACTGTCAAGCTATCACCAGCCTCTACAGCATGAGTTAGTTCCATCCTTGGCCAGGGAGATAGCCCACATGGCACAATGTAACAGATCTTCCCTGTCTCACCCACTGTTCCCCTCAGCAGTGTATTTTAGTTGATCTGCCCATTCTGTTCCCTACTCTATCTCTGGTTGATCCTCTCACTGCTTCCCCACATCCCCCCACAACACACACCTCTGGCATACACCCCAGCTCTTGTGCACATAAATAAATAAATAAATCTAAAAAAAAAAAGTCAGGGCCTTTCCTGGGGTGCAGCAGGTTAAAGCGCAGCACTGCAAACTAGCTGCAGCTGCTTCAGTGCAAGTTTGATCCTCCACCCTTGAGTTGATCCGCATGGCCTGGCAGAACTCTCCTGCCTGCCCACTGCTTCCTTCAGCAGTGTACTTATCAATCTGCCTGTTCTGCTCCCCACTCTGTTTCTGGTGAATCCTCTCACTGCCCCTGTACTTCTGGCTTATACCCCAGTTCTGTATGCATAAATAAATAAATCTTTTTTAAAAAAATCTGATTATTAAAAAAAATAACACTGACCCTCCCTCCCACTCCTCCATGCAGTAAAAAAAAAAAATAATAAAATAAAAAAAAATTGTAGTTAAAAAAATCAAGGTATATGGATGGTTTCACTCAGCAGGAACATAAAGGACTGGGGGAGGGGAACAATAATGAACAATTATATACCAGAAACATTTACGGGAGTGGAGTGGGGAATGGCATCAAAACTGGGGGAGGGGATGCATACTACTATGGTGATAGCACAAGAGTGAATTGGTGATGGGAAGTCCATGGGGATTACAACTGAGATGGAAAAAGGCACAAAATGATGTAAAAATAAACTATTATTAACAAAATAAATCCAGGTATAAATCCCTCCCTGGTGGCGCAACTGGTTAAAGAGCAGCACTAGGAAGCTAGCCACAGCCACTTCAGCAGGAGTTGGCTCCCCTGTCATGGAAGTGACCCACATGGCACAGCAGACCTCTCCTGTCTGCCCCACTGCTCCCCACAGCAGTGTGTTTCAGC
>NW_004567125.1:34650860-34658040 GCF_000260355.1 Condylura cristata | reverse complement strand
GCCTGTTCTGCTCCCCACTTTGTCTCTGGTGAATCCTCTCACTGCCCCTGCACCTCTGGCCTGTATCCCAGTTCTGTATGAATAAATAAATTTTAAAAAAGTTATATGCGGATTTTTAAAAGATTTATTTATTTATGCATACAGGTCTACAGGCCAGAGGGTGCAGGGGTGGTGAGAGTATTCACTAAAGACAGAGTAGGGAGCAGCACAGGCAGATCGACTAAAACACACTGCTGAGGGGAGCAGCTGGTGACATAGGAGAGGTCTGCTGTGCCATGTGGGTCACCTCCATGACAGGGAAGTCAACTCCTGCTGAAGTGGCTGCGGCTAGCTTCCTAGTGCTGCGTTTTAACCCAATGCACCACCAGGGAGGGCCCAGGTATAACTTTTTACTCCCCCAAGGAGTTGAACAAGGAGCCTTACCAATAGGACAGTGGGTGAGCACATGTTTTGTATAATGTCTGTATTATGTACTATATTTTACAATAAAGTGAACTAGAGAAAGTTATTAAGAAGACCGCAATGTAGCTGGCAAGTCACTAAGTGGTAGAATGATGTTAGAGGCAGGGCTGAGAGAGAAGCAGTTTCTGGGCTTTCCTGGGCCACCCTCCTCCTGATGAAGGCAGTGGCTTCAAAATTCCTGCACCCAGTCATCCTTGGACTTCCCCCTTGGGCAAGGGCACCATGTGCTAGAATATCAACCAAAACTCTTGTCTTCAGCATCTCACTAGTGGCCACTTAAGGGAGAACATCAAGCTAACGTGGAAATTGGTAATATGGCAAAGTGAAAGAAAGGTGTTTTGATTCCAGATCACACATCTAATGATATTGGAGCTAGATAATTGGCATGGTCACCATCAGTTACCCAATGGTTTTCCTAGGATATTAGATCAGGTTGAAATCCTGGACAAAATCTGTGATTTGGATCTAGAAATGCTCAAAGATCTTCCCAGTTGATGCTGAATTCACCCTCTTAGTGGGAGGGTATACAATATTGGCTTCTCATATGCATGTATTGATGGCATCATGGGGGAGTCATTAATCCTGCAGGAGAATGACAAACCTGAAGCAGTTGCTGCCAGGTTAAGACAGTACAAGGATGTTGCAAAGTCAGTCACTGAAGTATACAAGAACTATGGAATACTCCACCAATTCGGAGGGATAAAGCCAACAAAATCTGGCCCTATGTTTACATAATTTTCTAGAGAAAGAGCACACCTTTTGAGTCCAAAGAAATTTAGAGTCTTCTCAGTGAGAGAACCAGGAAGATGTCATTCATTTAATTGTGTGTGTAGTGTGCTGTTCTCCAACTAGAAGCTAGCTGAGATAGCTTGCAGTGTCTTTTCTAGTTTTAATGGGAAACTGATATGAAAACTAGTGAGTAGAAAGAGTTGAGAAGAGGTTTTCCTCACCTTTCCAAAAGGAGGGTCACCTACACTTGTTTAAGGTATCTCTGCACAGGTCTCAAGCCCCTTACAGGAAAAGCAAGCATTAGATGGATTTCAGTGTAGCCCGAACTCTAGCTGAGTTTGGACTGTCATATTGTTGCCATGCTAGCTGTTTTATGTGTGATGGTGGTGGTGTCTCGTTATCCCTATCCCCCAAAGGCTGCTGACCCTTGCCAACAGAAGACAGAGGAGGTCAAGGCTGTACAACTAGTCTGTCCCAGATTCTCATGTGTCTCCCCCTGGTGACATGAGATTGATGGCATTTACTTTCAGTGGTCACATCTCTGGCCTTGAGTGGCTGTGCCCACAATTAATTTTTTTGTTAGGAGTGACACCTTTTCTGTATCCATATTCCAGAGACTCTCTCCTTTTGAAACTTGCACTCCCTTGTTTATTGCAGCACTACATACAATAACCAACCTATGGAAATAATCTCAGCCGCCCAGAACAGGTGAGTAGATCTAGAAGATGTGGTAAATACATACCCTGTGGAATATTACTCAATGATCAAATAAGAAACGTGCTAATTGTGGCACTATGGATGGAACTGACAGGGATTATGTTAAGTGAAATAAACCAGAAGGAGAAAGATAAATACCTGATGGTGTCACTTATTTGTGGAATGTAGAGAAACCAAAGAAAGTGTCAAAGGCAAACTTTAAGACCAACCATTGAAAACTGACTGTGCATCTGAGGTATGCAGAGGGGAGAGGGCGGCGAGAACAGGATAGGGAGAGAGCTGGGCTGTGGATGGAGGACTAGGGAAGCCTCAGTGCTCAGTGGTTAGTGACCTGCCTGAGGGGAAAAATCCTAGCTTTCCCTAACAAGGATTTATATCAATTATCCATCAACTAAAAACATTTTTTAAAGGCTTATTTATTTATGCATACAGGAACTGGGGTACAGGCCAGAGGTAAGGGGGCAGGGGTTTGGCATTGAGAGGGTTCACCAAAGACAGTTGGGAGTAGAACAGGCAGATGACTGAAATACATTGTTAAGGGGAACAGCAAGTGAGTCAGGAGAGGTCACTGCACAATGTGGGTCACCTCCGTGGTCAGAGAAGGAACTTGTGCTGCAGTGGCTGTGGATAGCTTCATAGTGCTGCGCTTTAACCCCTTGTGCCACCAGAAAGGCCCCTAATTAAAAACACCTTTTAAAAATCTTCTTTTGACACATTCTGGAATGAAAAATATTTGCTTTTACTATTTTTATTAGACTGAATTTTTAAAAAGTTATTTTTCATTGAAGTAATTAAATGACTAATTACTTCACTAAAAACAATTTTTAAAATCTTTTGACACATTCTGGAATGAAAAATTTTGCTTCTACTATTTTTATTAGACTGAATTTTTTAAAAGTTATTTTTCATTGAAGTAACGTTTTATAACATTATATAAATTTATATATATATATATATTTTTTTTTAAAGATTTATTTATTTGTGCATACAGAACTGGGGTACAGGCCAGAGGTTCAGGGGCGGTGAGAGGCTTCACCAGAGACAGAGTGGGGAACAGAACAGGCAGATCAATGAAGTACACTGCTGAGGGGAGCAGCGGGCGGGTCAGGAGAGGTCTGCTACACCATGTGGTCACCTCCGGGGCAGGCAGGAATCGAACTCATGCGGAAGCAGCTTTTAGATTCTCAGTGCTGTGCTTTAACCTGCTGTTCCACCAAGGAAGGTCCTATATATATATATATATTAATGATTTATTTATTTATGCATACAGAACTGGGGAACAGTCCAGAGATGCAGTGGCGGTGAGAGGTTCACCAGAGACAGAGTGGGGAGCAGAACAGGCAGATTGACAAAGTACACTGATGGGGAGAGCAGCGGGCCAGACAGGAGAGGTCTGCTGTGGCATGTGTGGGTCACCTCCCTGACAGGGGATTGAATGTGTGTTGAAGTGTTAACTTTGTAGAGCTGTGTTTTAATCCATTGCACCACCAGGCAGGGCCCTAGGCTGAATTCCTGTTTGTTTTTTTTTAACATTTGTTTTTCCCCTTTCTAGGCTACTAAGTAATATGAATAGTTACTACTGAAAGGAACTGAAAGCAGAGGGATGCTACTGATTCTTCTCAGGTACCAGAAACTGAACTCTGTGGAGGGTCTCATTTTAACTGGTGGTCTGACTCTCATAGTTCACTTACTACTTTTTAAAGATTTATTTATTATTTATGTATACAGAACTGGGGTATAGGCCAGAGGTGCAGGGGCAGTGAGAGGCTTCACCAGAGATAGAGTGGGGAGCAGAACAGGCAGATCCACAAAGTACACTGCTGAGGGGAGCAGTGGGTGGGTCAGGAGAGATCTGCTGTGCCATGTGGATCACCCCTAACCTGTTGGACCACCAGAGAGGGCCCACCTTTTTTTTTTTTTATGAAAAAATTAAATAACCAAAGTCTTTTGTTGATCTTCAAAAAATGGGAAATTGGGCCTCCCAGGTGGCACAAGCGTTAAAGTTTCAGCACCATCAAGCCAAGACCACCCACTGCAGCCTGAGTTCCATCCTGGACCAGGGAGGTGACCTACAAACAGTGCAGCAGACCTCTCCTGCCCCACCCACTACTCCCTTTATCAGTGTATTTCAGTAGATCTGACTGTTTTGCTCCCTACTCTGTCTCTTGTGAGGCCTCTCACTCTCTGCATCTCTGGCCTGTACCCCAGTTCTATATGAATAAATAAATAAAATCTTTTTTAAAAAATGGGAAATTTCCACCTCCAAAAATGTTAAAAGATCTTATCTTAAACACAGAGATAATAAGACAGTATAGAATTATTGGACTGAAAGAATAGTTTAAGTTTTTACTCAAGACAAAAAATTGCATTTTGAAAATGTTGCTAAATATTGCTGCTGACAGTATTTTTCTCCTGTGAGTGATCCAAGCAAATTATAAATAGTTGGTGAAAAGAATGAAGCTGATGGAAGAAAAGAGTAGAAAACCTGAGGGAGTCTGAGGAAAAACCTGACTCATGTAGGGAGGTGGGGGCAGAAGGGACTAACATGACCATTAACCTACCCATGGATATCAAGACCCTTAGGCTCCAGTGCCTTATCACAAGGCATGCAACCCTATCAGGGGTTTGCTATAGGGAGTTTTGGAAGCACAGACCTGAGGGCAAAGATATAGAAACCAGACCCGATGGTCCATTGTGAAATCTCTGGTCTCCATCCCCACCCCCCAAATCTGTGATTCCACATAGTTGTCCAAACCGCTCACAAAAATGAGCCCCTTTCACTAAAAAAGAGGATAAAACCTAAGGCTACCCTCACAAAGGTGCAGCTCTTCCTGCCCACTTGTGTTTATGCAAGTATCTTTGTCTGTCCCTGATCCTAATAAACCTGCTCTCTAAACATAACTGAGTCTTGTGGAGAAACTCGCTGTGTGCAATGAAAGGGGAGTTCTGGTGAAACCTTCCCCAGTGAACCCAAGAACCCCGAACTCCAAAAACAACGCCAGAGTCAATGGGGCTGAGGGAAATGCTACACTAACTGTGTGCCTAGTCTGAGTATGACGGCTTTACTATTATGAGAAAACAAAATCTGAAATTTGTTTTTCAAAGATGCTGTCTATACAGTGACCATTAGTCTTAAAATTTAGATACTATTTTGTAGTTTATTGTAGTGTATTGTACTAGAAAAGAAGGCATAAGGAAAACACATTTATGGTACTATGCTATAATTATCAGCACCATAAATTTATGTTGTCTATTTATAAGAAAATCTGCATATCAGTGGATCCATGCAGTTCAAGTCTGTGTTGTTCAGGGGTGAACACTAAATCTCTATTTTGAAATAGTAGTACCATAGATATATTAGCTTGCAACTTACTTTCTCCCTCAAACTCATGGTTTTCAGAAGTTTTCATGCGCATCCCTGTGGATTTATTGTACATGCTTTGTAGTTATGTCTTTCACAGTATGAATCATGTGGCCATTATCAACCCAGGAACTCAATTGACCAGCATTTATTTATTTTCAGGTTTACAATTAAGGGAAGAGTGATTCACACTGAATTTTTTCCAACTTATTTTAATTCAAAAGTAATTTGTAAAAAACTATGACTAAATACATATAAAATTATAATCTTATAAATAGCTGGGACTATATAAAACTAAAAAGCTTCTATACAGCAAAAGAGACAATGATCAAAATAAAGAGATACCTGACTGATCAGGAGAAAATATTTGCACTCCAAAAAACTGATATGGGACTGATAGCAAAGATCTATTAAGAACTGGCACAACTCAACAAAAACAAACCAAACAACCAAGTCAAAATAAATAAATAAATAAACAGGCAGAAGGGGCCCTCCCTGGTGGTGCAACAGGTTAAAGTGCAGCACTGCAAGTGAGCCATGGCCGCTTTGGCATGCTTTGGTATAGGTTTGATCACTGGCCCCATAAGTAGTACCATGGATCCACAAAAAATGCTCATCATCACTTGTAATCAGGGAAATGCAAATCGAAACCACAGTGAGATAGTAACCTCACAAATGAGAATGGCCCATTTTAAAAGAAAACTGACAACAACAAATGTTGGAGAGAATGTGGGGAAAAACTGCTGGTGGGAATGCAAACTGGTCCAACCACTAGGAAAGCTGTGTAGAGGAATCTCAAATTACTGAAAACAGAGCTACCATATGACCCAGCAATTCCTCTGAGGTATCTACCCAAAGGGCACAAACACATTAATTTGAAAGGACATCTGCACTGCTTTTTATTGCAGCACCATCAGCACTGTTTATAAAAGCCAAGATATGGAAATAACCTAAGTGCCCCAAAACAGGTGACTATGGAGCAAGAAGATGTGGTATATAGGCAGAATGGAATACTATTGAACAATCAAAAAAAAGATAAATTCATGCTATTTACAGCAGCATGGATGGAACTGGAAGGGATTATGTCCAGTGAAATAGGTAAGAAGGAAAAAAGAAATATCAGATGGTTTCACTTATAGGAGGAATATAGGGAAACTGAACAAAGAGTCAGAAAAAGACAAAACTTGCAAGCAAACTATACACCTGAGGCATACATTTGGCGGGGTGATTGGGGTCAAAACAGGGGAAGCAAGAGCTGTTGGGACTGTGGTGACAGTTCACAGGTGAGGAGGTAGTGAGAGATTTATGGAACTACCTCTAAGGGGAAAAATCAAATATTGTATAAAAGTGAACAATGATGGGCACAGCGAACCAAATGGTGATGCAACAGGTTAAAGCAGTATGAAGCTGTCCCCAGCCAAGCAGACCTCTCTCGTCTAGCCCACTGCTCCCCTCAGCAGTGTATTTTGGTAAGTTCTCCTGTTTTGCTCTTCACTCTGTCTCTGGTGAATCCTGTCACCCTCTGCACCTCTGGCCTGTACCCCAGTTCTTATATACATTAATAAATGAATCTTTTTAAGAAAATGAACAATGATGTAAGAAAATTAAAAAAAATTAGATTATCATCTTAATTATTTTTAAGAGTAGTATCCATTGGCATTAAATACATTTACCAACATCTATCTCCAGAAGTTTGTCAACTTTTTTTTTTAACATTTAAAGTAAAACTTTATTAAAGATTTTTTTCTGTACTACAAAAAGACACAATAAAAAGTAATTAGATGAATGATTAGACCATATGGTTTTTTTTTTTAAAGATTTATTTATTTATACAGAACCAGGGTACAGGCCAGAGATGCGGAGGGTGAGAGAATTCACCAGGGGCAGAGTGGGGAGCAGAACAGGCAGATC
>NW_004567125.1:34627536-34648327 GCF_000260355.1 Condylura cristata | reverse complement strand
GAAGTGACTTTAGCTTCTTAGTGCTGTGCTTTAACCTGCTGCGCCACCATGGAGAGCCTGTCAGTGGTTATTTTTAATGAAAAGTAGAATAGAAGAATATCAGGTTGTATCTCATTTGGTAAGAGTAGTTATTTTGGGGAAACTTTTATTTCCATGACATATGATTATATGTATATATAGGTGTTCCAGTTGAATTAACTACCAACGAACTTCCCCAAACAACCATTTCATTATGCTTATGGATTGTGTTAGTCAGAAATTTGCAAGACACAGAGGTAATGACATGTTTCTGCTATATGTGATCTCAGTTCAATCTGAAAGAATTGAAAATTGAGTGATTTGCTGCCCAATGGCCAGACTCATCAGAAGGCATCTTTATTCACACATATCTCATGATGGCTGCTGGCTGGAGCCTCAGTTGGGCAATTCACTGATATATCTGCATAGTGTTCTCACCATTAGGGAAAGTGTGAATTCCTTGGACACATGGCCACTAGAGCCCAAAAGGAACAACTGAAATGCATGGCATTTTTATGACTGAATCTCAGAAGAAACATGACATCATTTTTGTTGTATCCTATCGGTCATGTCAGTCACAAAAGTTGTCTAGGCTCAAGGGGAGGGGACAGAGATCTTGTCACTCGATCAGAGTTTTGTCAAGATGATATACTGAAACAGAGATAGTAAGTAGCACATACAGGGTAGGATTAAAGTCTATTTGGAAAGTACAATCTGTTACCTTTGGTTTACAGCATAACATACTTCTTACGGTACTTTATGGTTAAATTAAAAAAAATCTGTTGCATATTACCCATGATATGAATAAACAACAATTATTCATCAGGCTGTTCTGATGGACAATTAAATTTCCCCCAGTTTTTCTTGATTCTAGAAATACAGTGTAGTGAGTGTCCCTATCTGTATCCCCAAATGCCATGGGGAGTTCCCTGGGTACATAATAATAATATTAATAACCCCCAAGTGTTTCTTTAGGAATTGCTGAAGGATGAATGACCAGGATGACTGAGGCCCAGTGAATGAAAGGAATGGAAGGAGGAGATGAAGTGAAGAACATTAGGCAGGGGACACCCATGCAGGCCTTAGAGGTCTTGGGGAGTGGTTTTGATTTGATCCATGTCACATAAATGGGTGGGGTCTTTGAGCAGAGACCTAAAGGATATGATTTATAATTCTCCTGTGACTGTTTAGCAAGCAAGCAAGAAAGACTGAATTGGTCAACATGCAGAAGCAGGAAAACCATTAGGAGGTAGGAGGAACCACATGGCCCCTGACCTTTGCATTACTTTTGCTGTTAACTTCCACTACTTGCATTATACCATGACCTTTGCTCTGCCCTTGCTGTTACCATGTCTAGAACATTCTCCCCAGTATCTTTACTTTAAAGGCTCTTTCTTGTCTTTTAGGCTGAACTCAGTGTTCAGTGATCACTTCCGCTATATCTTTGAAAATATAGGAAAGGAAGTAGAGATAGTCTCTGATCTGAGCTCAAGGAGTTCACCGTCTTGTCAGTGAGACACATAAATCATTATAATGCAGCAAGGGATTGTGTTTTGATAGGGAGCTAGTTGTGGAACTTCCCAGATGTGGTTTTTTACTTCTAGGAAATTTGAGGACCACTTTGAGAAACAGAAGTAGGTGTGACAAGGCAGCCTGAGCTGATTTTCAGCTGCTGGCCAGGGCACCATACACAGCAGGGGCAAATATTCATGGAGGTGGGGCTTCTGAGGGCATGTCATGTCTTAATGGAGGTAAAAGTTACACAACATTAAAGCAATCATTTGAAAGTGGACCAGTTAGTAGTATTTGGTACATACACAATGTTGTGCAACCAGCACCTCTATCTAATTCTAACTAGAATTAGATGGTTTCCAAAAGGAAACTCCACACTCACTAAGCAGTAACTCACCATGGCTTCTCTCTTTAGCCCCTGACAACCACTAATTTCTTTCTGTCTCTGGATTTGCTGATTCTGGACATGTCATATAAATGGAGTATAAAAAATATGGCCATCTATGCCTGGATTCTACCCCTGGCATGCTTTCAAGGCTCATCCATATTGTAATATGTATGAATGCTTGCTATGAAATGAGTTATATCACCCAACACTTATGTTAAAGTACTCACTTCCAGTATTTGAGAATGGAGTCAAATTTAGAAGTAATCAAATCAAAATGAGATAATCGGGATGGGTCCCCATTTAATATGATGGTGTTTTTATAAAAAGAAGAAATTTGAACACAGACACACTGAAAGTTAACAGTGTGACAGTACAGGGAGAAGACAGCATCTACAAGTCAAAGAGAAAGTCCCAGAAGAGACCACTTCTATTATTACCTTGGTCTTTTTTCTTTGGCCTCTGGAAACCACCCCCCCACACACACACACAAAGCAAGTTTAATCATTGTTATGGTAGCCCTAGCAAATTAATACAGGCTTTGTTCCTTTTTGTAGCTGAATGATATTCTATTGTACAGACTTTCTCCCTGTAGTGTAGTAACAAAAGGACAGAAAATAACTTAAGTGGCTAATAATAGGTGACTTGTAAAAAAAATTACCAAGTATCCACAGGCTGGACTACTATGCAGAGATTTAAAAAGAATGAGGGATATATTTATGTTGTGGTTCTCAAATGTGTCCCCTAGGTCTGCAGCATCAGTATCATCTGGTTACTTGTTAGAAATGCAAGTTCCAGGCCCTCCCTGATGGCACAACACTGTGAAGCTATCTGAACCCACTGCAGCACGAGTTCAATCCTTAGCCAGGAGATGACCCACATGGCACAGCAGACCTCTCCTGTCTGGCCCACTGCTCCCCTGAACAGTATATTTCAGTCATTCTGCCTGTTCTGCTCCCCACACTATCTCTGGTGAATCTTCTCACCTCTCAACCCCTGGCCTGTACCCCAGTTCTTGTAAGTATAAATAATTAAGTCTTTGAGAAAAAGAAAGAAATACATGTTCCAAGGCTCCATTCAGGATCAAATGTACATTCAAGTTTGATACCTCCTGTTGTATAGAACAATATAGCCCAATAAACCAGAGAGATCAGGGGAACAGAGAGAGAGATCAGAAGGAGGGAGGAATGTGGGGGCTATGGTGATGATGGGAGGGGGAGGGAGAAGTAAACATTGGTGTAAAATGAACAATAATGTAAATAGATATATTAAAAAATAAATAAAACCTAAAAAAAAAAAGAATAGTACAGCACAGTGGTTCATAGTCACCCTGAGGTACTTTTTATAGACTCTAGTCCCTGAGTCCTGTTCCCAGAGATCCTGTTGTGATTGATTTGTTGCAGGGCTTGGGCATTACCACATTAGAAGTGACTTGTGTAAAAAGTCAGGTGCAAAACAGTCATGTTCCAGAATCTTCCTTGTATAATTGTTTGTGAGGATTAAAAGTTGAATAGTGGAGAAATAAATTCAGGATATATATGGGGAATACACTCAGTAGTGAAAATGAAGGAACTTGAAATGGAGGACAGAGGAAAATTAAAAGGATATTGTGATATCATGTGTATTAAATTTAAAACAACAAAGCAATTTTATCTATCTTTTCTGAATGGATACATATGTAGTAAAACTGAATGCAGGCAAGGGGATTATAATAGGCATAGTCAGGGATTAGTGATAAATATAGAGTGGGTTTCTCTTGTATCTGTTAATCTCTTATTCCTTAATTGGAGTAATGAGTACAAGGGTGTTAGTGATATTCTTATCTGTTCTTATTTGAACTCCAGAATTAGTTCAATTAAATAACAAGTGATGGGGCCCTCCTGGGGTTAGGATGCAGCACTGCAAGCTGGCCTCAGCCTCTTCAGTGTGAGTTTCATCCCAGCCCCGGAGGCTACCTCTCCTGACGGCCTGCTGCTCCCCTCAGCAGTGTACTTCAGGGATCTACCTGTTCTGCACTCCACTCTGTCTCTGGTGAAGCCTTTCAGCACCCCTGCACCTCTGGCTTGTACCTCACTTCTGTATGAATAAATAAATAAATCTTAAAACACACACACACACAATTGATGTAGGGCCGTCCTGGTAGCACAGGGGTTAAGTCTCAGTACTTTTAAGCTGTCCACAGTCACTGCAACACAAGTTAGAGCTGACCCACACCGCACAGCAAACCTCTCCTGTCTGGCTCACTACTCCCCTCAGCAGTGTATTTCAGTCACTCTGCTCTCTGTCTGTGGTGAAGCCGCTTACCTCCCACACCTCTGGCCTAGACCTCGGTTCTTGTATGCATAAATAAATAAAAATAAATATTAAAAAGTTAAAAATAAATTAAAAAACAAGCAGTGTAGTAAGTGTATAGACTGTTTTCATTTGTGTTTAAAGACAAGAAGGATATAGTGGGCTTGTACAAGGAAATCATGGTAATGGTGGTTGTTTCTGAGACAGTAAATTGTGGACTTTAGGGATAGCAGGAAGTTTTTCCTTTCTTACTTGGGTGTGTGCGTGTGTTCATAGACATGGCTGTGACTAAAACAATTTTAAAATTCTAAAGTGAAGCCCCTCCTGTCCTTAGGAAAATCCTACTTTTCTTTTCAATATGCAAATACAAATCAACGGCAAATACAAATAAAAGTAAAGGGTAGTTGTAAGTTCGTATCTCCCTTTCTCAAAATATCTGCACCCTGTTCTGAAATTTTTTTTAAAGATTTATTTATTTATACAGAACTGGGGTACAGGCCAGAGATGCGGAGGGTGAGAGGATTCACAGAGACTGAGTGGGGAGCAGAATAGGCCAACTTACGAAGTACACTGCTGAGGGGAGCAGTGGGCGGGTCAGGAGAGGTGTGCCGCGCCATGTGGATCTCCCCCAGGGCAGGCAGGGATCGAACTCATGAGGAAGTGGCTTAAGCTTCTTAGTGCAGTGCTTTAACCCGCTGCGCCACCAGGGAGGGCCATGTTTTGAAATTTTGAACTTAGTTTTTCTCAAATATCTTTCCATGTTGAAACAAAGAGTTTTGAAGCATTGCACAGCTGTGTAATGTAATGGGATTGTGCCTGGTGAGTCTGGAACAGAATAGGGCAGTGTGGGTAGAGGGAGAGAGGAAAGTGAAGAGAAGGTGTGGGGTGATGGGAGCAAACTGGGTGAGGCCTGGTGGGTTGCAGGGAGGGCTTTGGCTGCGACCCCAATGAGGTGGGAGCCTAGGAAGGTTCTGGTCAGAAGAGCAATGTTCCCAAACCCAGGTGCCGGCAGGCGCCATCTGGAGGCAGTGTGGAGGGGGTGGTTGGGGGAACACGGCAGTGGGACTGTTTTTGTCGAGGTGGATAATAATGGGGCTTCTCCAAGTGGGGAAATGAGAAGTCAGTGAGAAATGGGAGAATTCTGGGTAACTTCTGAACCGGTTAGGACGAGCTGTCGTATCAGATTGGGGGAGCGAGGGGCAGAGAAAGAGAGGGGTCAAGGATGCTCCAAAGTTTGGGGTTTCAGCATCTTGCTGATTGGAACTGCCATGAGCTGGGTCTAGAGGCCGGCGGAAAGGCAGGTTGGGTAAGCTCATGAACTCGATGTAAGGGGGTAATGGGAGGCGTCAACTCATCTTCAGCTGAGCTTCAGGTGGGTCTTGGAGACTGGTGTCTAGGGCGCGGCCGCTGAGCAGTCCCTAGAGTCGCCGCAAGAGGGCGAGCTCACACCGTCGCTCTCGCAGCTGGGGGCAGGGGACACCGGGCCGCGGGAAGGACCCTTCCTGCTACTTCTCACGCCCAGCCACCTGCAGCTCCTCACCTTAGTGCGAGATGAAGACCGCGGAGGCGCCAGGGCCGGCCCGGACCTCCCAGGCGACTCTGCAGTCCCCTAGCCTCGGATATGGCTCCTACTCCCTTAATGTGTTCCTAACACTTCACCTCCCACCAATTTGTTTCCAGTTTCCCATGTCACCTCTAGTCTTTGTAAAAATGTCACCTCCTCTGGGAGGTCTTCTGTGACCCTGAGAGCAGACAGTCCTGCTCCAACTCCTCTAAAGCACACTTCAATATCTTCTTAACCTTTATCCCTCTGAAATAATTTTGTATTGTCTATTTTTTGCATTAATATAAAATCTGTGGGACCCACTTTCGTCCTATCCCCCTGTACTCAGAGGGATCAAATTTATGCCTGGTTCTAATAGGTGCTAAAAGAAAAAAAATATCAGAAACAAATAAACAAACAAAAAAAGCAAACAAAAACAAAAGCAAAAACCACCCAGTAACTATGTTAATCACAGCTTATTTATGGTGCTACTGTGTATCAGCCTTCATTTTAAGCTGTTTACATAAATTAACACTGGTGCTTCAGAACTACTACCAGGTGGGGACTGTCATTATCCCCATCTAACAGAAGAGGAAGCTGAAGTCCAGAGTGTCTAAGGGACTCAATCAGGATGCACAGCTATTAAGTTGCAATGCTGGGATGGAACCCAGAGATTTTGTTAAGTGGATAACTGGGTGCAGAACCAGGAAGAGACGTTTGAGGCTTCCAGATAATGTGCATCTCAGAACAGCCTCAAGATGTGCCTTTCCAGGTCCGCTCAGCCCACACACCCACAGGCCCCACCCCCAGGTTCCCAGCCAGGTTGGGGGAGGGGTGGGAACCTGAGGAGCTGGGATTGAGTCTCTCCCAGGCTGCCCAGGGATGGGGCAAGCTCTTAAAAGAAGACCTAGGGGGCCCAGGTTCCACCTAACAGACAGCAGGGTCCACTACTCAGGACCCTGAGCCCAGTCACAGACACACAGGCAGGTAGACAGACAGATGCTTCTTAGTCAGCTGACTCCTCTTCTGAGCTTGCTCAGTGGAACTTGGCTGCCTACAGGCTTGGGGAGGCCTGGATCCTGGGATTCCCCACTACAGCCCTGGGCTGTGGCCAATCAGACCTCCCCTGTGCCAATCTCTGCCCTCAGCAGCTGGCAAGTCTTCTTGAGCCTGCAGAAAAGTGCACAATGGGAGGCCCACAGGCTCCAGGATGGGCAAGACGTGGCTGCTCCTGTGTCTCTGCCACTAGACCCAGAGGAAATGACTGAGGAGATGTGCAAGGCTGTGCCCTTCACTCAGGTGAGGGTAGTTGGGGGAAGGGAAGGGAGAGGACTGGGTTTCAGCGTTGGCAGAACACAGGCTGTGGCACTGGACAGTTTTGGGAGCAAACTCTGAATTCTCTCTAAGATGTTGCTGATTCTCTTGTTTTCTCCTTTGTAAACTGGAGCACAAGCCTCTCCCACCTGGGCTCCCAGCTTCTGCTATGCACACTCTTTCCCACTCCTACCCCCTGCCCCCAAGTCCAACTAGAAGCCAGGGGAAGCATGTGAGCACCTGAGTCAGGTCCCTTATCTGCTCAAGAACCCTCCATTGCTCCCATCTCACTTGAAGCAAAAGCCCAAATATTTTCGACAATCTGGTCCATGCTTTGCCTGTCCCCTTTGCCCTCACTTCTCTTTCTCCTTCTCCAACTGAATTCTCTCCCACCACATGCTAGTTGCCTTGCTTTTCCTCAGACACACCAATGTTCTATTTACCCCAGGGCCTTTGCACTGGATGTTCCCTTTACCTCTAATAGTCTCCTACCCCCAGACTGAAAACATCCTCTAGGTTTTCACTCAGCTATTTTAAAAATACAGTGCCTCTGGCCCTGTTTCCCCTTTCTGCTTTATTTCTCTCTGTAGTACACTCATTAGCACCTAACATAAGATTTTGTTACTGATTTTATAACTAACTTTACAATTGTATTTGTCATCTATCTCCCTTACTAGAATATCTGCTCAACCAGGGCAGGGATCTTTATGTCTTGTTCCCTTCTATGCCCCTCTCTCAGACCTCAGAACAGAGCCAGACACACAGCAGGTGCTCAAGATCTATTGAGTGAGTAATGGTAGCCTGTGCCTCCTCAGCGCTGTTTGGGAAGCCTGCTTGAGAACAGAACGTATCTGGGCATTCAGTCGGTGCTCCTTAAGGGCAGTGGGCATTCTTACTGTTATTTATGGTCCAGGTTTTGTAGCCAGGTGTACATGGATTTAAATTTACCTGGTGGCTTCTGTGTCTTAGGGCAAGCGGCTTCCCTTCTCTGAGTCTATTACCCCCTTTGCAAAATGGAGTTAATGATGATGGGCAATTCAGCAAAGTGTTTGGGATCATGTTGGTTAGGGCATGTTAATTCATTCAGCATTCCTTCGCTGAATCTAGGGGATATTGCAGTGATTGAGCAGCCCTGGACCCAAAATCCTGACTCAGTTGCACCAGTAAAACCGTGCACACTACACCCAGCAAAGGGGTCCCTGGTCTGGGATCCAGCTCTGTACTGTCTGTCGGATCTGCAACTGCTCCAATGGGGCAGAGAGATGCTCTGAGGACTAACAGCCCCCTTAGCAGCCATAGAGTTGTGGGCCAGCAAGGGACTTACTTGAGCCTCAACCTCCTCATCTGTTATTGGGGATAACAGCCATTTCAATCTTATAACATCATGGGGAGGAGTGAGCTCATCTAAGGTGAGTAACATGGGCCCAGCATTGTTGGGTTCAATTTTTGTTATGAGGAACCTATGGGCACTAAGCCACAAGTTAGATGGGAAAAGCCCCTGCTTCCAGCTAGCTTATATTCTGGGAGAGTAGAAACATTAGAAGAATAATCCCCAAGAGACCTAACTATATACATTGCTATGAGTCTGTGAGGAAAGAGACCAGGGTGCTAGGAGAAAGATTCTCAGGGAGCAAAGTTGCCCTGGGAGGTGCTTTTATTTTTTTAAAGATTTATTTATTCATGCATATAAGAACTGGGGTGTAGGCAGAAGTGCAGGGAGTGAGAGTATTCACCAGAGACAGAGTAGGGAGCAGAACAGTTGGCTCCACTGAAATACACTACTGAGGGAAGCAGCAGGTGAAACAGGAGAGATCTGCCCTGCCTTGTAGGTCACCTCCCTGTCCGGGGATTGAATTCATGCTGCAGTGGCTGCGGATAGCTTCATAGTGCTGCGACTTAACCCATTGGGCTACTGGGGAGGTGCTTTTGGAGGTGCTTTTGAGGAAGACTGAGATGGGATGGGGAAGAGTGGATGAAAGAGCGGGTCAAGAGGAAGTTACAGTAAAGGTGTGGGGGCAGACATGAGGAACAACAAGGAGGTTGGGGGGTAGCTGGGGCCTAGTGAGTGAAAGAGAGCTGGGGAGATGAAGGGAGCATGCAGAGTTTAAACAGGGTGGAATGGTGGTCTGTGGGTGAGTCGATAGACCCATTTACGGGGCAGGATTGTAGGTGGAAATAACATATCCTGGGCTGTGTACAGCAATGGGTTAATGTCTTTCTGTTTAACCCCTCCTCCCCATTGTTGAAGTCCTGTGATCCCTCCCCCTTCTGCCAGTCCTGAGCAGATTCCTGATGGTGCCAATCCAAGGTGCCACTGCTGTTAGGGAGGATCAGCCCTTCCCTGTATTAGCCCTCTCTTTAGAAAGACCTAGAATGGTTGAACTTTCATGATTTTATAGGTCATGAAACTGAAGCCGAGAGAGATTGAGTAACTTGTCCAAATCACAAAGTCTTCAGAAGATGACAGAATCAGGATTTGAACATCTGTGCTTCTAGAGGTGGGGTAAAAGTGGACGGATGATGATTCATGTGGTGGATGATGACACCTGTCTCCCTGCTTCTGGCTACAGGTGCTCTCCCGGCCCGGCTGCACAGCCATTCGCCTACGTAATCACCTCTGCTTTGGCCACTGCTCCTCCATCTATGTCCCTGGCTCAGGTCCCGCCCCGTTTGTCCTCTGCAGCAGCTGTGTACCCACTCACCAGCGCAGGGCACTGGTGGTCATGTGGTGCTGGGCAGGAGGCCGAGCCGCCCGCCGTCGGGTGAAGACAGCCACTGTGCTGGTTGAAGGGTGTCACTGCAACCTGAAGGCATGAGCTGAACATGACTGATGGATACCAGACGCATGGGGCTGGGAGAGATGGAGACAAACTCAGAAAGATAACAATCTGGACTGTGCACACTGGGCCGTGGGACAGCCAGATAGGTCTCCAGTGTCCTCACACTGCCCCTGGGACATCAGGCACAGCCCCAGGCATGAAGGTGACACTCAGTGGGAGCACACACTTCTTGAGCACTCACTGTGTGTTGGGGCCTGGGCTCAGCACTAGGCACCTGCTCACTCGTGCGCAGAGCAGCCCAGTGTTACAGAAGTAGCGTTACCCCACACATAATTCACTGGCTAATGGGGGACAAAGCAATAAGTGCCAGAGGTGGCATTCGAACCCCAGGCCATGTGCCCCCCCCCCAACCACCTCTCATAGGGAGTCAAAGACACACTCCAGCTGCAGGAGTACGGATGGCCCCACTCAGACCAGCAGACACGGGGATCACCCCATTCTGGGGACCCCAAGAAATCCAGGCAGGGAGGCAGGTACAGCTACTGGGGGAAACTTGGACTCCCCAAGCCAGATGCAGGATCCACCTGCTCCTCGCTGCCCCTTCTGCCCCAGGTCTCCCAGCTTCTGTGCTGCTTGGCATTCCATGGGAACCATAAAGGTTGGCCATGTCCCATTGTCTGTATTTGTTCCTCCACTGGGGTTCTCCAGGAGTGGGTAGCCCTGAGCTGAGGTGTGGGCAGTGGGATGCTTCCTCCTCAGCTGGGCACAGGGTCTGTGGTGGGCGAGGGCAGCCTGGCTTTGGGCGGCTGGAACCAGGGCCCTAGCAGATGGGCCCGTCTGGCACAGACGCAGGGACATGTGGTGCTGTCAGGGTTGCTTCCAAATGCCCCTGGAGTGTGTGGGGGGCAGCCGGGCCCCCCTCAGCTCTCTTCCTGCCTCAGGAAGGAAGGCCCCAGGTGAGGGGAGCAGGAGGAAGGGACCTGAGGAAACAGATGGGCCAGTGGGCCGTGGGAGCCTGTGACCTCTGACCTCACAGGCCTGCACAGAGGGGTGGGAACATGCAGGTCAGACATCTCCCAAGGCCTAGCTCCAAGGCCCTGGAGGGGAGGGTCATGAGGGCATTGTGGGGGGCACATACTCTCTCTTGCCTCCAGGGTTTTGTGCCAAACCCCAGCAGCTTCTGAGTGGACAGCTCAGCCCTGGCATCTTGGGCACCCCCTCTCTGGCAGGCATGAGGCGCCTGCTTCCCCCTCCTTCAGCTGTGCCCACCTCCTGCCAGCCAGGGAGCCAGCTGGGAACCTTGGTGCCAGGGGGCCCCTGGAGTCCCTGCCCCCTCCTGGGCAGTGCCAGCCGGCCCCCACCCCTACCCCCCAGGCCTGGTAATGGGTGGGTAATGAGTGCTGGGGGAGCGGGGGAGGGGTGGGGGATGCAGGTGCCACAGGCGCTGGCACGGGGGCCGCTAATCAGGTTTGCCAACGCCATCTGTCACCGCGCGAGCATCTGGGGCTCAAGGTGACCCTGTCACCCTCAGTTACAATTATGAGTTTGGCATCTGTATTAAAGACCGCCAGCCGGCCAGGCAGGGGAGGGCTGGGGTAGGCATGGGGGTGTTCAGTGAGCCCCTTCCCAGGGGTCCCATTCCCAGGGGCTGCATGACTGCCAAGGCGTGAGGCTTCTTCATGCTTGGTGTGTGTGTGGGGGGGGACACACACGTGCATGGCTGTGCCAGCCTCCTCAGTTCTGCAAGTGTGTCTGGGGACAGGACTGGGAATGGGCTTTTTGTATCTCAGGGAAGTGGCTGCGTGTCTGATGTTGTTGGGATGGCTGGGGGTTAGGGGAAGCTCTGAGCAAGTGGGTGAATAGGTTTGTGTGTGTGTGTGTACATGCATGGGGGTAGCAACCAGGAGAAATGCTGCTTCTCCTGTCCTTCCTTTCTAAACCCCCACTGCCTGGACCCTAAAACTAGAGTGCTTGGGTATGACTGGGGGCTGGCTCTTAAGAAGTTTGGCTTCTGGGTATTGGGTCCTTGAACTCTAGGTCATTTATTCTATATTCTGAAATATAAGATCTAGTTTTGGATTCTGAGTATGGGTTCTTAGGTCTGGGTTCTTGGCCCTTGGACCTGGATTTTAGATTCTAGGATTTGAATTCTTCCATCAGATTCTGTATCTTGATAGGTGGGAATCTAGATTTGGATTTTAGATTCTGAGATCTTGATTCTGGGATCTGGATTGCAGACTCTGGGTTCTCCCTTCCAGACCTTACTTCTGGCCTAGGGGCTCTGTATGTTCTCTCTGCCCTTCTGCTCAGGTTTACCACTGGGTCACTGGGCAGCCTGCCATCCCACCTGATGGGTGCAGAGACCACATATAACCACCAGAGGACACCCTTGGTCCAGGTTTGGACCAAACTGACCCAGACAGGAGTTAGGGGACTACCCTGGCCTGGCTTGACCCAGCCCCTGAGGAAGATGGAAATGGGTCTCTCCCTCCCCTGCCCCCATCTCTGTTGTTCTATCTGTTAAATAAGGAGAACATCCTCCCAATTCGAGATGGGGAGAGGGAAAGAGTGGGGTTGCGGAGGGTGGGGTGGGTTTGGGTGGTTAGAAGGTGTGCGTGCATTTGTCAGTGTGTAGCGCAATGTAAGTATATAAGTGAGGGTGCACCATGTGCCTGGAGGGGCCACATGATGCCAGTCCTGTGTCTTGTGAGCCCCTGTGGTGATATGTGACCATATGTGACTGCATTGCCCATGTTTGAGTCTTCGTGTGATGATATCCTCTGGTATAGGGTAAAGGGGTGGGAGTCCCTGTCCTAAAGATGTGACATCTGACAGTGACATGACTGTGTCATCGGATGTCTGTGGGTGTATCTGCAAGTGTCTATCAATGAGAATGTCATGGAGAATCCAGGAAGACTCCCCCGGGACTGAGTCCCTGTTTGGATGGTGTCCTTAGACAGCATGTGAAAATGTGCAGAAGTATTGGGGTTTCAGGACCTTCAAATGGGGGCATGTTGTTCAAGTAGGAATGGATGAGAGATGTAGTGGTAGCGCCAGAGACACAAGGAGCATTTCACCCCCTCCCTTGGTCTCTCTGATCCTTCATCTCACTGGGTATCTCTATGGCAAGTCACCTCCCACCAGTGTCTCTGCCCCTCCTTGTCTCTCCCTATCTCTTGTCTATCTTTTCCCTCTCTGTCTCTGTCTTTACCGGGCCTTCCTGTTTCATCCCCGCCCACGTCTCATTTCTACCACTCCATCTCTCCCAGTGGAGAGTCCCAGCCCTATATCTTTATCATCTTCCCTCCTAGCTCTCTCTCCCCATATCCATCCTTCTCAATCTCTTCATCTCTCCATGTCTCTGGTTCTTCCAGTGTCTCCTGAAATCTTCCATTCTTTTAGTCTCTCCATCTTTATTTCTCTCTATCCTTGTCTCTCTTCACCCCATCTTCCTCTTTCTCCCATCTTTCAATCTCTCCTCATGTCTGTCAGTCTCTCCTGGAGTCACCCTCCCCCCCCAGCCTATTACTCCTGTTCTCAAACATCTTTGTTTCTCTATCTCGGGGTCTCCCCACCAGTCTCCCTGTCTTTGCCTGGCCGGGGTGTGTCTGGGTGGGTCTGGGCACTCCGGCCAGGGTGCAGCAACCAAACAATGCCCCATTCACGCGATCCTCTGGCACCATAGCAACGCGCCCGCCCCGCCCTCCCCGCGTGCCTGGAGGATGCCATGGTTACGTCAGGCGCGTGCCCGCCCGCGCGCGCGGCCGCCCACGCTCTTGAAGGGCAGCGCCAGCAGGGGGCGCCCAACTGTAATCTCTGTCCGCAGTCCACAGGAGCCATCTACCTGAACCTGGCATTCAGCTGCTCAGTGCCTCAGTTTCTCTTTCCATAAACCGTCAGGAGCAGATAGAGATAGTTTTGCATTTGTGTGTATATGTGTGCATGTATATTCTTATGTGTGTGAAGGAGAAAAAGCTCTTTGGGGGTGGTTGTGTATGAGTTGTGTTTTGGTTTGTGTGGTGAGGCAGTATGATTATATAAATGAATTTTTAGGTCAATGTTTGCACACTTGTGTAAGTAGTTGTACTTTGGAACATAGTATTTGCAGATAGATTTGTGTTTATGCTTGTGTGTGAAGGTGTCTGTGTAAAAGTTCAGTATAATGATGTGATCTGTGTGTGTGGTTGTGTGGCTGAGTGTTTATATGCCCTGTGTTTGCATGTTCATGGTTTTTTTTTTTTGAGATTTATTTATTTATGCATACAAGAACTGGAGTACAAGGCAGAGGTGTGGGGTGGGGCGGTGGTGAGAGATTCACCAGAGACAGAGTGGGGAGCAGAACAGGCAGCGGTACTGAAATACACTGCTGAGGGGTGCAGCGGGTGTGTCAGGAGAGGTCTGCCATGCCATGTGAGTCACTTCCCTGGCCGGGGATTGAACTCGTGTTGCAGTGGTTGCGGGCAGCCTCATTGTGCTGGGCTTTAACCCATTGTGCCACCAGGGAGGGATTCTTTGCATGTTCATATGTGTGTATGGTGGGTATCTGTGATTTGACTGCGATTTTGAGTGCATATTACTTTGTCCCTGTTTGCATGCCTGAGAGGGGTGAGAGAGAGAGAGAGAAAGATGCAGGGGAGAGAAATAGAATGAGAATTGTCTGTGGTTTGGGTGTGAGTATACCTTTTGATTGTGGGTTCAATGATTGTGTATGTGCCTGTGTTTATATAGGTGGTATATGTGTGTGTGCATGTGTGCATGATAGTGTATGAATGTGTCATTGGGTGTGATTGTAAGCTCATGTAATTCTTGTGTATCTGTGGATCCGTGTGAGATTATGTGTTCACTAGCTATGGGCTCCCAGAATTGCTGGGTCTAACTGAGCCCCCCCTCACCTGGGGCCTCCTGGCACAGAAGGGGGTGCCCAGCTGCCTGGGACCTCCACTCCCCACAGGTTCAGGAGAGCCCCAGCTGATGAATATTCATGAAGTGTGGGGGGCTGGCACCCACTGCTGACAGCTGCTCGTCCATCAGCCCCCTCCTCTCCTGCTCTGCACACCAACTGTGGATGGGGGGGTGGGAGGGTGGGTATGGTCCTGTCTCTGCCTCCCTGACTGGGGGACCTGGGGTGTCCTAGTGACTACCATGGGGGCCATGTCAGCATGCCTGGCTGCTTGTTGGGATGGCTAAGGGGCTGTCTCAATGTTGTGACAGGCATTGGGGAGAGCGGCTGTTGTGTGACAGGATGTCCTGGTAGCTATGGTGAGGCTGTCACCCACTGTTTTTCTGCAGCTATGTCTAGGACTATGGGCTTTGTGGGGCAGTGTGAGATGTGTGCCTGTCACCTGCACTGTGAGGCAATGAGTATGTGTTATCAGAGTGGTTTCAAGCATTCTTGCAGTGGCTCATACTTGTGATACCATGACAATGAGGGAGCATTGTTGTGTCATTGGGGTGGTAGGATTGGTTCAACCAATGATCCAGGGACAGCTAGGGCCACATGCCAGGTTTGCAACTTCAGATCCCTTCACCTCCTTGTGACCACGTGGCCAGCACAGTGGTGTGTTCTGCTGTTCCACATGACACCAGTGCACTGAGGGTTAGCATGTGAGGGAACTGTGTGGATATGTAAGGCCATGTGGCTGAAACTGTGTGTGACAAGAATTGTTGTGGGGCTGATGGTATTTCTGTGTGTGACAGCGTGGCTGGGGGTGTAACAGACAGTGCCGCTGGTGGAAGGTGTGATCATGTGGCTCTCTATGTGGTGGAAGGTGTGACAGCATGGATGTATGACAGCATGTGTGACAGTGTGGTTGTGTATGGCAGTGTGACTGAAGATGAGACAGTGTGGCTGCGTGATCGAAGCTGTGACAGTGCCACTTTGTATGTGACAATGCGTGTGTGTGATGACACGAGCCAAGGGGCTATGGCTGCCCCACCCCCACCCTCAGACTACATCAGGGAGCCTGACTACACTGTCACACAACTACACTGTCACATCCTCCATCTTGCTGTCATACCTTGCATGCTCAAGTGAGAGACCTTGAGTTTTGGGCCTGGCAGCTGCCCAACCTGGGGACATATGTGGGCTTGAGACTGGGATGCTGGGAGGGAAATACAATGCCCTCTGGGGCAAGGCCTAACCCCTCTGTTTTCTTTCAGGCTGGGTTTGGGAGTGGCCTCCTGAGGCAGCAGGGCGGGGCTGGGCTGGGGACTCTAGCCTGGGCCCTGGCTTGTGGCTGGGTGGCCCCTGAGGCCCTGCCAGGGACTCAGTGTGGCTGGCCTTACTCCCCTGACACCCACGCCCGCGACGGCAGGCGGTGGTGTGTACAGAGGCCCCATTCAGGCCAGCGCCAGGTTTCCAAGGCGGGTGGGGTAGGTCCCCAGCCGCTGCAAATGAAACATTTCCCCAGCTCCTTCACTTTGCTTTCAGATGAGCCCTGGGCACGCGTCAGCATGTGTTTGTGGAACCTTGTGTGCAGCTGTGGGTTGGCCTGTTGTCCCCCTTTGTGATGTGGGGATGTCTCTGAGTGTCTTTGGGTATTGGTGTGACCAACCATGTGTGTGGCCATTAGTGACCATGAGTAATCTTGTGTGTGTGTTTATGATGCAGATGGCTTTATGTGACTTTCTGTGTGCTACCTCTGTGGATGATTTCAAGAGCATCTATGTGTGACCCAGTGGGCCTGCACTGCACTGTGAGAGGCTTTTTGTGTACCTATGTAACTCCGTGTGACCTTAAGAGTTGGTGTATATTTCAATCTATGGGGGCCTATGTGATGGAGGGGGTCTTTGTGTGTGACAGCGTGGTGGCTGGGAAGGTCTGTGTGAGGGCCTGCATGTGTTTGTGTGTCTTTGTGTTCATTTTGAAAGGTGTGTGGCAGCATCTCGGGGTGACCCTGTGTGTGTGATGATAGAATTCTATCTGACCCCTTTAGGAGAGGGAGGCTCAGCACCCAGTAGTTCCTGGCATGGGGGAACAGCAGGCACAAGGTAAGGACTCCAGACCTGGGGCATAAACCATGTCTGCTAGGATGGGCAGCAGAGTCACCAGGCTCTCTAGGGGAGTGGGGATCCCCAGTCCTGCCATGAGCACCTAGAGCACCCACATCTCTCACCTTGGCAGTCCCCAGGAACTGGCTCTTCATTATCCCATCTGCCAGGGGTTTTCCTGTCTCCCTGGAGAGGCCTGTGTGCTACCTTGAGCCAGGAATACCTAGCCCCATATTTGGTGGCCCCAGATATAGCCACCAGGACCCAGATGTTTCATCTTCTCTGCCTCTGTCCTTGCACCTTGGCCAGGTAGTGCCATGGCCTGGTTCCCACTCTCCCTCCTCCTGTTACCCCCTGCACACCTGCATTGTCAGAACACACCTGCTACCAGCTGCAGCCAGGTGGGCAGCCCCGGCAGGGATTCCAGCTGTGGCAGCCCAGCTGTGCCCACTCCCCGGCAGCACCCCCTTCTTCACAATTTGTTGAAGGCCAGGTGTACCTAAGATCTGGGCTGTGGGGGGCTAGGTGGGGGACACAGCTGAGCACCACCAACATCCTCCCAGCAAATAGCTGTGGGGGTTCAGATTATGTGAGTACGCTTGAGTGGTGTTGTGGGTACTAAGTGTGGGGGGAGATTTCTGAGTGTGGGTATGCTCATAAACATTGGGACAATGATGTGGTGTGTAAGTGTATAAGGAGGAGTGTGTGTACACTGGGAAGGTGTTGTGGTGTGAAGGTGTATGAATGGAAAGTTGGGCTTTGTGTGAGCACAGAGATTAATGTTGTATTGTGAGTGTATGTGGTATGTGAATGTATGTAGAGGTGTGTGTATCTGAATAGGAGACTGGGTGCTATGTGTGTGTGAACAGAAGGGTGAATGTTGTGATGTGAGTGTGCGTGTGTGTGAAGGGAAGGGTGTTGTATGTGTATCCCCTATCATATGTCTCTTAACAATGGGGATATCTTCTGAGAAATGTATTGTTAGGAGATTTTGCTGGGGTGATGACGTCATACAGAGTAACTAGGCAAACCTAGATGGTGTTGTCTGCACACCTAGGCTGTATGGTAAACTAACTGGGGTCTCCTATATGGCATCCATCATTGACTGACATGTCATTAAGTGATACAGGTAAGTGAAACTACAGGGGGTGTACATAAGGATGGATGCTGTCATGTGTGATGGAGCATGGGTTTATGTGCAAATGGAAGTGTAGCAAGAGTGAGAAGTGGGTGTGGATGCTGGTTGAGTTTTGGTTTGAGCAAGTCTAGGAGGATGATGAGGGAGTGAGCAGATGCTGGTCTCAGGGTCCTGCTCTGCTGATGGACAGTGGAAGGAAGACAGGTGGGGGTGGGGGAGGGACTGTGCCTAAATTGGGGAGTTCTGAGATCTGTCTTTCATGGCAGTTTGCAGAGGGGCAAGTAGGGCCCACATGGTTCTCAAGATCCCCCTAAACTACCAGTTACATTAAAGGCCCTAGGTCCCCTTTATAGTCCTCTATATTCCTGCTCCCCAAACCTTGCTCCACTGTTCTCCTCAAGCCTCCCACAGGCCCATCCTGCTCCTTCACCCAGACCTCATAAGCACTCAAATCTCTGCTGTCTCTCAGGCATGCAAGCCCCCAACCCTTTGGAAACCAAGTCCCTCCTAGGCCCACAGTTCCTCCTACTCCTAGTTCCTTCCAGACATTCTGTCCTCTGCTGGGAATCTTAGGGCTCTAGTTCCATTTATTCCTATCTCTCTGCTTCTTTTGCTCCTCTTCTCACCCCTGAACTCTTACCCTACTCTGGGACATTTTTCTGAGCCATCCAGGCCCCCAGCCCTCCTTGATTCCAAGTCCATTTCCTGCCCCTTCCCTCAGCTCCCCATAGCTCTCAGTCCTCTTCTGCATTCCACCCCCTATGTGGCCCTGCCCCTCCACACCAGGAACCCCTTCTAACACTTCCCCTCTGCTCCCTCACTCTGCCCACTGCTGCAGCGGGTGGTGCTGGAGGCAACAGTGAGGCCCTGAAACTTTAAACGGTGTTAAAAGTTTCTGTTTACGAGAAGCCCTTGAATTTTTAAGGACGTATCAATTCCCTCTGTCACTGCCGTGCAGTGGCTATGGCCATAGACCGAGGAAGGCGTACTGGGTGGGACTGTGAAATCCCAGAGACAGAGCCATCCAGCACAGAATGACATACACACATGTTCCCAGAAATCCTCAAGCTTGCAGAGACCCTTTGCTGACACATAAGCACACATATACACACTTAGTCACACAACCAACACAGCCTTACCTGTCTATATGGATAGACTCACATCCTTGACAAAGACAAGACTGAGACATACACACACACACACACACACACCTGTTATCCTACAGGTCTACATCATCACCCCAGAGCCATAGGCCACCCCACATCCCACATAGAGAGACACACCTAATCAACTACTGGCCATACAATCCCTGATCACAGACAGAACCATTGGGACCCCTGTCCACTCACCTACCTGGTCACACACACTCAGGCACAGAGAGATTCATATCCCTGCCACACATGCACAAACTTGTTACACTACAGGTCTGCTTGAAACATCCATACATCCATCTCACCACCACCCTGCCAAGCCCAGACCCTGATAATTACTCTCTCTGTTCTCCATCAATTCTGCAGTTTGGCAAGGGCCTGACAGATGCATACCCTCTCTGACTCGGAGACAACCCCCAGACTATACAACCCTGAGACTACTGTATGTGTCTGACCTGTGCCTCTTCCAGAGGAGCCAAGCAGCAGGAGAGAAATAGACACAACTCCAGCCACCCTGTCTCAGTGATGTGATATCACCAGAAGCACAATCCTTCTGGGACACTTCTGTACACACACACACACACACACACACACACACACACACTCTGTGTCAGCTTGCAGGGACCCAACAGGTATAGCCATGGCAGACTCTGAACAGCTGGCCCTGTGTGCATGCATACACACGTGTGTGCGGAAACACACACACACATCCCCAGACGATGCATAACAATATTGTCACAGCTTGGCAGAGGGTGGGGTGGGGGATGTGTGAAAAGGTACTGGCTGCACCTGGCAGCAGGTGGGAGCTTTGCCTAGGCAGGAGCTGCCTGGGGGCTACAAAGTGCCCCCTACCAACTCACCCCCAGGGACTCCCCTGCCTCACATCAGGGTGTTTAATACCAGCCTATCCGTCTATTCTTTTCTGCTCTGGAAATGGGAGGTGGGGGGGGGCAGTCAGAGTCCTACAGAAATTGATGGAGCCTTACCAGGACCGGTGTGTACTGGACCTGAAGGCCTCCTGCCCATTTCTGTCCCAGGATTGGGCTGTGTGGCCCTACTGGAACTGTGTAGGTGCATGGTGTGTGTTGGTGTAACAATATGTTAGTATTCTCTCATCTCCCTTTTATTGGTGTCATGGTGTATGTTTGGGTGTGTCCTCTGTATAGTTACAAATGCCAGTGTTTTGGTGTTGTGATTTAGGCATGTTGTGTGTGCATATGTATTGGGTGTTTATGCATAGGGATTGCACCGGTAAATCTGTACACACCAGCAGGCACTGGTGTTTGTGTCTTGATGTGTGTCCGTGTGAAGCCTGTATTGCCCGTGTCAGTCTGCATCTGAGTGTCTGTAGGTGGTAGGTAGTTGGAATGTGCACTCTCAGGTATTATCATGTGATGCAGGGCTTGTGAACATGTCAGTGTGTGGGTCGTGGTGTGTGTGCCAGGGCGTGTGTCTGCTGTGTGCGCGTAGGTGTCTGCGTGTGCTTTGTTGTTTGGAACGTGCAGCAATGTGTTCTGTACGTGACATGTGTGGCGGGTCCGAGCCCTGCTGTGTGTCGGCGTGTGCTTGCGTTGGAACGAGGGCCAGCACGTGTTGGAGTGGCCCTGTCGGTGTGCGCCCCCGCTCGCGCATGTGCGTGTGTGTGCATGTGTGGGTGCATGGATGTGC
>NW_004567125.1:34602232-34626955 GCF_000260355.1 Condylura cristata | reverse complement strand
ACTCCCCGTACTGCCTCACCCAGGTACCGGCCGCCGCCCCCGCGCGACCCGGGAGGGGAGCGGGCGCAGGAGGCCAGCGGGCGGCGCGGTCGGAAGGGGCGCGCGGCGGTCGGGGGTAGTAAGCCTTCGGACAGCCGAGGGGTACGACTCTGTGGTGGGGAGTCCAGGCACGCGTGCGGGCGTCATCATTCGCGTGCGACCCTGGTCACCCCGGGGGCTCCTGTTGGGTCCCCGGGGGTGGCCCGCTGCGTGCGTGGCGCTGCCCCTCGGAGCGTCGAGCGGGAGTGATTGCTTGCGTGTGTGTATGTGTGTGTGTGTGCAAGTGTGCGCGCGCGCTCCACTGGGGTGCGGAGGACAGCGGGACTCCTGCCGACCCGTGGGCGAGTGTGGCGGGCATCCGGGCAGCGTGGCCGCTGACAGTGTTTGCGGAGGTGACAGAGTGGCAGGGGCTGGCCCCGGGGCGAAAAGCCAGCACTGGGTCCGGCGCCCCTCCCTGGGGCGGGAGCACCGTGTCCCAAGTGTGGCAGCGGCCCGGCGTGCGTGGCGGTGGCCCCGCGTGCGGTCAGGGTGCCCGGGGAGGGCCGAGCGGCCCGGGCGTCTCCCCAAAGTCTTTGTTCAGGCCTCACATGGGAGCGGGGCTAAGAAAATGGCGGGGCTCCCAAATTTCGGAGGGGCAGGGGAGGGGAAAGAGGGATGGGCCCGCTGCCAGCCCGGGCCGCACCTCTCTGCCGACCCTGGACTCCAAAGGCACGAACCCCGCACCCCCCAAACTTTCCTCGGTGCAAACTTTGCGGCCCAAGCTACCTGGGCTGCCACGCTGTGGACCAGGCAGGCAGGCAGGCGGGGGGGAATCCTGTCCCGCTGCTCAGAGGCGGGAGGGGGTGGAGGCAGCGTTGGACGCCCGGGTAGTGCTGCCGCCAAGCCGTCGGGTCAGCATGAGCACAACAGCGCCGACCTCTGCGCACGCCGAGAGCACTAGCTTCCCGCCTCCAGCGAAGCTTTCTGCGCCGTTTCTAGCACTCTGGGGATGCCTGCTCTGCCATTCCAGTCTCTCCAAGCTGTGCCTCCCAGGCTCCGAGAGCGCACAGGAGCTGCCCAGAGTGCCACAGTGGCCCTGGCAGGTCTGCCTACAGGGCCAGGCCAGGACTGACATTAGACCCTCAGGGGAAGGGACTTCTCGGGTCTGTCTAACCCTGTACCAACAGGGCCTGTGTGTATGAGGCCTGGGGTCTTAATTGTCCCTTCTGCTGGGGAGGCCGAGCCCTGCCATCCAAGTGCTGAGTGTGTCCACTGCTGGGAGTGAGAGTCCACATGAACATGGCTACTGTTTGGGTTTGGTGTGATAAGGTGCAAAAGGTAGTCTGGGACATGTGACAGTTGTGGCCACACCATGGTCTTGTCTCTAGAGCTGCATGGGTGCTTGTATGTGTCTATGTTAGGAGTCTGCCTATAGCTGCTATGGGTTGACCATGGGCAGGCATGCGTCGCATGGACAGGTCTGTGGCCCAGGGAGTGGGCTTTCCTGTGGGTATCAAGTGTGTGTGTTGGTGAGGGGCACACACATGCGTGTGTATCATAGTGTGCCTGCAGATGTGACTAGGCACTCTGGTCAGCGGAGTATGAAGACCCCCTACATCCGTAGCTCTCACCTTGGGTCCCCACAGCATGACCCTGCCATTTAGTTGGATCTGAGTTGTGGCTACCTTTCACACTGGACTAACCTTCGCAGTTGGTGTTTGAGGCTAATGGGATCTAGACCCCACTCTTTAGAAATCCTTGCCCTTCGGTTGTTAGCCAAGTTCCCAGACCTGTCCCTCCCATCCCTGCTTGAATGAGAATCTCATTTCCCAAATTTCACAGCCCCTTGGGAAAGATAATAGCTGACCCATTATTCAGAAGGCCAGGAAGGGACGACGGGGATAGCCCTAGACTTAGCGTGACAGCCAGAGCGGGTATGACTCTCTGAGGACCCAGGAGCAAGAACCCAGCTCTGCCTTGCAGGCCCAGGCTGCAGCATGCAAATGTGCCAGGGCAGCTGGGAGGGGAGAGGGCATGGTCTTTCTGGGCTGTTTGTGCCCTCCGTCTGGGTCTGGGCAGGCAACCGCTATTCCTGGTAAGCAGGGTCTGGCCTGCCTCGACCCACAGCCACATCTTTCAGATGGAGTGTTTTTACACATCTTTCTGCTTCTATAGTTTTCCCTGCCAGTCTCTGTCTTTCTGACAATCTCTTGTGCCTTCTTTTTCTCTGTTTCTGACTTGCTCTGCCCTTTTTTTCATCTTTCCCTGTCTCTGTCCTTTTAGGTCTTTAACTGTCCCTGTCTCTGTCTCTGGTTCTGGCCCCATCTCTGTTCTCCCCCTTCCCTTTCCCTTTTCTTTTTTCAAACCAGAATTGGCTTCGATTTTAAAGTCAATAAATGATTGAGCAGGAACGAGCTTGGAGCAGCGGGGCCCTGGCGGGGAAAGGCACTGTGGGTGAGGGGGAAGGGTGGGGGTGGGGGGGAAATCTCCTTCTGGAAAAAGCATCGAAATCCAGGGCGGCTGGGCGAGGCGCTTGTTGGAACTGCTTGAGCTCACTGCATTCAAGGGCCTGAGTCCTGAGTGGAGTGGGGGCAGATAGACGAGACCCCCGAAACAATCAGCAACATTCACTGGAATGTGCACACACACATACGGCACCACCATGGCCTCCAAGAAGGTATAAACAACCTGCTCGCACTGATGTCACACAGATGGCATTGACCATCCTACACAAACACAGGAAACCTATGTGTTCCTTCTCCCCACAATATGCGTGCGCGCGCACACACACACAAACACACACACACCTCTTAAGATGGGGCATGTGTACTGATGGAGGCTTATGGGGACATAGTGAAACCTCTCAGACGCTCAAATACAGACTGACACAGTGTATGCTCACCCCCACACAGGTCCACAGGTGGATGGATGGACACACCTTTATAAGACACAATGCTGTTAGCTCACCTGGGTGTCTGACATGCACATTTGATCAAACACACACATTTGCTGATATTGCCTGCCACATGGCATGGGAGCAGTGGAATGAATGCCCATGTGCTCTGTTTCTCCTCAGCCACATACCCATCCAAGGTGGGTGGACTGGGTCTCCTCTCTCACCCAGTACTTTTTCTGGGTCTCTGTGGCCACCCTCTGGCCCCATGAAATTGTTAGTCTTTGGCCTGGCAGCAGTACGGGGCCACTTTTTATCACGAATTTTCTCTCTGGCTCTGGCCCTGCCGCTTTGTGTCCACTGCTGGGAGGGGTGAGGTGTGAGCTGAGGTGGGGAGGCCATGCTGGAGGCTGCATGTTTGCTTCTAGGTCAAGCTGATTTTGAAGCCAAGGGTTCTGCTGGGGTAATTTGGGGGACAGGGTGCTCCTCTTTCCCTGGGGACTAGCGGCAGGGCTCTTGGCCTTGCCAGGAATGCCTTGTGTGGCCTCAGGGGCTCCTAGACACAGGCTGTGGGAGCAGAAGTCGAGTACTTGTCTCTGCCACTGCACAGTGCAGGGCTGGAGCTTTGGTTACACATCTTCTCATCTATGACCTGAAGCTCACAGTTTTCCTGGGCTATGAAATGGGCAGTAACAGTGCCTACCTCTCAGGCTGTGTTTAGGCTCAGTGGCAGTCAGTGCCTGGTGCACCGCTGAAGACATGGAAGGACTTGTCATTTTCGGTTTTGTCACTAGGCTACCCCCAGGCCCTCTCAACTAAGACAAGTCAGTGGGTTGGAAAGTAGGCTCAAGCACCTCCCAACCACAGGGGTTCAGGCACAGAAAGATGATAGTCAGGGGCGGAGGGCAGGAGGGGATAGACAAGGCCTGTGCTGCCCGGTAGGGACTAGATATCCTTCTTGAGTGCTCTGGCTGTCCTGATCCTTTCCCTAATTTCAAACCCTGACCTTGACCTGGCTCACTCTGGGTTCATGCTCCAAGGTGTTATGTCAGGGTATGTGAGCAGAAGTGTGCTCAAAGGAGAGGGGCAAAGAACCTGGAGAAGAGAGTGGCTGCAGGAATGTCCAAAGGGCCCCTGAGCCAGTTCTGTGTGGACTCTGGGGCATTGTCCCCTGGGCCACCACAGGGACAGGATGTATGTAGGAGACCCTATGTGGGTGCTCAGCAGGTGCAGATGGGTGTTCCAGGTGTGTGCAGGTAGAGGGCATGCATGGTGTCTGCCTTTGAAACAGCTTCGCCGCCCTGGCCTCCATGGTGAGTTCCTAACTGTTGACCTCTGTGCCCAGCTCCCTGGGACCCTGGTCTTTTTTGTCTGCTTGGATCTTGAAACATGAATCTGAGGTCTTGAACCTTCTTCCAGTTGGACAGAGAGAGAGGAGGCCCAGGTGCTCCTGCTTTTCTCAAACATAGCACTGAGGATGGGGCTCCTATCCCCCAAACCTGGGGTAGAGGGGAGGAAGGGGTGTCTTCACTGTCCTGCCCCTAAGCCCCCAGATCTGGGGGTGACAGAACCAGCTGTGTGTGGCTGCCTGGTGCTCCTGGATCCACAGGCGTGTGCAGTGGTATCCTGGGTAGCAGAACCACCATTTTTCCTCAGCCTGTGTGTGGTGGTGTGTGTCCTCGTGTCCCTGTGTCTGCTTGTGTCCTTCCTAAGATGCTGCGAGGGTCATCACACATTCTATCTCTGTGCATTTGGATGGGGTTGTTACCAGGGTCTGGGTGCCTGGTTTCTTTGTGTCATGGCGCTGCTGCGGTACGGTATATCGCTGTGCAACTCAACAATCCTCTGGGTGTTGACCATGGTGGTCGGGAGTATGTCTGTGAGCCTCACCACGTGTTGGCCCACATATGTTACCTCATAGCAGCCCCATGTCATTGTGCTTCCTGGGCTTGTCCCCATGACCATCAATGTGCATTTCACCGTATGTGCTCCTATTCTTGGCTTCCTGGGGCCTCTCGGCACCACCATGACAGCCAGGGGAACAGCTGGGAGCCTGCTGGCCTCTCCATTGCTTCCCATGAGGTTGGGCGGCCATGGTGCCTCAGGCCCCGCCCGTGCCCCAGCTCGGCACGGACAGAAGTCCGTTGTGTGGTGAGGTGCGGGTGTGTGTTTGGGCCGCCCACAGGCCTCCCTCTGTCTACCCGGTGAGCATTGATCTTGGCTTCTGCCTGCGTCCATCCTGACTGGGCCAGCCGGCGTGTCTGACTGTGTCTGTAGGCTTGAGCCGACCCCTCCCAGAGCTCCCCACAGCCAGGTCTGCTTTGGGTCTCACACCCCCAGGCCACAAGCTGTCCCTCTGAGGCTCAGAGAGCACAGATTTGGAAACTGAGGCCCCCCCTTTCTTTCCCCTTTCTCTCTTTCTCCTCCCTCTCTCCTCCCCTCCTCCCGCTCCCTCTCTCCCTCTCTCTCTCCTGCCAAACGAGTCTTGGCTCTGTCTGAATATCTCTCCTCCTCGATTTTTGGCTCCAGCTCTGGGCTCGTTCACTAAAAGAAGAAGGGCTAGCTCCCCCCTCCCTGCCCCCTCTTCACCGCTTCCCCCCTCCCAAAGAGCCCCTCTGCGAGTGGGAGTGGCCTCATGGAGGGACCTGGGCCCCTCACCCAATGGGGCTTGGCCAAGGGGGCACAGACTTGGTAGGCAAGGGGGCTGGTGGAACTGGGCCTGGCAGCCTGAGGGGGCAGCGGCTGGGGTGACTGTGCCACCCGACTGGGCAGGCAGGCAGGTGGGGAGGGGTTGGGGGCATGGAGCTGGGGTGTCTGGCTTCTGGTGGGGCTGGCAGGGCCTCTCTGAGGCGCAGCTGTGCCCAGAACTCCGAGCTGCGTTTGCCACCACTACCGATGTGGCTGCGCCAGCCGGGGAGGGGGAGGCGGGTGGCAGGCACTGCGGCGCTCTGTAGCCAATAGGATGCTGGGGTTGCACTGGGGAGCTCTTCCCCCACTGGGTCCCACCCTGAGGGGAGCCAGGCATGATGACCAGCAACGGGAAGGAGGCAGAGTCACCATCACCACTGAGGACCCTGCACCCTTGGCGGAAACTCACTGTTACTATTTTGGCACTGATTAGGCATGGATGGGGTCTGTCCCCACCTGAATCTTTGGAAGCCAAACCAATGTAAGGGGCAGCTTAGAGGTGCACCCACCCTCTTGGCTTCAGGAGGCGGCTTTCAGTTCAGGGCAGCCAGGAGTTGGGGGTGGGGGGCCAAATCATCCAGAAGCTTCCATCCAAAGATCGGCTTCGGTTGAATCATCTCAGGGGTTTATTCTGGGTCCATCTCATACAAAGTCGCACAAGCTCACTGGCACATGCGGGCACAAAGACTCACGCTGTCACACACAGGCGCGGCACACGCTGGCACACACACCTCCCTAAATCAGGCACACATAGACACAGGCGTCCCCACACAAAGAGACTCGCCTTTACACACAGACACCTGGAGACACCCAAGCCACACCCAAGCACATCGCGGTGCAGGGCTGCACATGCAGGGACTGTATGTGGGCGCAGACCAGCAGACTCACAGCCACACACCAACACACCATCAGATACACGCACTGCCAAACGCACAGGGGTGCGTGGACCGCAGGCACTGCACACGGAGAACATGTCAGATATCCAGAAATGCAGTGAGTCCCAGCACACCCACCAGCAGCACTCAGATGTGCACACTAACACAGTGACACACACACACACTTGGTGACATAAAATATTTTTGATCATTACTGTGGAAGTTTTGGTTTTGAAAGCACTAAGGGTGAATCTGGGTATGCTGCCCGACACCCTGCAGTGCACAGGGCACCCGGACCTCAGAGAACGATCCAGTCCCCAGTGTCAGCAGAGTCCAAGTGGCCTAACACACTGCCAGACATGTGCATGGATACAGTTAACCCCTGCCGCTTATGACACACACAGCCACACACTGTTACATCTGGACAAAGGACCAGTTGACAGTCTCCTACATAGAGTCTTGCTCAGCAGGACCCAGGCACTGTCACCCATGCAACCACACACACACAAGCCCAGTCGCAAATGTCGTGACATGTACACAGTCTTGTCCCAGCACATGGAGACAAGGGTCACAATCACACACCATTCTGGCCTGGCCCTGTTTGGAAATGGCACCTGCCCTCTTCAAGTCTTCCCTCTGTCTGTCTGTCTGTCTGTCTGTCTGTCTCTGAACCCAACCAATAGCCCAGCTTCTCGGTGGAATCCAGAGCTTGGAATCCTGTGCTGTTTGGGAGAAGCTCAGGGGTGCCATCTGCCCAGCCCTGCCCAGGAAACAACCTTTGGGGTCCCAGTGGCCAGAACCAAGGGCCCCACCCAAAGTGCCTGGCTGCTGAAAGCCAGCCATCCAGCCAGCCAATCCTTGATGGGGACTTCTGAGACTTAGCCTAAAAATCATAGCAGTGGCTAAAGTGCCATGTGCTTGCTGTGTTGCTCCTGTGGAAGAGCTTTTCCAGCTCATCTCTTTAGTTCTCTTTGGCATGAGGCAGGCGTGGCAAGGGCTAGCAATGCCATAGTATGGGTCTCACAGTGCATTTGGCATATTTGGACATTAACAGTAGAGTGGGGTCTCTGAGCCAGCTTCCTGGGTTTGAATCCTGGTTCTGTTCCTCACTAGCTGTGTGACCATGAACAAGTCATGCAACCTCTCTGGGCCTCAATTTCCTTACACAGGTTAGTGGAGAAAATCAGAGAAGTTGGCTTAAAGAGGGGCTTTCAAATCCTTGATGTGATAGAAGTGATTGATTTTTATAAATGAAAAGCAGAAAGCAGGCCAGCCAGTGCAAAAGGGCTGGGGTGGGGGTGGGGTGGGGAAGGGTGCACTGAACTCCTTTAATCTCCACCACTCTAGGCTAACTCCTGCTATGGGACAGAACTGCGGCTTATTCTGTGGCCTTATACTCCCCATATCTCCTCTATTGCTCTTGAGTTTCCTTTCCATTCTGACCTGTGGATCTTCTATCCAGAGCTCAGAAAGGGAGTGGACAATAGTTTCTCCTACTACACACCCCCACTGGACAGGCAAGCTTGCCCTTACCCCAGTGGGACCTCACACTCTCTCTCACAGCTTGCTGGGCACCCAGCCGGAGCCCAGGGCTGGGGGTGCAGCCAGGGGCCCGTGCATTCCTTCTACCAATATTTGCCCAGTATCTCCTGGGTGCCAGGCCCTCTTCTAGGCCCTGGGGGCTCAGCAGGGAGCAAAATCAGTAGAAGTGGCAGTCCCAGTGAAATGGCAGACAAGGGAGGAGTGTCCAGTACTTGAGAGCAATAGGTATATGGAGGATGGGGTATAGGAAGGGCTTTTGGAAGAGCCGGGTGGTGGTCTAGAAGGCCTCGTGGCACAGTGATAACTTAACTCAATGTGGTCTTGCTGCCACTCAAGTATGGCCTCACAGGCCCTTTTCCCATTTAAGGGGGCAATCTGGAGGTCAAGGGTATGTGACTTAGCAAGGTTACCCTCACTGCCTCACTGTCTCCCAGTAATGTACTGTCTGCGGCTATCCATTACCCACATTTGTGGATACAGCATATGCTGCCTGCCCAAGACTTAGAGACAAGATGGCGGGGACTCTCCTGTAGAGAAACCAGGTTCATAGGCACCGGGCGTTCTCAATCCTGCAGCTCTGGAGTATGGGGGTAGGGCGGGGGCAGCTGGTGGCTCAGAGTGGCACTTCCACCTGGGCCCCTCGATTTAGCTCCCCTGGGGCGGGTCCAGTTTATTTTTACCACTGCCCTCACCCTGGCAGTGCCAGGCCATGCCATCTTTATAGAATCTTGAGGACCTGCCGAGTGGCCGAGGGGACCGAACTTTGCCTGTCCCTGACACCTTCTGGACCCTTTCTTCCTTTACTCTCAAAGCTCCAGGCTTGAGGGTTCTGGGTCCAGGCTAGTGGGGTCGGTGCTGCTGGCTGGCAACCTCCGTGCCTAGCCTGGTGGCATTTGGCTTGGCGCCTTGCCCGCCCTCCACCCCCACCCATGCCCGGGCAGAGCCTAGCGGCTGCTGCTGCCAATCTCCATTTGGAAGCTGGAGGTGGGGGTGGGGAGTGCTGGGCACCTCCCTTAGCCCCCTGCCTGTTTTGTGCCACCTGGGGCTTGTCCCCCATGCCTGTTCCTGCCCCATGCCTGGGCTGCCTTTCTTGCTGCCCCTTTGCAGTCTGGAGCTTGGGAGATGCTGCCTGGCTTCCATCTCCCCTATTCGCTTCCTCCCCCTTTTGCTTGCTTGCCCCGTAATGGCTCACCATTTTTGGCATCGCCTCTCCCCTCCCCCTCCCATAGGCGCCAATCTTACTTCCAAACCCGCCATTGCTGGCTCTTACTACTTCTCTGTGGCCTGGGCTGGGACTTTGGAAATGAGGGTTTGGGGGGCCAGGCATATGGGCACCAGGGGCTTCCTTAGTGTTTGTGTGTGTGTCTGGAGGCCTCCACATGCTGCTCCAAGCCAGCTTGTGCAATCCACCTCATCTAGTAGCCTAGAGGTTGGCACAGCTGTGCTACAGAAAGGGGGTGTCAGAGAAAGTAAGGATCCTCCCACCTCTGACCGACTCCAGGGGCCCAGTGTCAGCCCCTGGGGCACTGGGACACCAGGGTGGGCATTTCTACCCAAGTCCAAGGCCAAGACAGGCAAAAGCAAGGTTTCATCAGTGGGATACCCAGCCCTCTCCTCCCACAAGTTCCCCCTAGGACTTCAAGATTCCTGCTCCCCCTTCCCAGTGCTGGGGTGGGCACTTGTGCCCCCCAAGGGGTAAAGGACTTTGGAGGAACCGGTTTATTGCTCCCCCCCCCCCAGCCCTCTGCCCAAGCCTCTCTCAGCACTAAACAAAGTTTGTTAAGTAACTTCAAATGTTATTTGAGGACGGCCTGGCCTCAGCCCAAGGCGGCCCTGTGGAAACTTGTTTTTTGCTGCCGAGGCTGCAAGTATCAAAGACACACTTTCCGGGGGGGTAGGGAGGTAGGGGGTGAGATGGGGGGGGTGGTGTCTCTGTAGGGGTGCTTCGAAGCTTCTCCCCCCTCTGTGGCAGGGACTGGCTTTGAATGGACACACAGACACACGGAGACCTGAGCTGATGAGGGACATACATCACGTGGTATCTTGCACACCAGCTGTATATGGCTGTGGGCCCTAGCACACATGCCATACACATACTAGTGTACCAAGGCAGGAGTGAGGGTTGCAGGGTGCTACCCCTAATCCAGGGGCCTGGGGGATATTTCCATCTGGTGAGGTTTCTGAAATCTTGGAGACCTCCCAGGCCTGAAGGGGTGCTTGAACTGGACGCTTCCCATCTCTTAGCCTCATTTTCCCCAACCCTTGTGGAAGTGATGGGATGGCTGGTATAAACGGTGGCCTGGTATGCTGAATAAGAGAGGGCTGATACAAGGATTGAGTCCATGAATGCAAACCTATGTGCATTCACCCTGACTGGAGGCCCTGATCGCTGGCACTCGGGTTCTCACAGACACCAGGCAGCAAAGTGTCTGCTTGCTTCCCTCCTTAGAGTCCAGGGAAATTATGGGAAACAGGTTCAGCCTACTATCCCTCACTGGAACCAACTCTGCCTGGGGCCTTTCCTCCCCTGAGGTCCCTGATGACCCTCTAGAAGGGCGATAGGCACCTGAGCTGACAAAAGTGGGTGAAGAAGAGGCTCTTTCACAGGGTCTCTCTGGCCTGTCACCTCCAGAGGTTTGCAAGCAGGTGGGGGTCCCAATGAATACCATAGAAAAGCCAAAGCCCAAGGGGATAGTAGACTGACCTCCTCCCCTTTCCCTAAGAGCCTCCATTTCTACTGTCAAGCAGACCCTCACTGAACGAGTTCTGTGGGGGTCCTCAGGTCCCAGCCTCTCACACTGCTTCATCCCCACTCACAGTCAGTCCCCACAACACCCCGCCACCCGCAGTCTGTCGCACAGTGACAGCCTGTCACAGGCACCGCCGCACACCGGCACAATCTGTCGTCCACGCACAGTCTCACACACAACCTGTCACACACTTGCACACACACACAGTGGCACAGTCGCACACACAGCCAGCCCCATGCGATCACACCAAGCATCACAGCTTGTCACAGCCATAGACTCCTCATAATAAAAATAACAGCTACCAACCCCAGTATAATTATGCCTGGGCAGCGGGTGAGGGCACGTGACCTCCTATAACCCTCCTAATGTGAGGCAAGTGTGAGTAACCTGTTTTACAGATGAGGAAACAGAGGCCACAAGGTCAAGCGCCAAGGTCATGGGGCTAGAAGTGGGGTGCAGGAATTACTCAGTCGGGCCCCCAGGGGTAAGTTAAGCTCAAACACATCACTCTGCTTTTCAACACACTCCTATCCAGGACCTGCCCTCCTGGTTCTCCCCATGGGCGTTTCCTCCCCACTTCCCAGATGGGGAAAACTGAGGTTCTGGGCAGCTCCACCAAGAAACAAGGGAAGCGGCTCAAACTAGTCCCTTTGGCTGCGAAAATCTGAACCATGATCTACAACCCAAATGGTGTTTGGCTCCCAGTGGGGCACTGACAGTCACTGTTTGAATGCCTGTTGCATTTTTTTCCTTATGTGCAGCCTACCCACACCAAAGGATGATCCAGGTGAAGCTGGCGTTTCCCTGTCACCTCAGGTGGCTGCAGCTTGAGGTTCTGTGGGATTGTGTATAGGAATAGGGCCAGGGATCTGCACGGCAGAGACATCCCAGGTCTTCAAAACACCTATCCAGGTCCGCACAGGCAGGCAGAGTGGCAGCCAGAGGCTACCAGGCCTCCAAAAGTCCCTCAACCCACGCCAGGCCTGGGAGCCCTGGGCGTCCTGCGCCCTACTCCCCTGGGCTGTCCGCATTCCTAGGAGCTTCCTCCTCCTCTGCAGTCTGCTTCCCTCACTTTCCCCTTCTTTGTCCCACCCCTGCCTGCTCCTCCTCCTGGGGCTTCCCCCATTAGAGTTGTCATGGCCAAAACCAACACAGCTCCAACGACATCCCGACATCCCGTGGAGGTCTGCTGGGCAGCTGGCCCTGCCCCTTGGACAGCTCAGCTCAGGGGCCGGCTCAGGGGCCAGATCCAGGCTGTGCCCAGTTGTGACGGCGGCCCCAGGCACATGCAGCCACTTCTAGGATGCACACACACACAATCCCTTGTCAGTGGCTCGACAGGGCACCCAAGTGCAAATACGCCCAGGTCCAACACCCGGCAGGACACTTGAGGGCCCATAATCACTTAAAATTCTTCCCTTCAGCTGCTCAGACAGGAGCCCATAGAAAGTCATTGACCTTCGCCAGGACTGAGGGGACTCCCAGGCTCCACTAGCTTATATGCACCCAACCTGACACCCCAAAAGGAGTGCGAGAGCACATGTGCCCATAAACAGGCCTTTGTCTGGCACCAGATGGGGGTTCCCAAACACATGCACTCACTCTCTTGTTTTTGCTCTGGACCAGGGTTCCCAGCACATGCATGGCCTTGTGCCCCCATAGGGGTTCTGTACTCACTGGATAAATGAGACTGAAGCAGTCGCTGGTGCCCACGCACATGGCTCTAGGCCCACACGGGCATGCACCTCCCCAGTCTGCACACGCGTGTGTTTCACGTGAGCCGCACACCTGCCAGGACGCCCAGGGCACCTGGCTCCAAAGCAGCATTCAGGCTGTTGGGGGAGGGGACTGGAGAGTGGGGGCTAATTCCCACTTCTCTTAGAATATCCACCTCCCCCAATGTCCCTGGGATGCAGGTAAGATGTCCCAGAAGTGCTACTCAGTGGCACTCCTGCATGTGCTATTTATATTGGAAATTTGTGCCTTTTTATATATTTTTATATGTAAGAACCACCCCCCATTCCTTCTCCTTGGATTTTACCACTTCCACTGTGCTTCAGTCCAAACCTGCAAAAATCATTTCACTAAACAGGGACATGGGGTGAGCCTTCCCCTTCCCTCTGTGGACGCCCCACTTTCTTTAAGGCTGCCACGCTTCCCCTGGAGGCCGGACCCACACCGCCAAATCCCGTAGTCCTCACCGAAACACAATCGCGGGGGTGGGTGCTGGCGGCCAGACGTTGCTTTTTGGTGTGTTTGCTGTTGCTGCTTAAATTAATCCTGAGTGACGGCCTGCAATTCCTCTCCACAAAGAGGCCATTTAATGCCCCCCTCCTTCTCGGATGAAACTTCCATTTGCCCCCCTGAGTCCAGCTTGGCAGCTCAGACCGCCCCCTTAGCCCCATGCCTACCCGCCTTCCCTTTCCCCCAGGTGCATCGGGTGTGGAGGTGGCTTCCCAGTGCTGCACCATGGACTTCGGGAGCTAGTGTGGGTGGGTTTGGAGGGGTGGGAGATATATTAAAATAGAAGTGCATGTCGGAGAAGTGCTAAGCGGGAGTCTCTGGACTCCCTAGATGGTCCCATTGTGCCTCAACCAGGCTCAAAAGCATTACAGGGTCCTCTGAACCACCCACAGGACCCCCCCAGGGCAGGAGGGGGCTTTGCTTCCCTTGCAGTCCAGTATGCCCATTGCGGCCAGTGGCTGTGCAGTGCCCATCAGAAAGGTGCTGCTGGCCTGTGCCCCTGCTGGCCCTTCACTGGGTGCCTGCCGCCTGCGGCTTCTTTCATTGTTGCCTCCGGTATTCTTTTCTCACTTACCATTTCTGAGACCCGCTGCAACTGGCCAGTGCCTGGGGTGGGATGAGGACATGGGTGAGTGAGGTTCGGGGTCGTGGGGAGGGCTCCCTTGGGCACAGGCAGGGGAGGACTGGGTTCTGTTCTGGCTCTGGACAGGTGGGAGCTGCCGAGGGCTGTTGGCATCTCAGCTTCAGAGGGACCGGCTTAGTTCTGGACCTGTGTAAGACTGGGGGCTGGGAGGTGGGGGGTGCGGACCAGGGCCAGGGCCATGAGCAGACCGTGTGCAAATTCGGGAGTGTGCCAACCCCAGGTGAAAAAGGGGGGGGGGAGGCTGCTCAGCTGGGCCTGGGGTGTGGCGCAAGGTTGGGGTTGGTCTCTAGCCTAGCCGGTGGAACCACTCCTGGAGTTGAGCCAGGAGTGAAGACCACTGCCCCCAAGGGCAGGTGAGGGGAAGCGAGGAATGGGTGTGGAGGAGTAAAGGCCCTAGGAAGACCTGGGGCCCTCCGGTCTAGGTCTTCGGTCTGCAGTCTTCAAAGACCCTCTGGGACCTGGGTGTCCCTGTGGCCCGAATGGCTCAGCCCTTTTGCCTCCAGATAGACACAGCCTGACCCCACGTAGTGAACCCAACAAAAAGTCACCCTGCGTGGGTGTTAAAATCGGGTTCTGGGGCACTAGCCATTTGCTGCATCAGGCTCAGGCCAGAAGCAGCTCAAAGGGCTTGGGTTTGTTTGTTTGTTTGTTTGTTTTTGGCTGGGGAGGCCAGTTCCATCCCCAGCTGTGCGAGGTAGGTCCGGCTCCCATTGTCTACTTCAGTTTCTTTGCTCCTGTGCCTGTCCTGATATTAAACAGAGGATCATGCACACAAGGACTTTGGAAATGAATGTGATGAGGAAGAGTCCAGCTATTCTTTGGCGGCTCTGGGAACTTTTGGGATTGTGCCTCCGAGGACACACGCTGCTCAGTCCAGAGAGGCACACCTACTCCTCTTTGCTTCGTGCGCTTAGCCGCCTCCAGACCCTAGGCCTCCGAAGAGCCTCTCCATTTAACCCCAGACTGCCTCTTTTTTGGAAATAAGGGCAGGACAATTTACCCCAGAAGGTTTTTGTTCTTTTTGAGGGTTGGTTGGACTTGGGGGCATTTGGCCTCCTGTGAGCGGGAAAGAAATGTAACTAAGGTGGCAGAAAATGTGCTTTCCCTTTCCCTCTCCTCTGCCTTCAGGACTGCTGGAGTTTCACCATCTCTAAAAATCTTAAAGAGATATTTCCCCCAGATTTCCTCTGATCAGTACCACCTTCCCTGTCCTGACTGGGGACAGCCCCTTCAATTTGGGGCTCAGAGGCCTCCCAGTTCAAGCCACCAGCTATTTTGCAGCACTTTGTGGGCAGGCCTGAGGAGGGGATGGACAAGTGGAAAAGGGACCCAACTTGTTGGAGAAGAATGCCAGTGCCTGAGTGAACTCCCCCAAGCAAGCCTCCCCCAGAGTTCTGAGCAACCCCTGGGCATTTAGGAAAGGTCCCGGGGTTCTGCCGGCTGCCGCTCCTCTGAAACGCTCATAAACCCGACTTTTCATCACTAGAATTACTTAAATGTCCTTTGATGGTATTAGATCTTTTCCCACTTGCAGATGACTCAGCCAGATCCAGCTGCCACCCAGGAGGTGACAGAGTCCCAGGGTCAGCGACTGACCCTCGGCCGTGCACTCTAGACCCATCAGTACATGTTAACAGCGACCCACCCCCCAAACTCCCAGGCTGCATTTAGCACTCCTCCCCCCATATTTTTGGAATAATTTTTCTTCTTAAAATTTTTAATTTAGAGAAGTTTTATTACTTTTTTTTTTTCTTTTTGCATGAGCCAGACTAGATGGTAGAAAGAGGCTGTTTAAAAAAGAAAGAAAAACATGCGCCGGTGACTCTGTGGAGCTGGGTAGACTCACTCACCTCTCAAATACACTTTTGGTCACTGGTTCTCTGGTAGAACCAGTGGTGGGTACGTGGGATCACTGCCGATCAGAAAAGCGCTTTAGAATTCCAAGGAATTGTTATGATTTTAATAAAATTGAGTCTCACTTAGGAGCACACACTTCTGCTCTGCCTCGGTATTCGAGCCCGAGTTTGTCACAGCAAAGTCTGTAATCAGAGAAAAATACCAGCTTTGTTGAGGGTTAGAATATATCATTGACTAATGTGTGTGGTTTTTTTTTTTTAATATTGCTAAGTGTTCAAATAATTAAAGAGTGAGAAATAACTGATTTCTCCCTTCGGCATTACCTTAAGGGCGAAACGCAAGCGTTAGGTAGAGCCGGCTCGTTTTAATGCGGGCTTTTTTTTTGCCCGCCTTTCGCTCGGCTCCAGCCTGATTCGCAAATCCCCAAACTGGCACAAGCCAGGAAACTTGCGGCTGCCGGTCTTCTCCCGGAGTTGGAGCTTTGGTTTCCTTTTTTCCCCCTCTTTCAGAGACAACCCTCTCCTCTTCCCGCCCCACCCCCGCCTGCGGGCCCTGACCCACTGCCTGGTTTGTGCTAGAGCGATTTGAAAAAAAAAAAGAAAGGAAGGAAGAAAGCAGCCCCGGCTCTGGTACCCCCTATGCCAGCCCAGGACTCACAGTTTCCCAGGCTGCGGGCTGGTGGGAGAGTCAAACCAGGTGGGGAGTATGGGGTCTCGGAGGCAGAATCTTAAAGCCAACTCCCCTTCCCCAAATTCACTAATCTAGTATTTCTAAATATTGCAGGCTCAGAGAGTTCAAATCCCTTGTCATATTTTAAATTAAGCTAAACATTTCTTTCTCCCAAGCCCCGAATGTAATAGGACAAGAAAACGGGTAGTAGAGAGACTGCCGTGGCAGCCCTTGACCTTGGTAAGGGAGAGAGCTGGCCACTTACACTGGGTCTGGCATTCAGCTCCAGGACAGTGGCACAACTCGCAGAACCTAGATTTGGGGTGGGAGAGCAGGGGTCAGGGCCAGTGGTGGGCATGGCTTAGGAGGAGCTGGGGATAGAAAGGACTCTTCATCAGGGCAACGTAGGTAGGTTTGCTCCAACATGGCCTGCAGCTTCTTCTTGGCTGCCCTGATCCTTCCCCCAGGTGTGGGGTGGATGTTTTAGAAGGGAAGGGGAAGATGTAGTTCCTCTGAGAAAGGAAAAGGAAAAGCTGCAAGAAATGGGGGGTCCGAACTTGTACCCACAGGCACCAGTTGCCATGCCTGTGCCTTCATGTTGCAAAGGGAATTATTTATTGATTTGCTTCAGGTGTTTTTAATTAAATGTATTTTTTATTGTCCTTGTTACCCAGTGCTTAGACATTTTCAGCAATCCCTTGCATTCATCTTTTTACATAAGCAGAAACTTTTCCCGGAGAGATATTTGTGGGAGGTATTTTGCCTTCAGTGCTTTCTCTTTCCTGCTTTTTTTTTTTTTAAATTGAATTTTAAAATTATAAAGTAAATTTAGTGCGAGTGAAAGTGAGGGGGGAGCTGGCTGGGGCTGGAGCCAGGGAAGGGGTAGACAGATGCAGCAGGGTTGTGCCACCCTTCCCGGCAGCCCCACCCCAGGACTCCCTGGCTCTTTCTGCTCTTCCTCCAGGCACAGCATGGGCACCCCCTTCCTCTCCCCGCTCCCTCCACTTTCTGAAGGGGAGGAGGGCAGGGGCAGCCAGCTGGGGGGTGCTCATTCACCCTTCAAGAAACCCTGGCTCTAACCCTCCACACCACACCCCACACCCCCCACCCCAGTCGGTGACCCACACCGCTGTGAAGGCCACCTGGCCCTGCCCCTGGAGAAGAGGGCTTCTTAGTCTTTTTGGTCACTATGGCTGTTTGACTTTCTTCAAGGTGGGCTCCATGTGGCCCCATATTCACCCTGCTGGTCCGCTAAACCCAGGGTGCACTTGACGGCTCAGTTGACTGGATCAGAGTTGGTCAGACACCAAAAGACACAGAAACCTCTCTGATGCAGTGAGAATTTGAGGGTCTTTTTTTTTTTTTTTTTGCCAGTTGTTTTTGTGGTCATGAGTTGTGCACCCTGCTCTGTAGCAGTGTGCGTACATAGGTGCTGGCGCCTGAGGCTGCTGGTGCCTGACGCTGCTGGTATGGGCAGGAGCCATTTCTAAGGCATGTATATTGTGAGCACTCTATAGTTTAAAAACTTAAGGCCCGCTTAACAGTGCTAAAAATGTTCTGTTCCTTAACCTGGGTGGGGTTACATAGGTGTGTATGCTTTGTGAAAACATATCTAGTGGCAAATTACAATTGGGCTCTCTTCTATATGCATGTTGCACACTTCAGTTGAACAGTATATTAATGAAGAAAAAAAAAAAAGGCCTAACCTCAAAAATAAAGCCCATGCATTACAAAAGGACAATAATAGAAATTTAAGTAAGAGTGTCTTCCAGCTTTCTTTGCTCAGTCCTCCTGGCCAGGAATGGTGAGAGAGCTTGTAAAAATTAGAGGGCTGATAAAAAAAAAAAAACTCTGGAAGGGGTGTGGCCCCCAGGCTTCCTGACCCATCCACGTGTGCAAGGTTCCTGGAAACTGTCTGTAGACTTAGGTCTGGATGTAGTATTTTACCATCTCAGAAGCGAAGGATAAGGAATGGTAAGGAGGAGTTACTCGCCAGTTGCCTTTTGCTGTCAACATCTGGAAAGCAAAATTGCAGCTGTTCTCCCTGCCCCCCCTCAGTTACCACCTCTTCTTTTATTCTGCACACTTAAATTTTTGTACGCTTGCCATCCGTACTTCAGTTTTCTGCACTGTTAAAACATTTTCACGGCTTTGCTCAAATTGAGTTGTTGAGTTTAGGCTTTAAAAAATATATGTGTATTTCATAGTCTTATGGTATAATTTTTTGGAGCGATTTATTTGAACAGGCCCACAATCAATTGATAATCCTCTCCCTTTTCTTCCCCTCGTTAGTCTTCCCAGCACTGGGCCAGAAGCTGGGAGAGAATGGTTGGCCACGCTTGCCTCCCTGGCTCCTCTGGGCAGGTATTGACAGCTTCGCCCTCCACGGCCCTTCTGCGGTGTTTTTGTTTTCCCTTCGCCCCCCAAAAATATTTGAACCAAAAAGCCTCTTTTTTTTCCTCCACCCACAGCAAACTGAAAGGGCTAGTGAACCGTGATTCAACAGAGCGAGGGCGCCTCTTTTCTTTCTTAGCATTAATTAACTCAAGTTCGTTAGGACGTTGGGTCTGTCGCCCACAGTTTTCTCTTGTGTGTGCTGAATCGGGTCATAGAGGGAGACTTCCCGTGCAAACAGTTTGTGTTGGAGCTGGAGGACTCAGAGGGGGAGAGAGGGTGAGAAAGAAAGGGAACAGAGAGGAAAGGATCCTGCCCGAGCTGTGGGCACAGTCCTGAGCTCCCGGCACCCTGTGCCAGCCTCCGCAGCAGCTAGATACCAGGGGAATGAAGAGCCTCGGGTTTCCTTGGCAGTGATCCTGTTAATAAAATAGTTGGGGTGGGGGGGCAGTAATACATTTTGAGGCATTGAAAAATGTTTTTCTTCCAACTCCCCAAATTGTGCATTTTAGGGAAGCCACTTACCCTGATAAGGGCTGTTCTCGTGCCCCGGAGTCCTGAAACAGTGAAAATCCCAGGGCGTTCCCATCCCAGCCACCCTGCTTTCTACCAGGGCTCTGGGCATAGCCTGTTGCCACAGCAACTGCAAGAAAGGGACTCCCTTTGGGCCAAGGGCTCTGGGAGTGCAGACTGGGCTGAGGGGGCCAAGGTTTCCGCTCAGAGAAACTCTCTCCTCACCCTGGCTCTTCTCTGTTGCAAGGGGCATAGACCCAGGACTGCAGGGTCTCACAAAGGATTCCATTGGAGTTCTCACCAAGGGCCTGGGAAGGTCACAAAAGGACTCTCTGAGGGTACAGGACTTGGTGGGGAGGGAGAGGAACACCTTTCCAGGAGGACCCCCATGCCTTTTCTGGGCTGGGGCTGGCAGCTGAGCCTTTGTTGAGTTATCAACATTTTGCTGTTTGCTGGCCTTCCCCGTGCCCTCCCTCCGTATATTTTATGGTGTGCTGGGCACTGATCTCATCTTCACCTACTGCTCTCCCCTGCCCGCCTTTGTCAGTTGTTCAGTTCTCTAGAGAAAGTTGTGAAACTGGCCTGTGGGGTTCTTCCTCCTTCCCGGACCCTTGGCCACCATAGAATGACACTTTCTAGGCAGACCAGTTGGGTGAGACTCAGACTCTGAACTGTCCTTGCCCTTGCCCCTTGCAGCCCTTGGCCATCCTCAGTCCTGTGCCCACCCCCCCATAGCTGGCTGGAGGTGAGGGCTCAGACCTTCCCGACTTTTACTCTGTTTAGTGACACAAGGAAGTTTCAAGTTAAATAATGAATTAAAGACTAAGATTTTTGTTTCCCATTCCCCGTAGAGTATGAAAGTAAACAATTTTCAGTCGCTAGAGAGACTAGATTGTCTCCCCCAATACCCTCATTCCTACCCTATTTTTCTCAGTGCCAAGAGGGTGAGGGGAGATGGGCCTGGAGCAGGGTAGTGCTCAGAGCCAGAACGAGGCTGCCTGTTGGCCCGATCCCAGGCCACTGCTCTCTGGTTTATAGTCAGGAGAAAAGGGGTGGGGGGGCGTTTAATAGGAGAATGTGGCCTGGTTCTGAGGCAGACCCACCCTAGACCCAGCAAGGGGGTGTGGGGCAAATCCATTCAGCCAGCATAAGGATGCTAGAAAAACATGCAGGGCGCTTTTCCCCAGCAGAGGAAAACAGGCCCAAGTCAGCCAAAAACCCGCTTTGTCCAAATTATCTGAGCCTCCTCACAATGTTCGTTTTTTCGGGTTTCCATGACTGGCATTTCCAGACTCTTGGATGATTTTACTCTGGCTACAGAGCCCCTTCCTGTCTGCCCTCCACCCCCACCAACACCAAGGAGTCCCCACCCACCACCTCTTGGATTAGCAGCCAGAACCTTCCTTTTGCTGCCCTGTCCTGCACGCTGTCTGCCGGTTTTCCTTCTCTCCCAGCCTGGGGTCCAGCCTCCGTCTTCTTGGATTTCTCCTTCTGTGGGACAAGATAGGAGATCTCGGCATATGAATTTAAGCTGGCCTCTTTTTAAAACCGGCAGACTAATCAGAGCATTATTTGTGATCTTTTAAGTTTCTTGTGTCCTTTTTTCACCCAAACTGCAGATATGAAGTAGTGAAATGGATACTGAAATATCTGGCAATTCTTATGTAAGTTTTGTCAGTTATTTGCACTAGGTGTGTAGTTATCCAATTTGGCTAATTTTATAGATTATATAAAATTATTGTGTGTCCAGGGTATGGGAGATTTAATACAGGCCTTAAAACAAGCAGGACATGAACAAATGGAATTTTTTTTCTTTAAGATACAGACACTTCCAAATAGTGGTCCTGTTTTTTTTTTTTTTTTTAAAGACTTAACTTCTTGTGCTTCGAGATGTTTTACTATTGACAGGTAGGGGCAGGCTTCAAGACCTGTCTCAGGTTGGGAAAAATTATTTTGTTTCTTTGGAGATTTGAATTCTGCATTTGTGAGTGAGGTTCTGTACACATTTTCCTATTTTCTCTTGAATAACCCACAAGGCCTCATTTGTTTTGTGGAGTTTATGGAAACCACACATTTCACTTTTTTTTTTAATAGAAACAGACATTTCCCCCTTTTTTTTCTTACTCTTGTCCCAACCTCTTTTCTTTTTCCTTGCCACAGTCCCGTTGCAGTGTTATCTTCTTTTCCTTCATCTTTGTTCTCCAACCTCTGCAGTTTTGGGCCCAGTTTTGCACTCTATCTCCAAAGATTTGGCTTTCTTCTCTCTCTCTCTGTCTCTCTTTTTTTTCTCCCTCAGTCTTTCTTTTTTTTGGGTGGGGGGGAGTACTTTTCTTCAAATGGTAGGTGAAGCCAGGGTGGGTATTTTAGAAAAAATTGGTGAAAACTGTTGCTGTTTTTTTTTTCAAGTCAAATTCCATATACTCAATGACATTAAAAAAAAAAAAGTCTTTGTCTTACAAAGTAAAAAAAAAAAAAATCCATAAAGCAGAAGCCCATGTGAATTTTTAAAGTCTTATTTCTGGCTTTTGGAGTTTTCTTCTAAATGGGAAAAACTCCTTCCCCCTCTCCAGTTTTCCCTTGATTCTGGACCCCCTTGTTTTAAAATTTCTGTTTTTGCCCACTGCTTTCCCTTCATTCTGGCTCACTCTTCAATTCTTTCTCCCGTCTTCTTTCCTCTGAAGTCAGTCTATCTCTATTACTTTCTTGCTCTATTCTCTGAACCTTGCACTTGTGGAAGATCCAGCACCAAAGAAGCTGGGAGTCCTCTGAGGGGTTTTGTCTTGCCTCTGATCTGGGTACACCAGGGCAGGAGGGGAGAAGGGAAGGAGGCTGGGTCTGGGACAGGTAATCTTCCAGAGGGAGCTTCCAACTCTCCTAACAAAGGAGGGACAGTCTCCTTTTGTCTGGGGCAGGGGAGGTGTGCTAATGGCCCAGAGCTGCCACCCCCACTGAGCCAGTGGCTGGCAGGAGGGGGCAGCAGGGCGGGACTCATAAAGTGTTTCTAATAGAACCTGAGTGATTCTTCTCTGTGCGCCCCATAGAAGAGAAAGGGAGGCCTCCTCTCCCATCGCAGCATTCAGAATACCACTCTCCCTGGAAGGCCTCTTCCCAAGAGCCAGCAGTCCATGTGGGAACTGGGTGAGGGGAGAGCACTGTCTGAGAATCCTCTCTGCCCACCTTCAAGGTTAAGGCCACTGGCTGGACAAGGACAATTGACCATTGTTCTCTCTTCCTGTTACTCCCCTGGGAAAGGTCTGTTGCTTCTCCCAGCTAGGGAACTTTGAGGGGCTTGGTAGGCTCTGCTCTTGCTCTGTGGAGATTGGCTCCACTGTCCCTCAAGGGCCACTTCTAGGTCTAATCTCTCAGACAAGTCATTGACCTTTGACCCCTCCCTCCTTTCAGGAATGATACCCTCCCATTTCCCTCACTTGTCTTCCCTCCTCCAGCTCTCCTCCACTTGTCACTTGCCCAGATTCAGAATCAAACCATGTTCAGCATCTCTGCCACCAGACACTGTGATCTGTGAGACAGAACATGCCAGAATTCTCCAGGAGGCTCACATTGGCCATTTTCTGTTCTTTGTGTAATATTTATTATAAATCAGAATACTAGAAAAGCACCCCTGTGACAAACATAAACCCCCTGGTAGTTCCTACAGTCATATCTTGGCTATAGAAAGTGAGAGGGCTTCTCATAAGGTGGAGAGGCTGGGTTTGGTATCTTATGCTGCTGCTCAGCTAATGTCTTTGGCTAATTGGACCAAAGCTGGTTATTAACATAATGTTAATTATTGAACACCACCCTCAGCGGCCTGGCCTGTCCCTCTGACACCTGCCTCCTGCTCTCTCACCTCCATTTCTTTCAGAGTCAGCTGTGGGCTCACTTCAGACTGTTCAGGCTTAGACTCGGGGTCCCAGATGCTGGGCGGCACCTTCCCCATTGTCAGGGTTCAGCGCCAGCGCAGGGCTGCAGGTTTTGTTCTGGCACACCCCAGGCACTCTGCCGGGAACCTTTCTGCCAAGCATAAAGGCCACAGACACAGGGTTTCAGATGAGGAAGAAAGGGACACGAGTGAGCAGTGACCTTTTTTCCTTGCCAGCTGAGGGCTGCACCTCTCCTGGGGAGAGGGCAGCTGTAGAGACTGAGGTCTGGGGATCAGTCTTTACTTCTGCTCTATATTCCTTTAATAACTGTCTCCTTGTTCTGCTACCGAAGGCGCAAGCCTGGCTGTCAATAGCTCTACCTGAGGGAACCCTGTGGAGAGGGAGTTGGCCTCTCACTTTCCTACCAGCCTGGGAAGAAGTAGGAGCAGGGGTTCCCCTGTGCCTCTGGGGCTTGCCTTTCCCAAGGTTAGCTTGCATTTCCTGATAGAGCCGACTCCTCTTTATTTTGTCATCTTATTTCCTAGCTCTCTTCTCGTTCAGGTTTCTTATTTTATACTCTTGCACCTTACTCTATATGGTTTAAATCCTTTAGTCTGAATCAAATGGGGGGGGTCACAAGTGAGTTTTCTTGTTCCACCAACTAAGAAACACTAAATAAGGATCAAGTGGAAGGGATGAAGCCGCGGCGGTGGTGGCGGTGGTGGTGGTGGTGATGGTGGTGAAGCAAAGAATGAAGCGTAGGAGCTGCTGGGGATGGCTTTGGTATAAGGTTCAGCAGCCGTCAGAGGTAGTGTCCATCTTCCTGCCTTTGTCACTCCTCCCAGGCTTGTGTTTGTGACTATGTGTAGTGCTTGTCAGCCGAGTGCTGTGACAGGAGGCTATTTTAATAAACTGTTGCAGTTTCTCAAGCCGAGCTGCATTGCGTTGGCATCCCTCGTCACTGCTAATGGAGCGTGCGTGGCTGGGTGTGAGCTGAGGGAGGCTGCCTGCTTGTTGGGGGCTGAGGAGAAGGGGGAACTCCCCCCCATCTGGGAGTGCCCCTACGTGCATCCGCCAGACCAGAGGATGAAGGGGTGGCCGCACCCTGGGCGCTCTGTCCCTGCCCTGGAAGTGCTGCCGGCATCCACATTTTCCAAGCTCTCTTTCTTCTCTTTCTATTCATAGCACCGCAGGCTCTTGTGTACCCAGAGAAGAAAACTTCCACTCGCCCTGTGCGCTCCATAAATAAAAAAAGAAATAGAACCGGAAAAAGAGAGAGTGTTCGGGCCCAAGAGAAAGAGACTGAAACCAAACACAGAGAGAAGGCGCAGCTGCTTTCCCCCAAGGCCTTCTGGGGCTCCCGCCGCCAGCCCGCCAGCCCGCCCAGAGTCAGGCCTTTATTTATTTATTTTTCTGGCTTAAAAAAAAAAAAAAAGAAAAAAATTCCTCATCTTTCTCCATGTAGTCTCCTCTCTCCGCAAGCCCCCCCCCTTTCCAAATTTGTTGGGTGGCTGCTGCCAAATGGACCCGAGTGGGAGCCTGGAATGAAAAATTCATAACTGCTGGACTTTGCTTGTTCATTAGACATGAACTTGTCGATTGGGCAAATTGTTTTTGGTCTCCAACTGCCGGGGGCTCTCCCCACCCACCCTGCCTGCCCGGCTCCCTCCGCCCCTTGGAAGCAGCCATTGGCTGCTGGAGGAGGACTCCTTGCCAAATAGGTGGATCCTTCCTTCTCTCTCTCTCTCTCTCTCTCTCTCTCTCTCTCTCTCTC
>NW_004567125.1:34576708-34602018 GCF_000260355.1 Condylura cristata | reverse complement strand
CACACACACACACACACACACACACACAGTCCCATCCCATCCACGTCGTCCTTCGTCCTCCGCTCCTCGCTCTCTCCCTCTTTCTCTCCTTCCCTTCCTCCCTCCCTTGCTCCCTCTCTCCAGCACGCGTCTGCCAGCGACCGTCTGAAGCCGGTCCGAACTCGTCCTCTTCCCCGGAATCTGCGAGCTCCCCCTTTGCCTGCGAACGGGCTCCGCGGCAGAGGGAGGCAGCTCGAAGTTTACACCCCTGTGTCGCTGCCAAAGCCGAAAGCCTTTTTCTTCAGCTGCCGATTTTTCCCCTCTTGGTTTTTGTTTTTGTTTTTGTTTTGAGCGTGGGGGTGGGGGGTAAAAGGAGGGGGTAGGGGGTGTTGAGTTGGTGGGGGTTGGGAGGTGGCTTTTGAATTTTAAATTTTGTATATTTTTATTTTTTTAAACTGGAAGAGGATGCACAGGAGGCGAAATTAAAAAAAAAAATTGTTGGCTTTTGTTTACCTGGCGTGTGTGGCAACCAGCTTGCGCTCTCTCTCTGCTTGCTATCCCTGACCTTTCTTTCTTTTTGCTCCTTTTCAAAAAAAATATTAATTTCCCCCTTCTGTGCAATGGAGCGTGGGGGGGGGAGGGGGAAGGGTATGAGAATCCACCCAAGCCCGGCCCCTATTCCCCAGAACACCAATAATAACCCCCTCTAAAACATTTACCTTCCTCCCCTGCTCCTCCCCCACCCTCCCCCCACCCGCCCCCAACTCACAACTCTGTTGAGTCCAGAAGCTCAGAATCGGGGCGTTGGGCTTTGCCGGGTGCTTCAGATCAATGGTAATTATTTATTTTTTTCCAGTTTTATTTTTGTAAACAAAAATCAATTATTATTTAAACTTCATACAAGCAAACAAGCAAAAAAAAAAAAAATCCCAAAACCAAAGATTGAGATCCTGGCCCTCTGTCACCTGACCGAATGGAAAAGAAGGTGAAGGGGTCAATGGGGATGGGGCCGCAGAATGCCCCCATGTAGCTTTTAACCCTGATGTGGCCGTGACTACCACCTTGTTTGTGCTAACAAGAAGTGTTTTGTTCCTTATTACTGTGATTAACATTAGTATCGGTGTCTGTAACAAAGCTGAAATCACATATTTAGGATTTAGAGCTGATTAAAGAAATGTTGGGGTGGATGTTCCAATTGGAGCAGGCGGAAAGAGAATGAAAACAGCCTGGGGAAGGGGAAGCCAAATCCGTTTCCTCGCTCTGTCCCTGAGTGGTTCGCTAGTCTATGTCATGTTCTCTCTTCTTGGGGATGGCCCAGACCTGGCCGGTGTCGGACCCGCGTCAGCGCAGACCGGACCCCTCACCAGGGCGAGCTGACACGAGTTCTCTGCTGCGATAGAACATGGAGATGTCATGGGCGAGACAGAGCCTGGCGGGGATACCAGCAGCGTGTGTGTGTGGACTGCAACGTTGTCTGTGCGCGCGTGTATGTGAGTGAGAGAGAGAGGGAGAGAGAGGGAGAGAGAGAGAATAGGTGTGTGCTCAGGCTTGGGGTGTCTCTGGCTGCTGAGGCTGAGATGGGAGCAAGCGGCTGGCTGGACTGCTGGTGGCTCCAGACCACACTTTACTAAAACAATCGCAAGAGAAAATTGTCTTGTTGGGGGGCGGGCAACGAAGGCGATTTTTTCCATTTTTCCTGTGCCCCCTTTCTAACGCTTCTTTTTTCCTTTTTCTCTTCCCCCCTCACCCTGTCTTCCCCTCCTCCTGTCCCTCCTCGCCCCGCATGCTCCCGGCTTGCCGCCTGCAGGATGAGTTCCACCCGTTCATCGAGGCGCTGCTGCCTCACGTCCGCGCCTTCTCCTACACCTGGTTCAACCTGCAGGCGCGGAAGCGCAAGTACTTCAAGAAGCACGAGAAGCGGATGTCGAAGGACGAGGAGCGGGCTGTGAAGGACGAGCTGCTGGGTGAAAAGCCCGAGATCAAGCAGAAGTGGGCATCCCGGCTGCTGGCCAAGCTGCGCAAAGACATCCGGCCCGAGTTCCGAGAGGACTTTGTGCTGACCATCACAGGCAAGAAGCCCCCCTGCTGCGTGCTTTCCAACCCCGACCAGAAGGGCAAGATCCGGCGGATTGACTGCCTGCGCCAGGCCGACAAGGTGTGGCGGCTGGACCTGGTCATGGTGATTTTGTTTAAGGGGATCCCCCTGGAAAGTACTGATGGAGAGCGGCTCTACAAGTCGCCCCAGTGCTCGAACCCCGGCCTGTGCGTCCAGCCACATCACATTGGAGTCACAATCAAAGAACTGGATCTTTATCTGGCTTACTTTGTCCACACTCCCGGTAGGTCACTCTTAATTCTCAACTCCCCTTTTCACCCCCCTATTTTACTTTACTTGCTGGCATTTGTTCTGTTTATTGTTTCTATTTCCAAACTACAGTGCCCTGTGAGCCTCTTCATCCTGCTGGGGCCTGCAGCACATCCCGCAGCACCAGCACCGTCCTTCTGCCTCCCTCCACCCTCTCTATTCTTCCTCCTTTGCTCCCAAGCCACGTTAACAGTTTTCATGCATCTCCATCCATCTTTGAAGGACTCTTCTTATCTAAAAGATTCTGCATATCTTATGGCCAGAGCTCAGAATACCCCAGAATATCCAGGAGGGTTAGAGTTTGAGATGAGTATATACCCCCCATCACTTCCTGCTCTGATTTTAAATGAATTAGAAGTATTGGGGAACAGCTGCTGGTTTCCCTGCAGCTTCTCCTCAAGTTGTGGAGAAAAGCCGATTTGGCACCAGCGGGGTGGGCAGCAATTCGGTGGAGAGAGGAGTTATAAAACCCCAGAATGTGAAACGGGATGGATAGAAAAGAGGAGTGAGGACAGCAATGGCTCAGATGTCCAGGCAGGATCCGTTTTGCCTGGGATTTGACTGTCACGAGTAGGAAAGCAATTTGATTTTGGAGAGAGTGGAAATGAGCCTCCTTGCACTCTACTCTTCCCTGGAGGCCATATCTTTGATGGATACCCACAGACCTGTGCCTTTGCAGGGGGGTGAGAGCGAGGCTTTCCAGAGGTATGGCTCAGAGTGAAGTATCGCTGCCTCAGAGGTCTTAAGCCAGCCAACCAACCAACTCTGTAAAAATGTCCTTTCCTTTTGTGTTCCAAGTAGTTCCAGTCTGCTTTGCTTTTCCAATGCTACTCTGCATTTTTAGGTCCAGATAGTTCAGTTCTCCTCCCCTGTTCCTTTATCCCCCTACCCTTTCCCTTTTTATAATTTCTTTCCGCTTTTGTTTTCTTACAAATTGAAACAGAGATGGCTGGTTAATTTTTAGCCTCCACTCAGCTACGCCCAATTTACTGCCGCCTTTGAAACCTAAACGGGCGGCACTCTGTGATTAAGCAAGGCAGAAGTGTGTTTACATTATGCCCAACCAACTTGTAATGAGGGGCTACCAAACCTTTGTGTGTGTGTGTGTGTGTGTGTGTGTTTCCTTTCCACCATTCCAGTATTTTCCCCCTTCATTTCTCTTCTTTTCTCTATGTGAAAATAGAACTCTAGCAAATGTTTTTCCCCCATAAATAAGAGAGAGTGTGTGTCTTCCTTCCTATTCATTCACTAAAAGGAAAAGTAACTCACTTTTCTGCCTTGGTCACCCCCTTGCCTGTTTGGAAGTTGGCAGTGGTGGTATGATTTCATCCAGAAATGAAATTTGGGGTGCTTTCAACATTGCATGAAAACATAATCTCAACAGGGATTAGCACTGAGAGTTTCTGGGTTGGAGAACTCTGGGGAGGGAGAGGTGGTGTTTAAGGTCTCTCTTCTTGTTCATTCTCTCTTCTGAAAGGTGGTTTTGCTAGTTGGCTGGAGGCAGTGCCTCCCCTCTCCATGGATTCTTCAAGGCCTGCACCTGGACTTGTGACTTTCATAGTGCCTCATGCCAGTTTTCTTCCTCTTGTCTTTTTTTTTTAGAGAAAGACTAAAGAAAATAAAGAAGCCCTCTTCCTCTATCCACAAAGCAAGTCAGAGTGGGGAGGGTGCATTCTGGTAGTGTTGGAAGTGGAGGAGCGGGACTTTGATCCTGGAGTAAGCTAGTGTATCTGTCACATAGCTCTTCTTCTGGGGGATTCTGTGCTTTCTTATCTTAGTCCAGGAGCCCAAGAGCCCCTAGATGAATCTCATCTTTCTCAAGAGCTGGCTTCCTCCTACCCAACTCTCTAGCTGAAATGGTTCCCTGGTTCCCTGGCCTCTTGTATTTTAGGCCCACTTCTAGGCAGTAGTCAGCATAGAGCTGAGGCGGGATGAAGTGTGTGGTGGAATAGACCATTCCCACCAGTCCCCGGGCTTTTGCACTGACCAGGCTGGTTGGTATCAGGAGAAGGGACCACTTTTTCCCCCACCTGCCTTAGCTGTAATAACATCATTGGCTCAGGAATATGAGTGAGTTTATGCCCCTTGCAGGCAGCTAGGGCTACCCCTGCCCTATTTCAGGTTGAGTTTCTTCTACAAAAGCTGAATGGAGAATGGAAGCTTTTTCAGTGAAAGTAGTATTTTTCTTGCTGGAATTTAAGTTAGATTGGCCTCAAGGACGTAGTGGGAGGAAATGGTGTGGATTGAGCCACCAGTAGGTCTTGGTAGGTGGCCTCAAGATGACGAGGATGAGCTGGTACAGTGGCTTCCAGAGCTGCGCCATTTATAAAGTCCAAATCCACTTTGATCCCAAAACACAGTTTTTTCTATATCAGTGACTCTAGGCATACTCAGCTAGGGGCCACTTACTCCTTTCTTCCAGCTTAAATTGGGGATGGGAACCTGGGCAGCAAAGGCCCAGAGGGAAGTAGCTTTGGACTCTAGAAGAAGTGCTTTCTTTTTCCTTAAAACTGGCTGAAGCACTTAGTCAGGCTGGGCTGGTGTTCTGGGGTTTAGAACAAGACAAGTAGGCATTATGGTAAGGGGGGGGCGTGGCACTGTCCTCACCCAGGGCCCTCAGGGCCCTTGTTTTGCCCTGACAAGGGTTCAAGAGGTTGCGTAGTTGAAAGGGAAGAGAGGATGTGAGTGTGGCATCAGGAATACCTCTCTCAGAACACACGACCCAAAAAGTTGCCTGGAACGCCTCATGACCTCTATGGGTCAGCCTCCTGCGTGTCCTGTGTCTATCCATTCAGGTGGAGAGGGTGAAGCAGAGAAAGCTGGCAAGGGGACAAGGCAATCCATTCCTGCAGAAGTCTTTTCTTTCCAAGGGGTGACCCAGGGTAGCTGGGTGGCTGGATCTGGAGGGGTGCACAGGACCTACCTGCTTTTGCTTGTGTGAGGAAGAATCACTGAGCACCATCAGACTATGTCCAAAACCCTAAAGGTGAACCTGCATTTACAGATCTTTCTTAACCTATGCCTCCATTCTAATAAAAGAAAAAAATCTGAAAGGAATAAATGGTTTGCTGATTGGAAACATCAGCTCCACTCTGACGGAGTGGTAGAAGCCCACGGAGCTCAGGAAGTCAGTTGGTTCTTTTCTTTATCTCAGCTTTTTTATTATGGAGAATTTCACAAATAAAAGGAACTCCCATCCCCAGTGCCAACAGATGCTCACTAATGGCCAGTCTTGATTCATCTGTATCCCCTACTGTCCACCTATGCTGCATTGTTTAGAAGAAAATCTAGGCATCGTAGACTTTCCTCTGTAAATATTTCGTACCTGTCACTTTAAAAACTCTGATAAAACATAACCACAACACTATCACACCTAAAAAATAATCCACAATTTTTATAGTGGATTGTTAGGTAGCAAGTCAGTATTTACATTTCCCTTATTATCTCTTGATGTTATTTGTCTGAATCGGGATCTAAATCAGGTCCCTACGTCGCAGTGGGTTGATCCACTTCTTGAGTCTCTAATCTCTACATGGTTCTCTTCCCGGACCTTCCTCCTTGGTGTTGGTTTCTCTTCTGGCTGTTTGGCATTGTTATTAAAGGAACCGGACTGTTTGTCCTGTGGCCTCCTTGTCTGGACTCTGCAGGTTGTGCTCCATGAGTGGCTCGGTGGTCTGCTCCGCACCTGAGGATTTGCCAAGTGAACTTTCCAAGCATGAGGTTACCCTGCTGCATATACGAACACTCTGGGTTTTTTCTTTTTTCTCTACCTCAGGGCTTAGGAATTTGTAGGGTAGGCTGTCTATTGGGCCCTTGGGCTCCTCATCTATGTCCTTCCTCAGTGGTACGAAATGGAGGCGACAGAAGCACCAGCCACCCTTGGCGAGGGCAAAAGGTAGAGTAGGTGTTAATTAACCCCAGCCATGACCCCTGCACCATCTCACCCACTGTCTCTCTTTTCAAGGGTTAGAAATGCCACTGGTCTGGGAATTCGAGGCAGCGCCATCTGGTGCCAGGGCTGGTGAGGATGTCAGGGCCCAGGAACCAGATTCCTGAAATTAGTGAGACATACAGGTTACCATTCAGCCTAACATAGGGTCCTCTTTGGAACTCTCGGGAAAGATGTCATTGTCCCTCAAAGGTCAACTTTGCTTGTTTAAAATTCTAATGTTCCTCTAGCTCAGAGGATAAACTCAGCTAATAGGTAAAGAAACGACACAGGCAGCGAGCAGTGGACAGCAGCTGCTGCAGTCACCATGGTCATGATTCAGTGACTCCATGGCTGTCTTCCTCTCATTTTCCTTGCTGCCTTGGGTCTTAGTTTTGTCTTAAGAGGTGACCAAGATGAGAGCTAATTTTTCTGTAACAAGCCAGCATTTTAAGTGCTGGAGTAGTTCTTGTGTCTCCTTTCCACCCTGCTCCGCAGAAGCTACCCCCTGTCCAGGCTATGCGTTGCCAGACCCTCACACCTCAGCGTTTGACGAAACTCATTGTGCTTTTGCCATTTTGGTCACCACCCCCAGGTGTCCCTCTAAACCAGTGTTGGGTGTTGAACGTGGAAGCCTCAGGTGAGGTCAGACCCTAGCCGACTATGGTAGGTAGCTACGCATTGGATTGGCAGAACCTTCCAGCTACATGGTTTTTGGGGCCCAGTAGAAAATGAAATCGTGGGGCTCCTGGTTCAGAATCATTAGGAATTGTACTGCGGCAGCAGTTACAGCATTAAACTAAGTGCGGGGTTGTGTGATTGCCCAAGTCACATACCTGTGAAGTCAGCTCTGGACATCCCAAATCATGGGTCACCTGGCTCTGGATTGCCACAGAAGGATGGTGGGACTCAGGCTGGCCTCAGATGGGGCACGACTCCAAACAGGAGATCAGAAATGCCCTGACCTGGTCATCGGGCTTAGTTCTCTGGGTCTCCCATAATGGTCTGCTCCTACACCTTTGTCCAGCTTCTCCACTCAGGTGTCCCAGCTGCCTCTGAGGAGCAGGGGATCTTGGTGTAGCAAACACTCTGCTGGTGGGTTGGAAGCTGTAGTTCAAGGTAAAGAAAGCTCACCCTTTCTGAGCTTGAGATGGCAGAGTACAGGCCACAAATAGGCTGTAGGATATACATGGGGCCACTCCGCAGCAGAAGGGTTGGGCTGTCCAGATGCACGGAACTTCCTGAGAACTCAGTTTACTTTTTGGCATTGCTAAAAGATGATTGAATTTCCTTTATTTGTGAAATATGCGCTTGGTGAACCTATTGTGACCAAAACCCTTCTAAGAATGAGAGAATCCTGCCTGGAACCAGCAGGGTTTAGTGCAGGTCTTGTGATCGCTTCTAGAAGGCACTGTCCTGGAGGCTTGAAGGTGCAGTGGTCCATAGGGCAGGCCACATGAGGGGCAGCTTGGGGCCATGAAGTGGGGCAGGACCCACCTTGGCCACCTCCTAGTCTTGCAGAGACATGGGGCCCGAGGGGTATGGGTGGTCTGAAGGGCTGAGGGCGGCATGGTTCTCTCTGTTCTGGCATCCTGCAGCAGCTGGCCAGAGGGTACAGCTGAACTCCCCCTTTCTGCCCAGGGAAGAAGGTAGCTCCCTCTCCACCCCTTTTTCTCTTTGCCTCATCTCAGGAGCTGCCACGCTTCAGTTATTTTATCCTTCAGTGTCCGATTCAGAAGTCCTTTCAAAGGCCCCAGCCGTGTCAGCGGTGCTCACACAAAAGGCCTCTTTGATTTCTTGTTTGTTTTCATTTGCCAGTGGAGGGGGAGGGGACAGGAGAGAAAGAGCTTCTGGGTTTTAAAATTTTTATTTGGGTTGCTTCATTCTCAGAGGAGTCGCCTCCCTAGAACTCCCTTCTGAGTTAGGGGCTTGCAGGCTAGCAGTGACCTTCTGGGGAGAGAGCTGGGGTGGGAAGTTGGTGAGGGCTGTCTCCAAGTGAGAGGAAGTGGAGGAGTTGCAGGGGTTTGGGATATAGTGGTTGACTCACCCTTCAGCCGTGTGTACTGGGCCTGAGGTCAGGTTAGAGTGCTGCTGCCTGGGCAGGGAGTGGATGAAGAGTCTGGCACCAAATGACTCCCCCTCATTAGTCACGTACCTCACTGAGGCCTCATCACAGCTGTAAAGATGTGAGTGGTCCTGAACTTTGACTTTGCCATTTTTTCTTTCTTTTTTTTTTTTTGTCCCAGAGTCTGCTGTCTCCATCTTGGTTGAATGGGAAGGGTTAGGGGCCCTTTAAGCATACACTCGTCTCAGAAATTCTTAATGCTTGAAATACGGATGGACCAGGGCTCCCGCTGTCCATCGGGATGAGGTAGAGGCATGAGAGGTTTGCCCAGCAAGCATGCAAGCAGTGATGCTTACTGCCCTGGGATGAGTCCCTCTCCCATTGTGCTGGATTCTCTGTGATGTCCAGTTTGAGAGGCATCACAATGTGGGTACTCCTCCCACAGAACACAGCTTGGAGGACTTTAAGGGCAGGTCAGTACCTCCCCGGCCTCCGTAAGCAGGGGGCCGAGTATGAAAGGACACCGAGGTCCATATGCGTCTAAAGTATGAGATGAGAGGCCCTGACCAGTGCCTCTTGGGGTGCTTATTTCGACAGTGGGGATGCACCAACATACTAGTAAGAAGGGGCGTAGCCTGTCTGTTGTGCCCGTGCGGAGGCCTGATTGCCAGGGCTGGGGAGGAGAGCTCTGGAGAGCGAGACTTGGGCAGGTGGTCATGGGCGTCAGCAACAGGGAAGTGTGCCCACTGGGTGAGGGGGGCTCTGCAGGCCCGGTTGGCAGACGAGAGCAGGAGGCTGGGGGGCTGAGAGATAGATAAATATAGCTGATGGCATTTCTGATGATAGGTTTTTCTTGGCACCAAGGGCACCATGGAAAACAGCACGACAAACGCCCGGCCTCGCAGGCCGCTGTCGCCATTTTAAGCATGTTTGAGCCGCAGGGCTGTCGGCATTAGAAGAGGGTCCTACCAGGCAGAGGGGCTGTGGCAGGAAGGCTGCTTGGGCTGGGCCATGGGACCTGAGGGCCTGGGTCCCTTACTCCATCTGTGTGGACATCTAATACTTGATTTCTTGGTCTTCCAGGAATTAAAAAAAATACTTCGGGATTGCCCTTTGTGGATCTGTCTCCCAAATGACTGATTCCCCCACCAGCTACAGTGACCTGTCTCTGGGTGGGGGGAGGGTATTTTCTGGCTCTTCTCCCCACTTTTGATATCTTAATGATGATCTGGCACGCCACTGCCCCAGGGTACCAGACCACCTTTTGTTGTTGATTGGGGGAAAGCCAATAACTTAATGGGCACCTCTTTGTCCAGGTTTCCAGCAAATTCTTTTTCTCTCTTGATGAGGCAGGGTCACCTTTGGTCCACATTACTGCTTTAAATCCATTTTCCCCCTGAAGGCTAAGTATGACTGAAGCACTGTACTAAGTGCTATCTGGATATTAACTACCTAAATTCTCATTTGGAGTCTAATTTGAAACCCATGCTCCCAAATACATGTGTGTGTATTCAAGTGACATGCATGGGGTCGCATTGTGCAGAGTTAGAAGCCAAAGCCAGACGCATAGACCTGGGAGGCTTCCTGGAAAATGACCTGTTTCACTTGTACCTTGAAAGATAGCTGAGGACTTAGGACCTTTTTGTCAGCTGCCTGAGTTTCCTTGGAACTGATGCCCTCTTCACAATGGTTGAATGTTAGAGGAGGGCAGCTATTATTATCCCCCACCCAAGGACAGAGATGTCCAGGACTCCCACTCACATGATGAACTTCTGGAAGAAGAACCCTGGTTCCCAATCACTGAGCACCAGGCTTCTCTGGGCCAGTCTCCTCAGTCCTTGAACTTCACCAGATTGCTGTCCTTGGCGGAGTCTCAGAGGAGAAAGTTGTATGGGTGCCCACTGGAGCCAGTACCAGCCCCCAGGTTTCCAGTACTGTCTAGGGGGGTGGACCCAGCTTGTGCTCATCTGCTGAACCTGTGAGTCAGGTATAGACAGTGGGTCCTGGACCTCTCCATCACACCAAGCCTCTTCCCCACCTGGAACCACGAAACAGTATGCTAGCATAGATGAGGCAGGTGGCTGAATGCTGTAGTGTCCCCCCTGGTTCCCCCACTCACATGTTCTGGAGTACCCAGGAGGGCAGGCATAGAGTGTGGGAAGTTCAGGCGTAGTCTGCTGGTCTTCGTATCCCAGATCCTCACTGTCATTTCCTTATCCTAGGAATCTGCTTAGACTCTTAGTTTGAAATTAAAATAAAAATAATTGTCCTAATTAACCGGGTGATCACTGGAAGTTTTGCAATAATCTGCTCTTCCTTGTCTTTTATTTCCTTTTGCATAGACTCTCACCACTTAACCTTTTCTTAAGGTTGGAAAACATGGGACTGTATAGAGAGGAACCACGTTGTACGCTGAGGGGCTGGTCTGTGTAAGAAGCGAGCTCACAGTTAGTTCCTCCACTGCTCTGGCTAGTAAGCTAGGATTTAGCGTCTTCACCCAGATGTCAGCTCCCATAGAGCAGCGTTTCTCAATGCTGGCGCTGCTGATGTTTGTGCCAGTTCATTCAGTGTCATGAGGTCTCTCCTGTGCTAGTTGACCCCAAGTGAGGCAACCATATATGTCTGCAGGTATTTTGAAGTGTCGCTGGGGACAGAATTGCCCCTGCTGACAACCTCTGGGTGAGAAGAAACAGAAGGATTTAGATAGACTGTTCATCTCTTGCCTCTCTGACTTAGGACCTCAGTTAACTTTTCTCACTTGGTGACAGAGCCTGCGAACACAGTTGATGCCTTACAGCTCCCCTTTACTGTGGCAGGACCCTGGGCATTCTGGGGGCTCCTCCTCCTTCCTGTGGGCATCATGAGTCCACCCGAGTCTCCTGCTGAGTACTCTCATGATGTCTTGTGTCTTGGTCTCCCTGTATTGGGCTGCTGATTGGGGTCCTGGAGTAGATCTGCCCCTCAGGGCAACCAAGGCCTGTGTGATGAGCCTGTGGCCCTAGGAGACCCCAGAGAGCAGCAGACCTTTGTTTCTACAGCACAGGATGCAGAGACCAGAGCTGTTACCTGAGCCTTAGCACTCCTCTTCATAAGTGATGTATTTGAGTTATATTATAAAAGAGTTATAGTAGTAAAACACATTCTTTGTAAAAAATTCAAACAATAGAGAAATGTAAGAGACAGATGGGTTCCCCAAACCATCCTCCCGCGCCTGAGAGAAACTCACTTCCCAGATCCCTGTAGGTTCTCTTAATTTTTTTCATCAATTTGTGTATCACATAACTTTTAGATACAAGCATTCTATTTTAAGAGTAGATGATGTACTTGGGCTAGTTGAATTGGCTCTGTCAAGTGCCACTATGATCTTCAGCTTTCTCCATCCCTTGCCATTTCTGGCCTGCATCTCCATCACCCAGATTCAGGACCTACAGCTCTGTTCTCTCTCTGTCTTTTTTTTTTTTTTAAAGATTTATTTATTTATTCATACAGAACTGGGGATCAGGCCAGAGTTCAGGATTCATCAGAGACAGAGCGGGAAGCAGAACAGGCAGATCGACGAAGTACACTGCTGAGGGGAGCAGCGGGCGGGTCAGGAGAGGTCTGCCACGCCATGTGGTCACCTCCGGGGCAGGCGGGGATCGAACTCATGCGGAAGTGGCTTTAGTTTCTAGTGCTGTGCTTTAACCTGCTGTGCCACCAGGGAGGGCCTCTCTCTGTCTTTTTTTAAAGATTTATTTATTTATGCATACAGAACTGTGGTACAGGGCAGAGGTGCAGGGGCAGTGAGAGGATTCACCAGAGACAGAGTGGGGAGCAGAACAGGCAGATCAATGAAGTATACTGCTGAGGAGAGCAGCAGGTGAGACAGGAGAGGTCTGCTGCACCATGTGGATCACCCCTGGGGCCAGGGATAGATCTTGCACTGAAGTGGCTGTGGCTTACTTGCAATGCTGCATCCTAACCCGTTGAGCCACCAGGGAGGGCCTATAGCCCTGTTCTATTCCCCACCCAAACCCCCCGGGTGGCATTCTCTGCCTGTCCTTCCTGGGAACAGGGTGATCAGTAGCATGTGCATTGTGTCTAAGCAGCCGGGATTATGCTCCAGGACATTTCTGCTGGTGTGTATCTCTAAGGGGGAAGTCGGGCCCAGCCTCAGCCCGTATTGAGAGATATTCCCACACCCCAAGTGGCCCCCCCAAGGGACCCCAGCCACCAATGAGCTGTGGCAGCCACTGAGAGAAGAAGGAGACCACTGGGAAGTGGCCTGTTTGACTGTGCCTGGTGTGACTCGGCCCCTCTCCTTTGGAGCCACTTCCCCAGTTCTTTCCTGGAAGACTAAGGTGCTTGCTGTGTGAGGCTGACCCTCTGCCAACTGGTCTGGCATCCTGGAGCCTTTTCTAGACCCTTCAGTTTCCTTCCAGGGGCAGCTACTGCTGCTGCTTTTTTTCCTTTCTTAAAATGGGGGGTGAAGTGTCCCTAGTTTTTCAGTACATACCCCATCATAATTCTTTGTTTCAGGCTTAAAAAGGCCAGGACTGGCATGGGGCAGAAGAACTGGAGAGAGCTTTGCTCCTGTGTGTGCTGGTCGGGAAACTGCTGGTGACAGCTGGGAGTAGGGTGACACCTGGTGACTCTTGTGGACGGGTGGAATGTGTGGAGAGATCAGGAGATCCCTGGAGGCGGCCTGCAGGAGGCCGGCTGAGTACAGCCCTTGGGGAATGTGTCCTTATTATGCCTGCAGATTATATCCCCATTAGCACATAATTATTATATAATGGGCGTTATTGCATAATGGCAATTATATAACACATGGCCCAGAATACAGAGGGGGAGTGTAATAAGTGTATATCCTCTGGCTATAAATAGCCACCAGCTCCACACTGAATCTGTGGTCACACCAGAGCCACCTTATAAATACCCAGCGCTGGGCTATAAATTTCTGAGTGGTGACGTAGGCAGTCATGGTACCTAGTTAGGGGGTGGTAGGAGGGACCTGCAGCCCCACCTGGCCACATGACATCATTGTTTCCCTAGTTACAGGAATGTGCCTTGGGGGTTGGGGGGACTAACTGGGGAGTAGCCTTTAAAGGGAGGAGACAAGAGTAGAATGCTTGGGGTGTGAGGGGGATGATTGGGGTGGGGCACCCTGAGGCAGGACTGGGTGGGGTGTGTGTGTGTGTGTATGTGAGAGAGAGAGAGATGAGTATTCAACCCAGCCAACTCTGTCAGGAAACTCCACTTGCTTTCATCTTTTCTTTAGAGGGTCTCTGGTCCCCTCCCTAGGCTGGGTGAGGCCATCATGATGGTGAATGGTGTCTCTCAATCTTAACTTCTCCCTGGTGACATCGCCGAGCCTCTGGTGCAGCTTGAAGAAAGGGACTTGAGTGTGGGCAAACTGGAGCTCCATGCCCAGTGATGTCCTCTCCAGGGTGGGGCTGCTTCCCCGACCAGAGGTTTTAGGCCAGTTTTGGCATTAGTAATGTAAAAAATATGTGAGCAATCTGGCGAGTCTCAGAGAGCCTCGTGGAAGTCATGATGTTGGGAGAAAAAGGAGACAAGAATAATATTGGCCCCAGAAGAAGCTGTGTAGTGGACTGTAATTTTTTTAGGTGAGTGAGAGGTAGTTATGGGCTGGTGAAGAGTTAATTCTCAACTCCCTAAGGGTAGAGGAGGAAATGCTTTTTGTTGGCAGATGGAGGGATTGAAGTTAGTTGAGAGAGAAGGAGGGTGATTGACTAACTCATCCCAGTTTGCCCAGGAGTTTCCTGGTTTCAAAATCAAAAGTCCCTAGTTTGGGAAACCCCTCTGTCCCCCACAGACAGGGCTGGCTGGTTTACCCTAAAACACTGATTTTCAACCAGGGGTAGCTTTTGCCTCCCAAGGAATATTTGGCAACTTGGAAGCCCCTTTTGGTTAGTACCATCTCTGGCCTCGCCCCACTGAGGGGGAGGGTGCTGTTGGCATCTAGTGAGCCAATGCCAGTACACAGGACGGAGCTAAGGCCTCACAAAAGAATCATTTGGTCCAAATGTCACTGGTGGCAGGTCAAGGAGCTCTGCCATGGAGGGAGAAGGGATGGAACCCATGTCTCTCTCCCCCTGGGGCCCTTGCTGCTCTGTCTTCCATGCTTTGATTGTGGTATGCAGGGTTTTGGGTTTGAAAGACCTTTTCTGGGGAATCATGGGGCTTTTGAGCTGAGATCGCACTGAGAAAAAACCCTGCCAGATATGACAGCTCTGGGTGAATCTTTTACCCATAGTTTAAAGAAAATTAACGAAAAAAACCCCACTAAACTATGATCCCTCACTACTTACCAGAAAGTTCTCAAGAGGCAAACCTGTCTGCTTTCCCCGCCCTTCAGGCCAGCTCTTCCTGAGTGGACGTGAGTAGGTCACTGTGGCTGCTGGACCCACAGGGCCCCCTGGTGTGCTAGACCCAGGGCCAGGGCTGTTTCCCTAAAAGTCTGCTTTCCAGACTTCCCAGCCACCAGAGCAGGCCTCTGTCACCCCCCCCCCCCCAAAAAAAAAAACCCTTCACAAATGGGAACTGAATTCTATTGTAGCATCTGGCTTCTAAGCTACCTGATGTCAGTTATAGCAGATTACTCTTTACACAACATACATAAGACATAGTTACAAGAATGTAGCACGTTCTTTCTCACCTCTGTTAGTACCTGTCTAATTTACTGTCTGGCTGCAGATTACCTGGCTCCCTCTAGCCCTGACCGTATGTGTAGTGAGGCCTACTGGGTCATTGTTTCTGAGACAGGGCCTGCAGACAATGGCCAAGATGCTGGTGTAGTGATTTGATCTGCACCTGGGTTACCAGAGCAGCTGGGTTGTGGGCTGCCCTCTTGTGTGTTGGATTCAACTTTTGAGCGTGGCCTTGGGATGGAGATAGCTAATGAACATGAATGGGAAGGCAGGCCCCACAGGTCTACGGAAAAGGCCCTGTCTGTTATGCCAAGGGGAACACTGTGGGGTTGTGCTGACTCCAGACACAAAGGCCACTATGCCCCAGAGTAGTAATCCTCAGGGTATTGCCAGCTTAAGAGATGTGGCCAAAGGAGAGAACCTGCCTAGAAGAGGGGCCAGACTTCTCTCATTTATTTATGGTATCATGGTTTATAAAGTGGGTCTGACACACAGATCTCTGGGCATAGTTTCAAATGTATGCATTTCTTTTAAATTGAATAACACAAGTACATACACACACGTGCACATGCGTGCACACACACACAGAGTCTATTCAAGCCCTGCTGCCGCCCAGGAGTGTTCTCGGCCACTTGGGACAGTAACTGAGAACAATGGTCTTGAAGCCACCATCTAATATTAGATTTTGTAACTCAGAGATTCATTAATACAATTACTCAGTTGCCAGCCTGGCTTGGCAAGGCCTCTCGAGTTGTGTTCCTCTCCAACAGAGCACTCTGGCTGCAGGGATGCCCCTGGTGAGCCCATTCCCTTGTTTCTGGACGGCGGGCAAAGGCAAGTGTCAGCTGCCCTGGTGCTCCCTCCCGGGGAGAGGTTGGGTGCTCCCACAGTGGCGCAGCCCCCCTGATGTGTCTCTCCTTTGGCCACATCTCTTAAGCTGGCAATACCCTGAGGATTACTACTCTGAGGCATAGTGGCCTTTGTGTCTGGAATCAGCACAACCCCACAGTGTTCCCCTTGGCATAACAGACAGGGCCTTTTCCGTAGACCCGTGGGGCCTGCCTTCCCATTCATGTTCATTAGCTATCTCCATCCCAAGGCCACGTTCAAAAGTTGAATCCAACACATGGAACAGGCACGCTGGAGAATCTGTGGCAAGAGTGAACAGTCAGCTGGGTGATGCCCTTTTTTTTTTCCTGATTTACTTTTTTTTTTTTTAATAATATAATAGTTTACTTTTACATCATTTTGTGCATTTTTCCATCTCAGTTGTAATCCCCTTGGGCTTTCCATCACCAAACCACCATGTGCCATCACCGAAGTCCAGTGCATTTCCCTACCCCCACTGTTTTTGAACCCATTCCCCACTCCACCCCATAAATTGTCTCTGGTATATAACTGTTCGTTATTACTGATGCCCATTTTTATTCCAGGTGCATTCAGGCTTGACTTGGGGTCTGGTGATTTTCTTCCCTGTGATACTTTACACAGGTTTTGTAGTTTTGTAGGTTTCGTAGGTTTCTTTCAATAGACTGGCATCTTGGAACTGGGATGTTTTATTTGCCTTTACATCTGTCTCTCACCCAACGTTTAGTTTTATATAGCCTTATAAACACATTTTGAATATTGAATTACCATCAGATGAGTGTAGCCCATCCTTGAGGTGATGCAAAGGCATAAAATGGAACTGGGGCTGGTAAAGAAAGGGAGAAAGGGTGAGGGCGTAAGATTGGTGTGTTCTCAGAATGGGCGTCTTTAGGGGAGAATCTTGACAGAGAGGAACAGTAGATGCTTCCAGAATGCTGGAAGGAATGTGGTTGACAAGTGAGAAGCTGTGGGTTAACAGGCTAAAAGGAGCTTAGTTTCTCAAAAAAGTTTTTTCCTTTTTTATGGAGATGAGTGCATCAGGAAAATAGGGAAAGAACCTCTCTCTTATCGCCCCCTCCTCCATGCCATGTCCCCATGTGAGAGGGGCCAGTGCTGGGTGGGCTGGCTCAGCTGCCTCACTATCACTCAGATCTTCCCTCTGTCTCCTTGGCTGGCCCGGCTGGACAGAAGGAGCCTTTTCCCCACCCGCTGTCTGGCGTTTGCTGTCTCAGCGCATAGTCCCGGCTCCGCTTGCTCTCGCAGTCCTCCACAGACAGCCCGCAGGGCCTCGAGCTGTCAGGGGACTGGGTCTCCTGCCCAGCCAGGTCTCCCCACCACACTAGTCTGGTGGATGCCCTGCAGCAAGGGTTGGCAGAGAGTGGCCCTGGGCCCTTCGGGATTGTTTGCCTTTTGTTGGGGGGCTCCCCTCACATACATTCCCTTTCCTCAGAAGCCTTGTCCTCCCGACTCCTCTCGTGCATACAGATTTGGGCCTGCGACTGGCTCTTCCTGCACTCTCTCTCCTGGGACCCCTCTGGCCCTCAGCCTCTCTAGCGGAGATGACTGTCATCCCCCAGCTGCTATTTGTGCTCCCAGCTCTGGTGACTGGGTTTGATTCTTAATGGTGAATTATTAAACAGTGCATTTCTTACTCTAAACAGCCACGTTCCTGGGGCTGTCGCCTCTTTACTTGTCCCAGACCTTTTAGTCAAGTACTTGTTTTCCAGCGAGTTTCCAGTTCTCTCCCAGCATCTTAAGATTCTCCAGTCAGCTACTTCTTTCCTGGTTCTGAACCTCTGTCCTCAGGCCCCAGGTTCCTGTCTCTGACTTTCAGGAGATATCCTCTCCTCTCTAAAGTCCCCTGGTCGTGAAAGGGTAGCCCTGGCACCTAGTCTCAGGAGTGTGGCATGCTGCAGCCTGACAGTGTTTGGCTTTGCCCTCTTCCTGCAGTCTTTTGAGCTGAAATCCACTTGAATGTGAAAATTCCAGAGTCCAAAGCCAGCCCATCCTGCAGACAGAGTCCGACCCGCCGACTGGCCTCTACCATCTGGGGAAAGCTACATACATCCAGTCTCACTTGATCACTGTGTTTTAAAAGGCACTTTTCTGATTATGTGATTAGGGCACATTCATCCTAAAAATACCAAGGATAGCGTCCAGAGGGGTAAATAAAAATTATCAAAATTCTACCATTTAACCATTATTAACCTTCTATTGCATTTTTTCAATGCTTATTCATGCACATAAATATATATTTTAAATTATAGCTCATGGTATAAAATACCTTTGGGTGCTACTTTTAAATTTTAACACTGTTTTGTTTTCTCCCATGTCCACTTTTTCAAAAACTAACTTTTGGTGGCTTAGTATCTTTTCCTATCCACTATATTACCTTTAATTTCCGACATCTTTAGTGACTTCTGTCCCTTTTTTGGGGGGGACTGAGACGTTAGCCTTTATGACAAATGTGCTAGTTGCTTATTTAAAAAGAAATATAGACATGCATTCCAGTGGCTGTGTGAGACTTGAAGTGCCACGCTGATGTCACCCCCCCACACACACACCAAAGCCTTAATTTGTTGGCTCTCCTGTGATGGATGTCCTGGGGTCCTAAGCCGCGCAGCCATGTTTAAGAACTGTAGACAAGGCTTCTTAGCAGTTGAATACCAGGCTGAGGAGATAGGCTCTCCTGGACGCCAAATCTATATTGTCGAATTGTTGTCTGGAAACTTGATGCTGGCAGTTGGCATGTTTCCCCCCCCACTCCCACCCCCCCCGCTGTACCCTGTGAACGCTACGCAGAGCCCACAAAGACACCACCGGCTTTGCGCACATCACGCACCTATCATGGCCACACCATGTCGCGTTGCAGCTTTTATGAGCCCGCACACTCTATCCTTGTCACGGGTGTGTGCCTGCTGCATCAGCTCACATGTCTTCTGAGGAACACGTGCTGTTGTCCACTACAAGGATTTCACACCCCCACCCTCCAAACTGTGTTTTTATGTGAGTCTGAGGTTCCCCCCATAACAATGCTAGAAAGGTGGGGTCCCAGTGATCCCCACATGGTGCTGTTAGTTCCCTCAGACCAGGAGCTGGCTGGGGAGCCCAGGCACTGCCCAGCAGTGAGCAGGGCCCAGCCATGGTCTTGCCCAGGCATCTTGACAGCAGTAGCTCCCACCACGGCTGCAGAGGTGCAAGGCCATGGTGGCTGCGTGCATGTGCACTCCCAGCTTCTGAGGAAGCAGTTGCTGCTGACCCTGGTCCCGCTGTAGCATCTGAACCAGGCCCTCGGCCTGCTGGATGGGGAGCATGACCTCCTGCACATGCAGAGGAGGTGCAGTGATTCCATGTTGATTCACACACTCTGCTTTTCAGAGAAAGTACCCGCCGGACGCCCAGTCTGTGTGTGACACTTGGGCCCACTGCTCCCTCTGCCAGGTCTCACTGGGTGTGCATGTGCCCGTGTTCACTGGCCTCAAACCCCTGCTGTGTGTCTCCTGTACTTCCTCTTTGAACTAGCTCAGTTGCCCCGCCCCGGGCTTCTGGTGCTCTTGTCCCCACCCCTTCTACTCTGTGCTCCATCTTGCCCACAACTTGACTGTCTTCAGCCCAGGAGGAGTTGCCTGGGAGCTCTGGGGTCTCGCAGGGAGTCTGCGCAGTGGAGGGGATCGTGCTGGACAGTGCAAGGCAGAAGCAGCCTTTGTCCCCCCTCCTCTTCGTGTGGATTTCTGAGGCTTGATCCATTTTTTTTTTTTGCAGTGTCCATCAAAACAGATAGCCCTCTGTTTTGATATGGCGCAGGAACAACAAATGTGTCTACACACATTTGTCCTAGGGTCTGTAGGTGAGGACTGTGAACAAGTGTGGGTTGGTCATGTGTGTGAATGTAACTGAGTTATACTCTCAGGACTTAAGAGGAACTTCTAGGGTCTCGAGGCTCACACTCTCATTGCTCCCACAGGGAATGGAAGCCCAGAGAGAGTGGTTACCTGGCCTGAGACACCCAGCAAGTTCCCCCACAGCCAGCCAAGCCCTAGGCACAGCTAGCTACCCTACCCGGCATGACTCCGGGTGTGGTGGGGGTTGGGGGGCCCTGGTGCAGCCTGTGAGCGAGGATGGTGTTGGTGGCGTGTGCGCTTGTGGAGAAGTGTCAGGCCTTTCCCTCCTGCTCAGCAGCTGAGCAGCTTCTTTCTGGGGCTCTTTGTGAACCTGCCTCGCTATTAATCTACCTGTTAGTAAAAGAGATTACAATTGCCGTAATTACAGGGCGCTGTGGCTCCACCATCAGGAGCTGGCTGCGCTGGGGGGGGGGGGAACCAGCCCACAGGAAGCTGCTGTTATAGCCCTCTGTTTTGATATGGCGCAGGAACAACAGCCCTTCTTGAGGAACCGTCAGGCCCTGGGAGGCAGGCTGAGGTCCCACTGAGTTCTCTGGGATGGCAGGGGAGGTCAGGATGGAGGTTGGAGGGTGGGAGGGGAACTGCGAGCACCTGTGGGGGGACCTGACCTACTGGTTCCCTGATGAAGGGATGGGCACAAAGTGCAGCAGACATGGTGCAGATTATCAGAGCAGGACAGTGGCTCTGTTCCGAGGGGGCTTGATAGTTGTCGCCCTGTTGATTTGCGTGGACAAACACAAGTGTGTATTCTGATCCAGCACTAGCCCAGAGCTGGCAGAGGACACAGGTGATATAACACTGGGGTTCTTGGTGGTGGAAAGTCTGGCTGGAGGGGACCCCTGGCAAAGTCTGGAGATATTTTTGGTTGTCACTTCTAGGGGTGGGGTTACCTTTGGCATTTGATGGGTGGGGCTAGGGATGCTGCTAACTGCTAACTCTCCTAGGACTCTTGGGCTTGCCCCCACAGCAGGGGTGTCACAGTGGGGAACCCTGACTCTAGGAGAGGAGTCAGTCAGGCCAGAGCTCCATCCAAGGACTTCCTGGTAATCTCCTGGAGACTCAGCCCAGGCACTTGGCAGAGATATCATTAGAGAGGCAGGAGAGAGTGGGCCCCCCAACACTCTACCGTGTAGACCTCACAGTGGACATCAGGGAATTGTAGGCCGAGGACACACCCTTCCACTCTTCTCCTTTTTCCCATGGTTCTTCCTCCCCCGACAGAAAGTGGGGAGCCCAGATATCTGCCCTTGCCCTTGCTCCCCATCCCTTCTCCTGTCCTCATTGCCTACCGAGCCTCCTAAGCACTTTTGGGCCAGAGGAAACTTTGCAGGGATGGAAGACCTTGCGTCCTCCGACTCTCTCTCCTCCCTGGCTTCTCTAGAGTGCACATCTGGCCTGGCTTCCCCTCTGAGGCCCAGAGCAGGGCAGGGTGAAGGCCTTGCCAATAAACCCAAATTTGCTCTTTTTCAGCTGTGCCCAGGAAACCTTCCTCCACTATTCATTCCTGTTGACAAAAGGGGTGCAGCCATATGCCAGGGGCTGTTGCTGCTTTTCTACTTTGTTTCCAACTTTGGGCCCCTCCAAGTGCCCCTTGGGAAAGAGTTTGCATGGTTCATGCAGAGACAGCCTTTGTGGGGGGTGGCATGGTGTATCTTATGACATGGTCAGCACTTGTGAGTAGCTGTGTGGGGGGTGATTTCTGATGTCCTCCTAGTCTTGTGCGGACCTCCGCGTCTTGTGTTTTCAGCAGACAAAGCACTGAGATTTTCAGCTGTAGTGAATTCTGTGTTTCATGCCGAGTCCCTAATAGTGGAGTCGTTTTGCCTTTTCCCCCCTTTTTTGCCTTGACAGCTCCAACCTTATAATTTTACCTTCTCCTGCCTCACAAGCTCCTTTTCTTCCCTCTCCCCTTCCTGGGGTTTTTGCTGCTCATCGCAGGGAACCCCCTTTAGGAGGGATTGCTCCTGACAAGAGAGGAGGGGCTTCCTGTCAAACATTGGGAGTTGATGTTTTGTTTGGTAAAATGTCTGTAAATAGGCTGCGAGGCAGTGATTCTACACAGATCCCTGTGCAACACAAGCTTCTTTTTTTGTGTCTGTGCACGTCCCCACGCGTGAATGTCAGGAGTGGTGAGAAAGGGAAGGGAAGGGAGAAGAGGGGTGACTCTGGGAGCCTGAGACTGTTCTCTTCCTCCAAGAGTTTTGTCTTGGCCTGATCTGTAAAGGGTGCAAGGTCCAGGCTGGTCAAGGGCCAAGCAGATCCTGACGCAAGGACAAGGCGATCATGGCTCTGGTGGCCGTTGAGAGGGTGGGATGAGGTGAGGAGTCCATCCTCTCCAATGACACCTCCAGTCCAGAACCTGAACTTGAGGTCCAGGCATCCAGGATTCACCTTCAGGACTGGGTGTGGAGGGAATTGTGTCTCCCACTCAGTACCCACGAGTGCCCTTCGCATCTCAGAACAACACCAGTCTCCCACGAGGCAGCCCTTTCCCCAGGACACGAGTCTGTCTGAGGTAGTGCAGTCTTCAAAGCCGCTCCCTGTTCTAGTTTTTAAACTATGATTTCTTTTTGTCTTAGTTTGACCCTTTTATAGAGCTTCAGGTGGCTTGCCAAGCTCGGGATTTGACTTTAGCAAATTTACTAGAAATCCTGGTGTGCTTTATACGTCAACCCGTCCATTTTCCCCTGATCAGTCTTCCAGACTGCAGAATGGTCTGCCTGTCAGCTGATCCTCAGCCCACACCCTCCCTGAATCCATTTTGAGTTGCTCTTCCCTGGCCCCGTTAGAAAATGTCGGCTCCGACTGCACCATGCTGGAGAACAAAGGTGCAGAACGATTTTGGCTGCTTCGTCCAGGAAATAAATTCCTCTCTGGTGCCAGAAACCATTGAGTGGTGCCATGTGTTGAGCTCTGGGCCCTGCACTGAGGGCAGGGCTGCTGCTCCGGGCAAAGAGAGTGGAAACGTCGGATCAGGGGGGCCCTGGGGATGGGAGCTCGCTTACCACACATCCCACATGTCTTGGTCGAGGACCCGAGAACTTGCTGTGTGGGGCCCGCTCTCCAGCTCCTGGCTCGCCACCTACATTTGTTTGGTCTGGTTGGTTTTTGAATGCACTGAATACAGGTCCCTGAGGGGTCCCGACCCCTTTCTTGCCACGTACCTCACCTGTGTCCACTTGCTTCGGCTTCTCTGGGGTCTGCCACGCTCCTCCTCTCTTCCTGCACTGCCGAGCGACTTGTCAGTGTCACTGAGCACCATCTTGTTTGAGCCCACGACAGCCCAGTGAACGAAGTACTGTTATAGTCCTCAAGGTACGCCTGCAAGCCTGGATGGAAGCTCTCTGGGGGCTCTGTGCTGGGGAGCAGCTGCCCAGGACCCATCCTTCTGTGCACACTTGCATCCCCTGCTGAGCCCTCAGTTTCTTTTGGATCTATTCCTCCTTGTGATCTCCAAATTTCTTTTCAACTAATCCCTGACGAGCGTCCAAGTGACACCCCACCCTCTTGTCCCTAAGTGACTGACCTCACCACACTCCTCTTTTCTCTATCCCATACCTGGGGGCGTCACCAGCTACCCAAATGTGAATCCTCACTACCAACTGATATGGCCCTGTGGTGGCATAGAAGTGACCCTATATCTTCACCCCTACTGCCATTTTCCAAATTCAGCTTCTCTATCTGGATTTGTTTTCTTTGGGATATAATGCATTAATAAAATTCACTATTAAAGTGCACAGGTCAGTGGCATGTACTGCATTCACGCTGCTGTACATGTCACCATATCTGCATCCAGGACAGTTCCATCATTTCCTCTTAACCCTTTACCATAGCGGCCAGCAGCTCTTCCCTGGCCTCTTGGCCCCTGGCAATCACCCAGCTGCCTTCTGACCTTGTGGGTTTGCCATCTGCACGTTTCACATGGGTGGGATCTACACTGTGTGACCTTCCATGACTAGCTCTTTCACTCAGCATGATTTTGTGGGTCAGTCACATTATAGCAAATATTCCTTTCTATTTATGGCTGAATAATGCTCCCTTGTATGGATCTACCACACTTTGTGAATTCCTTCATCCGTTGATGGACTTTGGGGGATTATTTCCACTTTTTTTTTTTTTAACTGTGAATATTGCTGCAGTGAACATTTGTGTAAAAGTATGTATGTAGACATACACTTTTGATTGTCTTGGGTCTCTGGGAGGGGGATTTCTCTTCTGGAGTTTTGCATCACCTTGGGCAGCTTGTTCCCATCACTGCCTTCCTGTCCAGCCAACCCGGAGGTGGCATCTTCTTAGGTGAGCTTCTTAGGGGCCTCTTAGAGTCTGGCATCCGCTGATCATTTCAGGGAGACCTCTCCTCTTGCCCCCACCCGACACTGTGTATTTCAGCAGATGCGCATCTCCGTGGGCCCTGAGTGGGCCATGGGACTTCATCCTGTTTCGATGCCTTTCTATCGCCCCCTTGTCCAGCTGAGTCTGTTTCAGACACCAACAAGCTGACACGTGTTTCCTCCCTTTGCTACAGCCTTTCCCCACTTCCCTTCTTGTTCTCAGGGCCTCTCTCTGAGCTCCTGCACTCTGCCCATTAAGTACCCAGCTTTAGCTACCAGGTGAGTTGCCCAGGGCAGCTTTCCTGCTCCCTGGTACCTCGCAAGTGCTTAATGAACATGTGAGTTAACATGAGGGTTGCTGTGTGCACTTTTCCTGTGAACCACTCTGTCTCCCGTCCCTCTCCGCACCCCTGTGTACTGTGCTCTATGGCAGCACAGGAACATTTAAAGGACAAGACAAGACTTAGCTCTAGAAGTGATTTGAAGAGAACACAGCCCCCTTTTAACCGGGGTGAACAGCAGGTCACGTGTGACCCTCACCTAGCTCTCTCTAGTCTTGTTCACTCCTCAAGGTGGTGTCTGTACAGCCCAAGATAGAGGTTCTCTGCTCCTCTCTGGACCAGCTTCCTCGAGGTGGCCCCAGTGCCTCCAGGGCCCAGTGTGGCAGTGAGCTGACCATAGCCAGGAGGGAACACCCAGTGCGCCTCGAGACTGTCCCACGGCCTTGGCAAGGAGTCAGCCAGGGAGCCAGAAGCACCTGCTCCAGGTTTGGGTGGGGTCCCTGCCCATCCTGATCCTGTAGTCGAAAGTGGGACCAAGGCATCCCACCAGGTGTTTGGGATACTACCTGCTGGTCCCCCGCACTGGCTCCACTCAGCCTCCAAGCTGATACCTCAGCTCAGGCTCCAGCAGGTGGGCCAGAGTAGGAGGGTGGGAGGCTCAGGTGGGCAAGGCACCATCCCATCACAGGTCCAGGAGGTGCAGGAGCAGTTCACTCCTAAGAATGGAGAGAGAAAGAGGGGAGTGCTATCTGTAGCAGTTGGCGTCTGTAGGACAAGCTTTATCTCAGTCTCCTTCTCCCATGGGGCAGCCCCCCATCCTTCCCTGGTGGGATTCCAGCTCTCTAGTTAGCCAGGGATACAGATCTCCCACACCCAGGCCCGTGAGCCTGATTTTCTGACTTCCTCTAAGCCCCAAGCAAGTGCAGGTTCCCAAGGCAA